>NC_053030.1:6468858-6780721 GCF_016746235.2 Drosophila teissieri
GTCAAGCAATTAGTGTCACTGCCGGCTGTCCAACTGCCAGACATTTGTTGAAGCTTGTTCAACAAAAGCGGCTGGCGGGAGTCCTCCCAATGGATTGATAAGATAACAGATAAGGGTATTATTACACAGGCACTGTGTTTGACATTGATTTGTGAGCTCAAATATGCATGTGTGTTTCGCTAAACTTTGACCCGCTTGTTGGATTTTCCAATCACTTAGCCTCTCACAGCTTCCTTCTTAAAGACAGCTTAAGTAAAATGCAAATTTGCATGGCACACTTGGGCTCGAGTTTTGCTTACACCTTGCAGACAACCTGGTTTCGTTTGTGACACATTTTGTTGTACATGAAATTTAATTACGCATACGCTCAGTGAGCCCAGGCATTTCCCGGTAAACTCCTCATATTACGTTCACTATCCTAATGAGCATTACCAAGAGAAGGACACGGTTGATCAGGCAAAAACTGTTTAATGAGTCAAAAAAATCAGCCAATGATGATTTAGGTGTTAAATGGTTGGCATAATATATTTGACGACAGCTCACACGTACATAAGGCAAGTATATCCTGTTGGAGTTTCATTTAAAGGAAACTGTATTCAGTGGCAAGTGAAAATTTGTCACACTTTTAATACGTTTTTCCTGGAAAAAGTCCTCAAAAGTAACATAATAATTATTAGGAAACATGTTAAGACAAATTTATTAATTCTGTTCAGCCACATACAAAGAACCATTTATTTTCTTATCCAGACTTCTTGGAATAGTTCCCCTTCTAAGGCAGATTCCATTCCTTACTCAAGTACACTCAACCTCTTCCTATTCCACTTTTTACATATTCATTGCGTTGTAGTCTGTGGGTGCTTGTGTATGAGCACGTCCCTTTTTTAGGCTACACTTTATTTTCATTTTACTTTTGGCACACGGAGTCACTATTTCCTGGAGAGGTTGCCTCGGCCTGCGCCTGCAGTTAATGTTATATAGCCATCATCATCATCATGGTTCCACGACCGTGCACGGTCTTAATGCCTTGGCGCCCCAAGATATGCTACACTTTTCCATCGTGACTGGCACGAAAATGAAATGATTTGTATTCGCGCGAAAATAAATTATGTGCAAGTATTTTAAATACGTTCACTGAGCATTTTTTCGCCAGCTGTCTTTTCTTTCTCCTGAGCTTTCTGCTGAAATGAGCGCGCCATTTTTCACCAGCTTGGCCCGAAGGAAAATGGAAAGGAGGTGGAGGTGGAAGTGGAGGTGACTCTGTCTATGGGTTGAACATAATGAAAATGTCGAAGTGAAAGTAGTAAAATTTACATAATCTATGTGCACGAAAATAAATGAGAAAAAATCAGTAGCGCCCCATCCCTCTCACTCTGCAAAGATAAACATTTGATTAAGCGTATTAGATGAAAGGAAAATGCGGGGAAAATGGCAGTGATGGAGGGAGAATATCCTTGCAGGTAATGCTCCACTTGATAGTGGAAAGCAGCAACTTTTGATGGCACTGCGCCAGCGATGGAGGGACGAGAAAACTTTATTAGATGTGAGAAATATTAACAGGGCTCACAGTGTATAATATATATGTACATGTATACATCAATGGGCGTGGGGAAAGTTCTCCTGGGAACAACAACTATGCAAATCAACGTGGAGCACTGAAGGCAGTGAAATGGCAAAGTTGTTGATGCTAAATTAAAATGCATTCTAAATGCAGCCACGACAATGGAACTTCTTTCGAAGTCAAGACTGCTCAAAGGAAGAATGGGGGAGAAGACAGTTGAAATAATACATAGAAATAAGCGCAGAATAACAGGGACAATGGGGAGTTGCGAAGTAAGTGCACCTCGCTTTTAAAATGGCAGAGACAAAAAGCAAAGGCTTAAGTCCTTCCACAAAAGGGTAGTTAGTTCCTCTATTTTATTTTTTTCGGCAAATGTTGAAACGAAATGTTAACAAACCTGTGTTTTTAATTTAAAAAATTAAACAAAAAAAAGAAAAAATTTAAATAAAATATTCAAATCATTTTTGACTTCGTACTATTAAAGATAAGTCCGATTTTTAGAATCTTTTTGTTTTCCAT
Source organism: Drosophila teissieri (assembly GCF_016746235.2). Taxonomy (NCBI): domain Eukaryota; kingdom Metazoa; phylum Arthropoda; class Insecta; order Diptera; family Drosophilidae; genus Drosophila; species Drosophila teissieri. Next base: position 6,470,936 of record NC_053030.1, read on the forward strand.
ATATTTTGCCACAATATAGTTGTATTTAGTTTTAAAGCTTTTATCCAAGCTTTCAGCAATTGACAGTCAGTCATTCGTTTTGATGGCGCGAGCTCTTCAACAATGCGAAAGCCAAGATAAGCTCAATAAAACTGTCGCCTTGCCACTTGGCAAATACATTTACATATGCTCTTTTCCCCAGCTTTGCTCCGCTTTCCATCCACCTCTCGCTTTGTACAAAGGAAAAGTGCAACATCAGCGAAAAAATAAAGTGATAGTCAGACTCTCCAGCTCCTCTTTTTATTCAAATGTGCAAAATATTCATTTATATATTTGAGTTCTAGCCAGGCTTTCCGCAACCAAAAAAAGATAAAAGATAACAGGGAACTCTTGAAAGGAAAATGCAAACGTCATCGACGGCAACAAAAGGACTCCAGCGAGTGGAGTGAACTCTTGTTCCTGGTACAGGTTCCACTGCTTAAATTGGTTTAACCTTTCAACTGTTCCCGAAAGAGAGCGAGTGCCAAGATTCTGTAGGAATACAATATTAGGCAATGGGCAATGAGGAATGTACCAAAAAACAGCATTTAATATTCTCTTTCGGTGGCGTCTTCGAGCATTTATTTAAAATGTATGCTGATGTATCCGACTGTCTGTGTGCCACAAATGACACTTTTCGATGGAAGGAGAAGGCCACAGGCTCGCAGAAGACGGAGACGGAGACGGCTACTCTCATGTGTGCTTATGTAAATGTATTTACTTGTCTGTCGTCATTTTTGAGGCCGTCGCCAGTCACAATCTGCTACGTTTCCATAAATATTTTAGAAAATTTACATAAAATGTTGAGAGCGCACGCATTCCAAGAACAAGATGAGCCGCAGAAAGTGCGAGAGACAAGGGACGAGCGCAAAATAAAAATTAATTCATGACGACAAAAGTCAATTTTGTAAATCCACAAAACATATGGTGCAAAAAACCACAACACAACACATATGTATGTATGTGCAAAATGAAAATGCAAACGATGTGCGGATGCCTCCGCTTTTCCACCTCTGTTTTTGTTTCTCCGCCACAATTTTTAGATTTCCCTGGCACGTGGCAAAAATTTCGAGGCATTGGGCCGCATAAAATTGCATTAAAAGCTAATGAGCTTGAAATAAAAGACAATTTACTTTTGAATTGAAATTTTCTCTCCCTTTGTGGCTTTGGCTTTTGGTCTTTTGTTTCCTTTGTGGCCAACCGAAGAAAGCCATTAGAGAAAATTTCTTAGAATTACACAACCAAAATATCACCAGGGGATGATGGCAAATGCGAAAATTGTGGTTGGAAAGTAAAGTGGTAAGCTTAGAGAGCTGCAGAACATTTACGGCTTTCTCTTCAATACGTTTTCAAAAATTATCAATGAATAATAAATCTACTAACATATAGAAGTAACTTATAACAATCTTCCCTTTGAACTTGCTTTAGCTTGGAAAATTGTAATATCCTTGCGACTTATCACATAACACACTGTTCCTAATTGCGTCAATCCAGCTATCTAGTAACCGGTTATCTGGCATCCCTCTCCATATCCTCTCAATATATCCTCTCGACTCCATTGGTATAACCGTATCAGTATCTCTTCCTTTCAAGTAGTTTGCATAGCTCGTAGAACAATTTGTGAGTAAAAAATTTGCTGCCATTGCAGTTAAATGAACCAACAAAGTGGGCAAGCAGCTCCCCATGTAGTGTGGGCGTGGCATTGTGTTGAAGTGTTGTTCAGTCTTCTAACCTCATCAATCGTTTACTTTATGGTGGAAAGGCTTGCCATTATTGAAGCAACTTGCCAAGGCCTTTGTGTATACCATGCTGCAGCACAATGCTATCTAGCCACTTTAAGAAAAAGTTCCTTTTGAAAAAGGAAAGTTATCTTTAAACATTTTTTAAGAGGTTTTGGTTTATATAAGTACTTTTAAATATTTAGTTTAAAGCAAGTAGAATTATGCTTGTTATATTTTGGCCCATATTGTTGAAGAACCTCTTTTATCCGTTTTCTCTCACTGTACACCTTCTGGAGCCAGGAGCTCTTGGTCTTTTTCCTGGCTGCATGCGTATTTACAAGAGGACTGGGGGCGAAATCTCGACTGACTCGACTGCGTCTGTCGTTTGCATGAGGCTCGTCATTTCTCTACCACCCAGAGCACCCGGACCTGCCTTAAATCTGGCCCATAGAAAGTAATCTTAATGGCTTTTTTGTTGCTGGCGAAGCAGGAGCTAGATGCGGTTGCAGCAAAACGAGCAGAAAAAAGTCCGGGCGGGCCATGAAAATTGCAAAATGCATTCAACGTTCCGGGGGCCAAATGCATAAATTGTAACCCCAACGAAACTCCTGGCCTTTCTTAGACAGCCTCCCCCTGCTCGCATGGCGTCTGCGGATTTGAATAGCCAATTTGTTTGGCATTGTTTGCCCAGATACTCTTGCCTCGGGAGGCGGGGCGCATGTAGGAGTTTCGGAGAATCTCGCAGAAAGGGCATTTGCATTTCTAAGATAAAATGCAAATATTTCAATTTGTAACTTAAGCAAATTGCCTCAATGAGTGCAGCTGTCAGTCAACCTCACTGGCATTCCCATTCTCCGTATTCCCATTTTCTGATCGTCCTTTTTTCGAGAACGAGCCTTTGTCCCATTAGGAACCCCATAGAATTGATTGCTTTCGGCAATTGACCGTAACATATTTGCCATATATCGTGCTGAAATGCACACAATTGTGTGGGAAATCAAACGAGAAGCACTTTGGATTTTTGTGCATTTTATTGATGCATCAATTAGCAAGGAACAATTTTTTGGGGATTAAAATAAATGGTGTTGTGCATCGAGCTGTAAAATTGTCCTAAAATTCAAGTAAGTGCAACCGAAGAAATTTTTTTAGGCTTCCAACCAATTGCCTCCTTCTATGGCCAAACCAAAAATGACATGTGTATTGATGTGGAAACCAGCAAAAAGCAGTATTTATTTTTTTAAACTTTCATGTTTGTGTACTCAAAAATATATAATATTTGATTGGCCAGAAAACCTTTGTATACTTTTTCATCATAAAATTAAAATACATATTGGCTGTCAAAGCTTGTTGGTCTAGAAATTGTGGTTTCCGTTCAATATGGATTTTTGAAATATTATATGTTCTCTCTACTGTGTATACTGATTTATATCCTGTTTAATAGCTAGCTCTACTTCCAAAGCATATTCAGCGAACAGCTGGGAGCTTGTCAGCCTAGCTTCCAATCACAACAACCTACTAATTACAGAAACATCAAAAATTCTACTCCAAAACACACAGTAAGAACCAATAAGAAGGAACAGTGGAGTTCTAGTCAACTGTTTAAGTCCAGCTTACAATGGGGAAACTAATGGCTACACATGACCAGCGGCAAACACCTCATAAACCTGGAAGCAGCCTTAGCAGCAAAGTATCAACAGGGAAGTGGAAAGAAATTGTGTGGAAATCCAGCACCAAAAACCTTCAGCACTAGAACTAATCAGCAGCAGCAGCGGCAACAACATGTTATCAAGTTGGCAGCAAATCAGCAACATTAGTAGCAACAATAACAGCTGCAACACCCTGCAGCAACATCCGTAATACAGATATTCGGCAGCAACAACAGGGCAGCAGCAGCTACAGCCCACAAATTTAGCAGCAACAAACTTCCGTTTAGGAGCTGCAACAAGGGCAGTACATCGGAAACCCAGCAGCAGCAACTTTCTCCGCACGGCAACCACACGGCAGCAACAGCCTAAGCAAACATGCAACATGGACAACAAGTTCGTGAACAACGCTGGGCTTTTGCTTGTTCCAGTTAGCGTTGCTGCTGTAAGTGTTTCTGCTGCTATTGTTAGCAATAAACTTTTTTGTCCTTTCCCAGTGCGAGTCGCTCTCTTTTCTCCGTTTCCCCAGACTTGCTGCACAACCGCTGTCCAACTGTCTTATGGGCTTGTGTACTTGTTACTCTTGCTGTCTGTCAGTCAAAACGTCATTATTGTTGCTTTTGCTGCTGCTGCTGCTGCTTCTCCTGCTGCTGCTGATGTTGCTGTTGCTAGTGTTGTTGATGCCGCCGCTGTTGGCTTTCTTGTACAAGCTGCGTGTTGTTTGAACAAAAAGTGTGCACACTCGCCAACACACACCGCCCACCCTCACCAAGACGAGCATGTCGAGCAGCTCGAGAAATTCTGTGGCTGCACTTTCAAGTGGGCGGCAGTGAGGGAGGCGGTGAAGGATTTCGGGGGCGTGGCCAGCTGGGTCCTGACACTCTTGTTTGCTAACAATGCAATGTATGTCAAGGCGAAATATGTTCATTCAACTCAACAAACAAAACAGCAGAAAAAACGCACACACGCACACAGGGAGTGGCAAAAACAACTGGCGGAGGGAACATCAATAATGCAGGCAAACGAGGAATTTCGCCTTGATATGTGTGTGCACACTGGGAAAAAATGTGGCTTATATGTGCATACTATCATGAGCTACAAATCTCAATTTCAGCATAGGAAACTTGGTAAACAAGCACCTATGAAATGATTCGATTGCTTGGAAACACTTAATTTACTTACTTTAATTTACTTTACTTAATTTCTTACTTCCTCCCTGTTTCAACCAGTGCACTACTGCGGTGTGGGATGCCTCTTGTTTGCTGATTACATAAATGCAATTGAGATGTACGAACGCTCTGCAATGGAAATTGAAAATTGCAAATGGCTGAAGGCCTTGGACCCACCCGCCCATTTTCCATAGTTTTTGGGTGATCTGTGTGTGTGTGACCTTGGATGGCAATGGGAATGCACTTTCACTGCTGAAGTACAAGAATGTGGAAATCTGCTGAACATCAAAACTTAAAAGTATGGAGTATCTGTAATGAAGTATGGCTCTGTTTAATAGAAATAGCATATGAGGATTTCTCTTAGGCATTTTGGAAAGTGTTTTTAGAAAAAACGCAACTAATTTTCATATTTAACTAACCTTCAAATAACCCCTGCCTATTTTCATGAACACACCCCCTAATAGACCGTACAGAATAACTGCCCGCTTCAAATGAAGCCTATCTCAAAACCTTTTCATGACGCCACTTTATTTGCGCACCGCCATTTGAGTCTCTTTATGCGTTAGACATTCATGGTCCAACTTTAATGACAGTAGCAGCCCCGTCATCATCATCAGTAAACATCTTTTTAATTTGTTGTTTGTTGTTTCCTTTGCCCAAAGGAGGAAAACAGGGGATATTGCAAAAGGAGCAAAATGGGGACGGAATTGCATTGCAGCCCTTTGGAGTCCCTTCTACCGGCAAAAATTGCATAACAACTGCCATTAAAAGGCAGACAAGCAAATTAAAATGCTCACAAAACATCAACGGGGCGAAAAGAACAAAATCGGAAAACAAAACAGCAGCAACAACAGTGGGAATCAACAATAAGAACAACAAAAGTTATAAACTTTGTTTAAAAAACAATTACAAGCGCCGTGGAAGGAAGGCATAAAGAAAATATTAAAAAATATAAACTTTACAGTCAATAAAAAGCGCCGAAAGGCGAGACGCTAAAAGAAAACTCTTTATGGCAAAAAGGCGGTGTAATAACAATCCGAAGTGGCATTCGGCAAGGAGTTCGGGATCAAACCAGGCTACAGATACGAACACAGAGGGGAATAAGATACAGATACAGATACAGATACAGACGCAGGTCCAGGCGTAGGCACTAAACGGCCACTTAAACGTTAACTTGATTTAGCACCTCGTAACCAAGGGAATCCCAAACAAAGGACGAAAAAGGGGCCAAAAGTCACAAGTGGCCACTGTGGGCGTGGCAGCGTGCTATAAAAGCAGATCAGCAAGCTGGGAAAAAAAGAAAAGCGCAGGCACCGGAAGAATTGTTCGAGGGAGAATACATAAAAAATGGACAAGCGACCAGAACGAATGAGCCAACGAATAAGCGAATGAATATGATTGCCCGGCAGATTTACAATGGCAGACCTCCTATAAAACGCAGTAAAAAGAGTATTCGGATTTATCGCAATGGGATTTGGTAATTGTTCAGGGATAATCGGCCAGAGGTGGCATCAAAATAAAGAACATTGTTTTCATTAATGGAGGAATGCAGAAATGAACTGACTCTTTAAATATAAATATTCTGACTATCAGTATACATAAAAGAGAAATTCAACCTTATATTTTCTTTCCATCTGTACCGATTATAAAAGAAATACCTGAAAGCTCCTAAGTAGCTCAAATATAATTCCCTCAAAATAATGCTTCTGTTTATGGCCCAACATATTTTAGAAATACTTTTTCATTCAGGCACTACTTTAATTTTACAAATAATATAATCCAGCAGGGCGCTTTCGCTTTCCGCACATTTCCACCCGCTTAATTTGCCCTCCCCCCGCAGGACACCTGAAACGAGTCTTATTATCACAGGATTGTGTAATTTATTTCTCCCTGAACTCGCAGATCAAGTTGGCAGCACTTCATTCATATTCACCTGTAATCGCTTCCATTTGTCTGCGAGTACAGTTGCCCCAACTAATTGCGTCATTAGTTCGGCAAAATGAATAATTGCATATTCTCCGGGGTGGAAAGGAGGGGGAGGTGCAGATAGGGGGGAAAGCTGTCATAAGTTTTATCACAAGTTTATCTTCAACTTGTGACAACTGCAACAAAAATCGTTTAAAGTCTGCAAAAGGGAGTGGAACGAAAAATGAACTCAAAGGCAGAAGGCAGGAGGCAAAATGCACACAAAGAAAAAAGAAGAATGCCAAACACACAGGGAGAAGATGGAGACATATTCATGGCGGCGGAATGACAGGCATACAAGGTTGCCTAAAAAGGAGGGGGCGCAAAAAAGAGGCACACTCGGTGGCAGTCCAAGAAATAATGTCCTGCGGCCGCTTTGGGAAATGAAAACTTCTTTGTAATGTGAATGACTCTCGGCCTTTTGCGGATCTCCCGCCCCTGTTGCTCCTTTCCTTTTCGCTCTTTGTATACCCTTTCAGAGGTCGCTCCCCTTTGAAGAGCATGTGGTTCATGGAAAACCAGAGCACATTTCTCCTTACCTAGCAAATTATATTGAGAAATCAAATTATCAACGAGTATGCATTTATTGCGAAATTGTTGTAAAGTTTTCAGAATTTGGAACTATTGAAATATCATCAAACAGCCCAGCATTAAAATGATAGTGCATCCGAGCTTCGTCCTGCGCAATTTGCAGCACACCTTCTGTTTTCCTGAGTTTGAGTTTTCCTCGGTTTGCCGAACATTTTTTTGGTTGGAAAAGTTGCGCGAATTGCTCGCAGCTGATGAGTAGTCGAGTGTCAGTCTGGGGAGTAGAAAACTATGTGGGAGACTGGCCGACATGAAAGTGAACGCAAAAAGTGTTGGTATCGCTGAATTTATCGCCCAAACCGCACAAACCGCAAAAGGCGGGAAAGGCAATGGCAAAGGCAATGGCGAAGGCAAAGGAATTCATCATCGTGCCGCCACCCTTATCCTCATCATCTTCATCATCTTACCCGCGATGACCACCGTCATCTGAAACATCACGTATACTCACGTACAGAGGTGTTGCGGATGAAGTCCTCTGGGGTCTGGGGTCCAGCGGTCTCCTGTTTGATGTGGCAACCGCCGCCATGTCCTTTATTATATTTCTTTAACTTTTTCGCCTGTCTCCTATCTCCTGTCCCGGGGCAAAGTTAATCCTTGGGCATCAATTTCCCGAAATAATTTGAGCAACATCAAAAGTTTTAATATGCCCAATGATAATGGCGCCTCAGTCACCCGGCCGAAACTTTTTTATTGCTCGCGCTCCGTAATTTCTTTGTCATGAGTTATGGCACCCAGCTGGCAATAAGTCCTTCGCTACACCGCTGACGACCTTTGACCCCCGCTCGATTATATGGCCTGCGGTCAGCGGTAGTCATTATGCTGTTTATTGGGCACCTCACCTGCGGGGTCGAAGACACAGGAAGCGAGAGGAAAAGTGAAACGAAGGTCCCCCGGATCTGAAGAATCGTCCTTGTTCCACCGCGGAAGGAGGACAATAAAGACTCTCAGCATGTGGCTCCGATGAAAAGGAGCCTTTGAGGACGCATTGCGGTTGGCGATTGGCAACTGATGAATCGCAATGACTTAATGGCCGAGTTGCTGTGTTGAGTGAGAGGTGAATTCCTTGGGAAGGAGAGTCTCGCTTCCCCTACTAACAGTTTTAAGGAACTGGAGTAATTACGAAATAAAATTAGGAAATGTAACTGTGCGCCATAGGCATTTATTTTTATACAAATAAATTCATTACTTTAATGTTTGATAAAACATTCGAGGATAAGGTACTTATTAGGAATTAAAAAACTTGTAATGAAAACTCGCGTATGTATAGCAGAACCAAAGTCACAAGAACCCTGCAAATTGTATCCAGCCAACTAGAATCTGTTTCGCCATCAACAATTAGTCGGATTAGCGATGTTCGCCAATAACCGCTTTCGTTCGGCGTTTTCCAATTTGGCAATTTCTAATCAACGGCCGTCACGGAAAAGTTCGCATTTAAGTGGCAACGTAAGAGACAGATGGAGAGACTGGGGCGGAGGGTGAGGGGGAGAGTGAGGGCAATAAGCAATCTCGGACATAATGCTCATAAACAACAAAGCAATGCAATTAGGCGATATATCCAGGACACAGGCATCCATTCAGCCATTCAGCAAAGCCCCCCAAATTATGCAACAATTCTTGGCTGCGTAACAACGGACTCGGTCTCGTTATCGCCCCCGCACCACGCCCACCATTGCCACCCCTTCTTCTTTGCCAATTAAACGCATTTGATAAAAAACAAATTTTGGAGCAGGAGGCAGGATGGGTGCACAGGATGCTGGATGCTGGATGCAGGACCCTGATTGCAGTGTGCACGCCATCGGTGGGCCACACCAACAGGCGGCAGCAATAAGCGAAAAGCCCGAGAGCAGGTGCAACAACAGCTCGCTCATTTGTTGCAGGTGCACTCAGATAAACCGGGAGTTCTTTGTTGCAGAGTTGCAGAATTTGTAGACTAGAATTAAAAAATATTTTTTTATTTTAGTTGCAGCCAGTTGCTACTTTTTTAAATGATCTAGAACATTAGAGAATGGATAGAGTTTTATGTTTAGAATTCAACACGTCGTACTTTCGATTGACTTTTTTTTCAGTGACATTCAGCATCTTTGGTTATAAAAAACTAGTGCAGATTTTTAATTACAGTGGGGTAATAAATATAAAAGGTGAAAACACCACAATACTAAGTTTTAAGCACTGTGTAAACAGAGTCAAATGTAGGTGAATATCATGAAGCTGTAAAACCCGAAATCCATTTATGATAGCTTCGCTGTGTAAAAAGCGGTGTTATAGAGTGGTTAATTATACAGCCTCGTTTTTCGCTGTGCACTTTTGCATTTTCCTGCACCAACGACTGTTCAACGTTGAAACAAGTTTATCAACGTGTGAAAATTGCGAAGCGCAATATGCACAGACAACAAAAATAACAACAGAAAGGTGGTGGGCGTTGTGGGAGGCGTGGGCGTGGGCGCAGGCGAGTTGGTGGGTGGGAGAGCTGAAAACTGAGAGAAAGAAGGAAAATACGTCGCCATGCTGGCCGCATATTCAAATGCAAATCACGCCATCAATATGCAGCACACACTGACATAGACACATACAGGAGACACCCACCTCACCGCATCCGCTCCCCTTCCTTGCGCCCCTGCGTGCCCCCCACCCATCGCCTGCGAGCCGACCAATATCGAACGTTGCATTTTGACAAAATTATCCCTGGACGGGGTTAAATTTTGTGGTCATGCGATGCCGGCACTGAAGCTCCCCCCTCCGTTCCATTGATGATGATGAACTCGATGCCGATGACAAGGCAATCTTCCCCATCCCAGGCTCCCGCGCAGCCCCTCGCCTTCCCAGCGAGCAAAGCCACCGCTTACTCGTGTCAGTTGCCAGGCGACTTTAGGGAATCACTACAGTACTTAAACAGTGCCACTAAAACTTGTAGGTTTTTAATTATGCTGGCAAATTGGAGGGAATTTGCAATGCCAACAGAGAGATTAGGTTGAGGAGTTGCGAACATACAGTATGACAATATCATAAACACTAACATATATACTCTTAGTAGTTTTGGAGAGTTTCAATTAAGTGAAAAGTTTAATCAAAAAGTGTTCTTTATATAATTCTAGCTTATCTTATAATTTTTGACTGCGTTACCATCCGCGGTTGGTTTCCTCAACCCGCCCTCGCTTGACCGCCTGCATTGGCCAGCTGAATTAAGTTAAAGCCTTGTGTTTGGGCCGTCAGTAGCAACTGTGCGATGACGAAGCCACTTTGGCCGGGCATCGATTTAAAAGTTTCCCATCTCGGGCTCACCCCAAAATGCAGGGGGTGCAAAGATGGGAGCAAAAAATAAGTCACTCACTTAAAAGTTGGGCGCCTGCAACGTTGCAAAGTTTGCTCAGTGTCCATGTCCATGTCCGTGTCCGTGTCTGGAACCCATGTCCTTGCCCGTCGCTGGTCAGTTAGTTTCAATTTTAGTTTTTCAGTTCGCAGTTTGCGTTCCCCCATTCCCTTTTTGGGAAGGGGATAAGAAGGATCTGGGCAAACTGGGCTCTGATTACATGTGACAAGTTAATGAGTTTGCGGCCAAACACGGCTTGTTGAGCAAATAAATTAATTAGCGCTCTAATTGAGTTTTTTCCAAGGACCTCCATTCAGATTTAAATAACGTACATAAATCAGATTTCAATTACGCTCACTGGCTGATGAATTCCTGCAGGCCAACTTGAGCAATTTAATTTATGTGCGAAACATTTTCAATTTCCCGTTGCAATAAATAAACATATAAAAGCATGCAAGTTCTCAACTGGGTTCGTTGAACCGAGATTCACCATTCACCATTCACCATTCAGCAGTGCCAAGAAACGGAAAATTTATACTGAGCTCCCTACTTGGTTTCTGTTGCCATTGCACATCATTAAGCGATAATTATTTGGAGCACAGCGCGAATTCGAGGGGGGAACTATTGCAATTTTAACCAGAGGCCTGCCAGCAAATGATAAAGCGAGTGTAAGATTGCGCAGTCGAAATTTAAATGTATGAAATATGGCCCAAAGAATTCTGAGCACTTTTGCTGGCAACAATTTGATTTCACTTTCCTCCCATTCGGTCTAAATAAAGCCTTTTTCAATTCAAGAGATTGCTAATTATGGTGTTGATGCATTATTCAACAGCTCTTTAAATGAGGAAAAGTCTTGACTGTATAAAATGCGTAAGTTGTTGGCCAAAAAACCACAATATAGTTAAGACCTCTGCAGAAAAACTTTTAGGCTTCTGTACATCGGTTCTTCCCTTTTGCTTTCCGCCTATTATGCAAAATTAATTTTCCAAAAACCGAATCTCTGGAAAAGTGCTCAGACAAAGCGAAACCCTCTGCCTAGACCTCAGCTCAGCTTAGTGCACCAACAACTGACTTTTCCAGGAAAAGAAAGAAAAACGAGCCGGCAGGCTATTTATTTGTCAATTTGGAAAAGGAAAGCCAGAAAGGCAACTAAGCAGCAAATAAATATCTTATATAAAATGAAATGAAAAGCTGGACCCAAAAGAGTACGAACCGAAACTGAAATCGAAATGAAGAGCAGCAAAGCCCCATAAACACGACATGTCACAAAGGAGGAAAACCTTTAGAATGGGATTTTTCTTCCTAATTTAAAGAAAAATCGAGCCGAAAAAAAAATGTAAAAATAAAGCTGACAAAATATTGGACAGCGGCTGGCATTCTAACATATTGAACAAAATTCCCGAACTGGATTTCCCCAATGACTTTGTTGTTCCAATTTGCTTCTTTCCATTTGCATTTCAAATTCCTTTTGAATGACTTTTCCTTTGGCAGTTGGCAGTTAATGTTTGGATTGACAAAAGCCATGACCAGCATGGCTAATCAGGATCTGCGACTTGTCCCTAATTAATTTGCTAATGCATATGCATGACCCGAACAATTGGTGGGAGGACCGAAAATTTGGTTAATTGGAGGAAAGCCACATTTGTGCTGGGGCATAATAATTTTATTTTTTCTTTTCGGTCAAGCAAAACAGAAGCCAAACAGGGTACAAAAGAATGCCGAAAATCAAAAAAGGACCTCAGTTTCAAAGAAACCTCCTCTGTTTAATTTGTGAGGCTTTGTCATTCCTTTTCTGTACTATTGATTTTTATTAAAGAAAATACATTTTACATTAAATTTTATATTTATTTATTTTTTCTGTAAAACGTCAGATTTTATATATTTTTACATAGAAAAAATAAGCTAGATTCATTTTTGAGGGGTTCCTCTTGTACCGCTATTTTTGCCATGCGGAAATATGCAAAACAAAATGCTGAGTCTGGTAGTAAGCACACATTGCTCTTCTCTTCTTTTCGCCTCTGTCATTTACATAATTAGAAGATAAATAAAAATTTTCCGGCAATAACAACGACTGAGGTTTTCCATTCTCTCCAGCTTTTGTTTCATTTTTGATTTCTCGCTGCCAAGGACGACAGCCAACAATTTATGCAAAGTGTTGTGGGAGGAAAATGCGGGAGAAGAGGGAATATTTAGGGGCGTGACAGGCACATGGAACTCATAAACAAAAGTTGCTCGGCTCTAAGCAAAAGTGTGTGACATTCGGATGGCACAAAAGTGCCAAACCGGAAACAAACACAAAGAGTGAAAATTTCTATAAAATTTATTGCAAAATTGAGAACGAGTTTGAGAGTTGCATTTTATTCCATTTGGCAGCTTAAGTGGCCATTGTCTCGAAATCCATCGCAGGCGTACTATTAACTTTGACACTTTGATTGGTTGATTAACAACTTTGGCTGCGCGTTCTTTTAATTGAAATCAGAAAAGTTCAGAGAAAAATGTATTTTCACTTAGTTTCGCTTTTCTGTCTGGGCTTGTTGCATAATTAAGTTTATTAAAATTTGAATGGCGAACGTTAAATGTCTTTCCCTTGTTTCATTTACCTTATGAAAGTTTAATTTGCAACTTATGAATATTTCATGCTCCCAAAATGCTCTACACAATTTTCATTTTCGGTCAAGCCAACTTTTGGGCAGTTTGGTAGGGCTTCTACATAAGGGCAAGGAAACTTTATTTCGATATATTTAGGTCAGCTGTCATTGTGCCAGGGTCTGAGGTTTTCCACACTTAACTCAGCTAATTGGGGTTGAAAAGTTTGGGATTTGCAACGTTAGTTATTGTGATAGAATAAGATGAAATTGGATTAGAGCCGAGAATAAGGCGAATTGATGTAGATGGAAATATATGTTTTAAAAATGTGCATGCATTCATTGCATTTCAGCCCTGCCATATACCCCTTTTAATATTATACAATAAATATTTTTAACGTTATTTCCTTCATTTGTAAGTAGGTATCTACAAAACCACATGTTCTTTGAAATACTTAACTCTTTGCCGTGCAGACCACAACTGACAGCCCTTTTTGTGAAGCGCAACGCGGAAGATAAATTCCCCAGCACTACAAAGGATTTAAAATTCATTAATAAACACCTGAGAGTACCTGGTCGCAGGAGCACCCCACGAAATCATCAATACCGAACCGTCTTGGCCCTTAATTAAACAGTTGATACCATGTTTCCACGTCGCGCCGCCTTTCATTTTTAAGGATGCTCGATTGGGCGGGCAACGGAGCAAACAACTTAAGCTGATATGAAAATTATTTCGCTCTTGTGTCGACAATTAAATGCCACGCCCAGTGCATGTTGTGCCGCCCCAAAAAGTACATAATTAAAAACAGAAATGGGGCGAGGCAGGCTGAAAAATCTGTGCATTTAATTGAAAGCCGCTGGAGACGGCGAGTCCGCAATCAGCTTTGCCCTTGGTCCTTCGCCGCGGCATCTCATAAATAAAGCACGCCAAAGTGAGCCGCCAAAGAGTTTGTCTTAATGCCCCTCCATGGTGGGCATGGTCGGCATGGTGGGCATGGTGGGAGGGTCCGACCCCTCATCCTCCTCATCTGTCAATCAGGCTTTTCATCAGATGCTGTCGCAGTTTGGTTTTCCGTGAAAGGTCCCTGCTTCTGCTGTTGTTTTTGATTACAGGGAGCCAGGCCATTTAGTAGACCGACGAGCTTTCCGTCTCTGGGCCACAGAAACTCTGACATATTAATGAAGTTCATGGCGAACAAGTTGCCGCAAAGCAACAAGCTTTTTAAATCAATTCGCGAAAACAATTAAAAACTTGACTTTCGCCGCCACGCCTCCTTCGTTTCACGACGCCCCTTTGCGGGTGAAATGCTGACATTGCGCATACGACATGTGGCCCAAGAGGAAGAGCAGAAAGAACTTGCACAAAGTTTTCTGGGTACTCGACACCATTGTAATGGACACTCGAGGAAAAGCGTTACTGTGTTTAATATAAAATATTTTATATTGTAATATTAGGAATTTTTGAAAATGTAATGAAACATTTCAAGCTGTTCCTTAAATAGGAATATAAATAACGCAGTATAGGAAAAAAGTCAATTACTTTCAAATATATTATTCCCAATCCTACTTTTGCAGTGTATAACGATGTTAATGAAAATGTAAATGGGTGGCAGGAATATGGAGGACTAGCGGGTAGAAAACGGGTAGACGAGGTCTAACAGCAAATACAATTCAACAAAAAAGTTTCGTTGCGCTTTGCATAATTAATGTTTTAATGTCAATCATACGCATTGTACGCCACGAAATATATGCAAACTGATTTTCGCGTTTTCAATTTACCCCGGCTTTGTCTGTTGTCTAAAGTTTTGTCTGCTAATTAAATTTGAAAAATGTTCCTACACAATGCTTAATATCTGGGAAGCTCCTGTGCATAAATTTTGTAAACTTTAAGTGCAATTTCTTCGAGGTGGGAAATACAATTGAAAAGGAAAGCTCTGAATGGCAGATCCTTTAGACACCTGCTGCCATAGAAAGGAGAATTGATTACACATGACACGCCCACACTAATGTGCAAAAAGCAAACTACGGTATAGTGAGATGAAAAATCACAACAAATATTCGACAACAAACAAAACACTGACAATGGCAAATAGTAATGGCATTGCCTTTGGCTACAACTATGGCTCAAGAACAACATCAAACACCATGGGAAAAGGATCTCAGATCCTGCAGCGAACAATGTGACAAACGATGTGTGAAGGAGTCGCTGCTGCTGTTCAGAAATTCTGAAGCGCTAAGACGGGGAAACAAAAAATCTAACCACACAATTGTCACGGGGGCTGATGGGAGGTTAAGGGTGTGAG
Organism: Drosophila teissieri; assembly: GCF_016746235.2. Classification (NCBI taxonomy): domain Eukaryota; kingdom Metazoa; phylum Arthropoda; class Insecta; order Diptera; family Drosophilidae; genus Drosophila; species Drosophila teissieri. The sequence goes on from NC_053030.1 coordinate 6,486,235, forward strand.
TTCCAGGGCAGGCATTAAGTATACGCAACGTTGAATTCGGTCATTTTTCATGGCTGGCAAGGACATGGAATGAGCCGAGGACGATGACTACAAATCGTGACAAATTCGTGATGCGGGTTAAGTTACACATTTTTTGCCTCAACTTTCGGTGATTTCAGCTTTTTTTGCTGCGCCAACTTTTTGGCTTCGGAACACATTTTAAAATATTTTCGACGTCTGGTGGACATATAGGGATGGTCTAGACTTAGCTCTTGTGAGTTTTTCCATTCGGAATCCCATAAAAATCGAGACGAAGGAAATAAAAAAAAGGGAGGCTCCCGGGTAAAATGAATTTTAAATATTTTACGGATGAATTCGCATCTTTTCTGCTGTCAACGCTGAAGGGGTTTTGCCCTATATACACGATTTTGTATTTAAATTTTTGGCCATAAATTACTTCAATGTGGGCGGTTATAGAGCTTCTTTTTATACGTGCTCCACAGTAGCTACACCACCTGACCATTACGCAAAAGCATATTCAATGACAGCATTTTTAATGCAATTTATGGTCGTTAAGGCGACAAAATATAATAAAAATGAATAATATGCCAACTGCTGTGCGGGTGATGCAACACGTGACAGGGTCCTGCCACAGGACACAGGATCCTGAGTGCGGCGTACAGGACCCACACATTACCACCGCCACCACACCCGCAAAATTTATGGGTGCCGTAAATAAATCGACGCGCCAAATGTGCGAAACAATACATAACTCAAAACGAACGCGAAATAAAACGGGGAAAGTTCGAAAATACAGGAGAAAATATTGAAATATTGAAATATTTATGCAATTTAACGACAACCACGTAAATGCCAAACTGACGATACATTTAAAGGGAATAATTATCAATGTGATAACTAAACGAGACACACAAAAACCAAACAAGTTGTATTGTCTGCATACTTATTTTTTTTGTACCAAAGGGTTTATTGATTTATCTTAGTAAACGAAATACATTTTTTCTCTGGTACTAAACTCCCACTTATTAAAGAGGGGCATCCCACATCCCTCTTGATCATTATCCCTCATACACCTGGGCATGTACCAACATTTATATCAATATACACGAAAAAGCATTATGACCAAAGGGAAGGGCTCATAAAAAATTCAAAACGGCTTAAGTAGCTTCAAAGTAGCGCCAGAAACAACAAAACAACACGCCTGGAAAGTGAAAAGTACACGAAGGTGTAATGTGGAAATGGGGGAGTTTGGGAATGGGGGTTCCTAACTGGTGTGGGGCTGCAGCTTGCTCTGCAGTGACCCGGAACAAACCTGACCCAAAAAAAAGCGACCCAGCTCGACACGCATGTTTATGTGCTTTTTACAGCTGCTCTTGGCTTATCTTTGGCCCCAAAGTTTCTCCATGTGAGCGTGTGCTCGGTCGAAAATGATTTTAAAAATAACTTTTGCGGTCATTTCACTAAATGTTGGGTGGCCTGTGCTTTTTGGGGTTGGGCTTGTGGAGAAGGGTTGAAAATATTAGGCTGATGAAGGTGAAGTCTGCAAACAGAGGCTGTTGTTTGGAAGCTGCCTCTGTTGGTTGGATTTTGGCTAGAACAGTTTTTTTGGTACCAAGCGACTGCCAATTTATTAATAGCGTTTTAAAGGCGATAATTGTTAGAAACGAGAAAAGCAAATTAAAGTGGCTGGTTTATGATATGTTTCAATGAATTTGTTTTGCATCATTTCTTTATAATAAAGAAAATATACATTCTAGGCGAAATTCTAAGTTCTCAAACTTTTCTGGATTCCCAACACTTTCCGTGCGCCTTTCCGCGATCTAATAAAATTTGTGCAAGGCGCTAAGAAATTGGCAAAAAGTTGTTGCGTGCTGGCTGGTTTTCATTTCCAACTGCCAAGCTGATAAAAACGTACTTTACCAGGTAAAAGTCTGGAAAACGGAGATGGTGAAGGTAGAAAAGGTGCGTGGGGAACCGAATAAATACGCATGCAAGGTTCTTGCTTTTCTTACTACTGAGTGCGTGCCTTTTTATTGTTGTTGTGCCTTCATATGGCTACAATATAAATTAAAATGGCAGGCACTCTTCGGTCGTCAGGAAAACCGGCTCGGGGCATGGCCAATGAAGTTTATGTGCCGCGCACTTTACGCGAAATCGCACGACACCCTCCCAGTTTTCTACATGCCCCGAGCACTTGCCCCCAACAGCTGCCACATGAAATAATATATTCACATACACAAGCCACTGAAGCCACTCGCAAGAAAATATTAAGAAATAATAGTATGTAGACTTACAAATTGAAAGTGTTCTCTTAAATTAACATAAGAATATATGTAGGAAAAATAATCTAAGAAGTGCAAGCTAAAATTATTTAAATAAATAGTAAAACAAGTAACAATCGAAGGCTTTTCTGAAAAATAATAAATTTATTTTGATTCTCAACTCTATTATTTTGGCTCAGGTTGTATTTACCCAAAGACATACTCGAACATACATGTGCAAATGAAAATGTAGAGCAGCGCCCACAAAAAGTGAGAGAGAGAGAGAGAGAGACAAGAACAGCGCAGCAGAAAGAGATCGCAGAGTGGCAGGATGCTGAAACAGATTCGACTCTTAATAATTTCCGCACTCGAGTTGATCGAAATCATAAAATTTTATGAGCCTGCCAAGAGCCGAGTAAGTGGAGCCTGTATCTCTTTTTCTGCCTGACACTCTCCATCTCACTCCACTCTGCAGTTTGTGTGTTCGAAAATGGCTGCCATACTCAGTCAGTCGGGAAAGTCGGGAAAAAGGCCAACAATGCGACAGATAGACAGTCAGACAGGAAACCCGAAGGGCGAGTAACCAAAGGAGGCTGTCAGAGAACCTTTTTTAAAGCCGCCGGATAAATGAGCGTTAAAGTTATGCCCGGTTTTTTTCAACACATTCTTGGATGGGACGAATATGATAGATGGTTGAATTCTGGAGGGAACAAGAAAAGCCAAGGGAAAAAGCTCAAGTCGAGTTCCCCGACTATCAGCTAGTGGAAGGGCGAACATTTTTATGGCACATCGATCGAAATTGGTATAAAAATAATACATTAAATAATATACATATTAGGAAGTTTAGAGTGGGAATCTTCATGCTTAGTTTAAACTTTTTAGCTTTTATAGTTCCTGAGATCGACGGATACTGGCTTCCAACATCAATAATGGCACTCTACGAGTATTCACTTCCATCACTGCTGTGAAAAACAACAATAATAATATATTAAGATTAATTCAAACACGAATCGACGAAACTTCAGATGGTCTTCCATTTATGTCGCAAAATCCGGCAGCATTTCCAGCTAAAGCTCGACCAGATTTTCAAAGATTTGATAAAAGTCAAAAGACGAGCATTCGGCTTACGCTGGAAAATTCTGACATTCCCGGCTGGCTTTCATTTTTCATCAGAGCGGCATTATGTGAAGCTTCCACCTTTTTTCTTTTCGCCGGCTACAATTTGCCATTACGTCGATTTATGCGCTGCTGGGACTGGATGATATTTTCTCGTACCACACCCGCTAAATAATGCACTTGGGAAATTAATTTCCCAACTCTGGCTCAGCAGAACGCCTTTGGCAGCAGTAAGTCATCATTTCGTAGGAGGAACTGCCGGTCGAATTGATTGAAGTTTTTCCAGACAGAATAAATTAATTCGATTGTGCAGTACAAGCTGCTCAATTAGCAGAGGAGCTTCTGATGACCCGGGGATTCTTCGGGAGCCTCGCCTGTAAACTCTCTCCACTAATTGTGTTGTTTGTGCATTGCTTTCGATAGCTTCTTCGGCAAGGCCGAAAGGCGACAAGTTTCTGCCATTTCCCTGCATGTTTTCCACTACTCCCAGGGCTGTCTGTTTGGTGGGTGAAAGCTGGGTGGGCGGCATACCGGGAAAGAGACCATGTTAACCATCCAAATGAAAGCAGGAAGGCAGGCAGGGAGATCCGCCAACAGTAAACACCAACAAACTCATCGACAGCAGGGAAAACATAAAACGGAAAAAGTACTATGATCTGAACCCTAGTACTACCTTACAAAATAAAATTTAAATATTCAAATATTTTACAGAAAGTTTTTAGTACAATATATTTTAAAAATAAAATGTAGTATAATTTCAGTGCATAATATGATATGATATTTATGTATTAAAGCTTCCAAAGCTTTCTGAATTCCCACATCTTCTACATGTTCAATTTACAGGGTACAGGCGGCATCAAAAAACAAAAGCAAACGCTGCGGCTATTATGCTTATTATGCCGAGCATGTGAGTTAATTCTTCGAACAGTTGAGGTTGTAGTAAATGTTATTTTTGTTGTTCTTATTTCGCGTTCGTAGTATAAAGCTATCATTTTCCCCCTCAGTTTTCCGTACTTTCCTTGATCATTATTTTTATTTCAGTCGCGTGCATGTAACACAAAATGTATGATAAAGATGTTATTTGATACCGCCAGCACACAGCATCGGATAGATAAGGTGCCTGCACGAAAACACGGGAAAAACTAAAGGAAAATCGGAGGAAAGTGAAGAAAAAGCGTTAGCACGAAGAAGACCAATATTCGAGGGTGCAGAAGGGGAAAATAGTAAAGTGAATATAGTTAATAGCAGTAAATTGGGAAGTAAGACTAGAAAGTTAACTATTTTTACTTCATAAATAATAATTTAGCCATTATACAAGGGAAATCTTGTGTAAGTTGTGAAAACTTAAAGGGAAATGCAAAAAGTAAATGAAATGAGTAGTTAACGTAAGAGGTGTAACTGCCTAAAAAACAAAGGCATTTCCTGAAAACTGGTGGCATTCCTTACACAGTATTTTTTAAATAAAGTTCCTAATTCCCGATTATTTTCCGGTTACACCTTTAAAAAGACCCCGGAATAATAAATCCCTCTCACAATCACCAATGGCATGCAGCACTCCACTTAGTTATGCCAAAACCTAATTACAGCTACGGTCATAAGACATTACTTCTCATCCACGGAGATTTTCGTTAGAGGAGCTAGAACCCTTGAAGCGGAGTCTTGGCGCTAACGACTGCATCATTAAGCGAAGTAGGACCCACCAAGGACCCACTCCACCTCAACCTCATTATCCCCAAAACCAAGTGGAATTATCGACTCCGAACTCCCTTTCGGATACGGAGCCAAAAATTCAACTTAACTGATACATTTAATTTTATTTATAACGCACGCATGGCCAGAGCAGAACAAGTCCTGAGTGGTAAAAGCATAAATATTAATGCACTCACCAATGTTGGGGGATAAGGATAAGAATGTCCCGGGCCATGTTCGGGATACCTGAAAGCAAACTTATTGACTTATTAAAGTCTAATGCTACACGGAACTGTGTGTGTCTGTGATAATGGAGCCAAACAACACCTCTGCCAGGATATCCACCACTTAGCCCAGCTACACAGGGAGAAAACTTTGTGATTCAATAGAGGAATATTTATCTCGCAAATTCGGTTAATTTTTTTACAACAATCAGTAGGACAAATTGCAGAAGTACGTCATAAAACATAGTAAAACACTAGACTAGCAGTCAAAGGGTAGACAAAGAATTCGAGATTGATATATTATTTTTATAAAAACATTTTTTCCCAGTGCGTCTCCACACATCTCTAGTTGCTTCACCATTGAAGTCGCGTTCGACGCTGAATATTAATGCTCTAATTTCCTGCAGCCCGCCGCTATTCAATATCAACGTGGATTCGGAAAAAATAAGAAAAAGGAAACTTTGGCCCAACAAAGTTGGGCTCATGAAATGGTCAAAACTGTTTAAGCCTTGGCCAATATTGGGCATTAAGTAGGCTTTGACGAGCCATACCCATGAATAAGAAAGAAGCTGCCCAAGTTGCTGTCCGTCTGGCTTTTATGAGGTTCAAAAAAAACAAGCCAATAAAGTTTCGGGCTGATACATATGGCTGCGCCCATCGGAAAAACTTTTCAACTCAATTTGGCCCTGCCACATTTTTGTTCATCTGGTTTTTGGCATTTTTTAAATATTTATGTTAAATTTATGAGTTTGACAAAGTATTTAGTCAATAGCTCAGCCCGACAAAGGCCCCAGGGAAAATAACAAGAGCTTCTTGGTGCTGCATAAGTGGGCAATATTAATGGGAGTAAGGTCTTGAATTTATGTCTAAAGTTTCGGCTGCTGAATGTGCGGACAGTTGAAAGAAGGAGAAATTGCATTTTGAAATCCTAATAAATGGCAGAAGAGGAAAACTATGTCAGCTTTCAGTACGACAGCTGCAGCTATATTTATATAGCTCACCTAAGTACTAAAGTGAAGTTTACTTGACTTCATAAATTAATAAGAATACATTTTCAGTGCATGTTTATCCTAATTAAATATTGTTAATCAAATTCAATTCATATCAAATGCAATTATGTTGAAGGAAAAGCCATTAACCCTTCCCATTAGCAAATAATATTAATCAGGGTCCGCAGAAGAGCCAATAATTTAATTTATTCACGAAATGTCAAGAGCTGCCAATATGGCAAGTAAAACAAACAAATAAATGCAATTCAAATCAGGCAAGAAAATTCAGGATTAAAGTGAAATTACATCAATTTAATGAACATTTCAGCCTGACACTAACAAACAGATGCCATTGTGATTCGGGGCGACTGTTGTTTTCCCCCAGCGAATATCTTCCAGGAGCATTCGAAGTTGAAATAATTTAGGGGCGTATGTCCTGAGTGCAGCTCTGCATCTGACCATTGTTTTCAAGGCCCCAAACGACCCGGCCCCAAAACTCGAGCAGCGGCAATTTCCGCTCCAAATGCTCCACTCGGCAGGGGAAATTATTAAAAGCGAAACCGGGCGCGCTATTATTTTTTGACACTGATAAATTTACGAAGCAGGACGGGTAATGTGGAACAGCAAGGACCTTGTAGCACTAACCTCCTCTAGAAAAGACTTCATGGAGGACTTCATGGCTAACAGGAAAGTAATATAAATCGGTCCCCGGGGATAAATAACTCTATATTAGTTATGACAGTGTGTGTTTGGCAACTGCCCTCGGTTTAGTTTTTTTGCTGCCAGTGTGTTTGTCTGTGGCCTTTATAATTGTTAGCCAGCATTTCTTTATGGCCAACATAATTATGCAAATTAATATCATGCAAATATGCAGCTCCACAGCCAAAAGCCACTGTGACCAAACACAACAAAAATTGTTCAAAATAAAGTGCACACCGAGTTGGTCAGCTCTTTAAGGCGAGTGGCTGTTGATTTATGGTTGGAAGCAATAGCAAATAATAACAGTTATTAAATAAGTGAAATCAATAATAAGAATATGTGAGTTTTAAAATTCTAAAACTAAAACACTGCTCTTTTGGCTCTTTTCTTTCAGAACTAACTTGCAATCCGTGAAGTCAAGTACACCTAATATTGAGTTCACCGTCAGTTTTCTCAAGGGACGAACGGCGTTTTCAAGGTTTGTAAAAAAATCAAAATGCTTTGAACTTCAACTTTAAATAAAACAAGAGAGAACAGAGCTCCTCAACTATCAGATACCCGTTACCAGCTGAGTAACGGCTATCTTATAGTCGAGAAACTCTACTATAGCACTCTATCTTGTTAAAAGTGTGGCGTGGGAGTTTTGAGCGGTTCATAGCTTTCATAGTTTCTGATCCTGATCAAGAATATATACTTTATAGAGCGGAAACTCTTCTACCTTCTACCTATAACATACTTTTAAAACGAAGTAGGTACAACATTTTACTCTACGAGTAAGGATGGCAAAGACTAAAGTTTTGGGGCTGACTCTCACAAATAAATGGCGAGAAAAAGCACTGCGAGACTCGGGGTTTTTAGCCGCTCAAACTCAAAACTCTGGGCAAGACTGCGTTGGAACGCCCACTTTTACTTAACGCAAAGGGGGCGTTGATCCTTTCTGAATTCTCCGAGAAAATGTCGCGCATTGTTTGACTTGAGCTATGCTGTAAGTTATTTCTATATTTTAAGTCACGCTCGCCATTGTGAAGTGGCTTTTTATTTTGCATCCACAAAAGTCACACATACGTATACGCATTTCCAAGCGCGAATTTTTTCCCAAATATTCGGGGATAGCAGGAAACCCTTTCTTTGCGACATGCTTAAGCTCAAGCTTTATGAGGCCACTAAAACGGGGAAGTGAATGCGCAGGAAGAGGTACATAAATACATACGCCAAGTATGTGTTGGTGCTTTGGAGACACTGAACAAAATGGTATGCGTTTATAACTAACATGCTTTTAGGACTAAAAAAAGATAGCATCCACATAGTTTCTCGCTGTGCATCCGAGGATGTTTGTATACGCGCGATTGCTGGTGTTAAGTCAGCTAAAAGCCTTTGGTCCAACCACTTGAATTTTCGGGTGCAGCGTAACTTTTTAGAAACGGATGCAAGCTGAATTACACGAGATAGAAGCGAGGGGGGCTTGGTGCCCGGAGGAGGGGCTCCACAAAGCCAGATGACTATTTGTGGGGTGGCGAGGATTCCGGGCGATTCCGGGCGATGTCGAGGGGGTCAGTGAGCCCGAAAAAGTTTTATGCGAGCGCCAAAAGTGCAGTCAACGCACTTAGGGGCAAAGTCTAAAAATATGAGTTGCGAATGGGATTGCTAAATGTGCTAGCGCCGGCATCTGAAGCCGGAGCTACCAAAGTTTTCGTTTAAATAAATGTGGCAGCTTAGCCACAGGCAGCTGGCTGTGGAAATAAATTCCGTAATGAGGCAAACTGAGCGGGAAATTGTTGAAATTGATTAGAGGCTAGCGGCATGAAAATTACTGCGAGTCTCGTCTATGTTAGTCATGCATAAACTAATACTTGCAGATATGGCAATTGTAGTGTTTGTGTAAATTGTGCAATTGTAGTATGCGAAATATTCAGTAACCCCATTGCACCTCAATTCTTGTTATTTAATACACATGTATCAATTGAAATATTGATTTGATGCACCCTCTGCTAATTAAATTCAGCAAGTAATGTTATATTCTCAACAAAAAAATAATGCAAACAGGCTGCTACTTTTGATTATATTGTTTCAATGTTCATGCATTTTTCTGTCTAATTGTTACTTTATTTGGCTAACTTTACAGCCTTTAGAGCCGCACTTTTATTTATATAACACATATTTTCTAGTGTATCCGTCTCTTTCTGAGCACATTTTAGCTGAAATGATTTATTGCGTAAATTTCATTAATTTGCTGCGCTGTCATAAAAACGACAGCAACGCAAAAGCGAAAAAGAAGTGGAATAAAACAAATTTGATTTGCTCCTGTATGCATAAGCTTGCGAGCGTGCATGTGTGTGTGCCAGTTGTACGTGTGCGTGTTAAACAAATTTTTATAGCCCACCTATGGGCGCTGCATACACTCCAAATGGTATTTATGACCCGCCGCCAGAGAACTCATTATGCGATACGATACGAGAATTTCGGCCGGGAATTGGAATTTTAAAATACTTGTACATTTTATGGCTTGCGCTGTGCTTTTATATTTTTATTTGAAATGACAAGAACACATGTTCGGGCTTTTTGGTTAAGACTACGTGTCAAAAATTAAAAACGACACCCACTCGCTTCTACCCATTTTATAAAGTTATATGCTGCTTGATTCGGGGCTTTTGTCTCTGTTTCAGACCTCTCATGCATATAAATCCGTCCGTAATAGATCGTGTCTAATTTATGAGTTACGCGAGCATTACAACAACTTATTACATCACACTCGTACGGGTATGCACATGCGTGATTACGTGGGCGCAGTGGGAATTTTCTGTAACATACTCTTTTCGAGGGATAGGTCGAACTAACAACGCACCTATTGGACCTTTCAAAATGGGGTTAAGTTGAATCCACAGACAATTTTTTTATTTTCCAAGATTAAGCACAAGATAAGTAAATAAAATGGGGAAATCATTGAGTTATAGTAGAGCAATGGCAGAGCATATAGGCTTCTGTAGCTCGAGATTAACTTTCCTTTCCCTGTTTTTTCAACATTCTTCTAATTTACGCTTTGCGTGCTCTTGGCCAGACACTCTTGGCCCGGCTTGAGCATTTTCCATTAGGTCTGCAGCTGCCTTACTCATAATTCATGCCGCCCACACACTTACGCACCCTCACACTGCGGCACCCATACGCATACGAACACAGAGACAGTCACAGATTGGGGCATGTTAATTTGTAGGCCAGTGCTGGCGGAAGTCCTTTTTGAGGTCTTTAAACGCAAATGCCATGAGCCCATGTATCACTTGTGTTGCCATTTCCCTCCACTTTTCCGTCACCATCACACTTTCAGTGCGTTCTGCTCCAAATTAGATTTTCATTTCAGTTTGGCGTTGTCCCTTCGTGGTTCCTCCCCACACTCATCTCTATGCTAGTTATTAGGAAAAGGACCACACAGTTTACGACCAGTACGAAGAGCCCAACTACATATATGTACCATCAAACAAAAACACCCCGCAACGGGGAAAAAGACTAGTGACGATGGCACCTTCAACAAACATGATGTCAGCTATTGCGACGAAAAGTTGTTAAACATTCGAATAGATATGTTTGTACAATTTCAGAAGATAAAATGTAGTATTATTTGAGAAAAACGGTTAAAAGTTAAAGATCCACTACTATTTAGTTTAATTTATATCATACTTTTAAAACTTTCCCCTGGATAACTGACATAACGAAGAAACATTCCCAACAATCTAAAGCACTTAACTGTACTGGATCTGCACAACAATGTGAAACAATTAACTCATTACAGGCGCTCATTAGGTGCCACAAGTTGATTAAAGCCTTCAAAACTTTGGCCAAAAAGAATGTTTGGGGTGGGGCTGCCTGCTTGCAAACAAAAGTCCCAAACAATTTGCTCCCCGCCGAGACTTGTGACAAGTGAAGTGACTCCTGAAATATGCCCAAGATAAAAATGTTTGCTGGGGTTGGGTGTTTGGTTGTAGCTTGTTTGGTTGTTGGGTTGTTTGGTTGTTGCTGTTAGCTGTCGACAAAACTTGGCGATGGCAAACTTCTTAAAAATACTTAAGAAGCGATAAATATTGCAAATATATACACATACTCGTACATACGCACATTGGGGGTGCTACGTGTGACTCTTGAAAGTTGACTCAAGTTGCCTATTTGTTTCTTTTCATATTTATGCCCCTTCGGCTCGCTAAATTTTTATAAATACATATATATGCGTAAGAAGACCAATTCGGTGGAACTTCTTCAAGAAAGCCACTTGTTGTTGCCGCTCAGCCTCTTCTGATTATCGTTTAACGTTATTATTACGTTGAATACTTTCCTGGAAGCACGGCTGTCATGCCATTCCCCTATTTTGTTGGCCCTCGAAAAAATTCCGTTGGCCCTTCCCGCCTGTTTGCCTGATTATTATATTTGTTTTGGCTTTTGTTTTCGTTTCGCCGGCTTTTGCTTATTAAAAAGTTGCCATCGATTATGCGAAAAGTTTGACATCAAAATATTACAAAGTCGAGGGGGAAATATTGTTGCCTAGCATAAGGCGTTCCATTTCGGTCTTAAATTACTGAAGTGCCGCAAAAAAACTTCAATCAACTGGGAGATCAGAAAACAAATAACTTCTTACAACACGCGCTTGAAAAATCAATAGACCAAAGCCCGGTTAATTGGCAAGGTGCGTGTGTTAAAAAAGAATTCTCATTAGAATAAGCTGCCTGGATGGTAGTAGTACGCTAAAAAGACGATAAGCTAATGGGAATCTAATGTTTGGTAATTCTCGAAGACTATATTTACGTTTACCTTGCGATAGTTATAATACCTAATTATTATCTACATTCGTAGTACTTATTTATTTAATTACAAATTTTACTGTTTAATGTTTTAGTTAAAAAGAAGGTTAAAATGCCTTCTTTTTAGTCTTCTAATAGGGATTATGTTGTGTAGATGTCGGGCAAACGACAGCAGACAGTGGAGACTGGTGAAACTATGAAAGGAATACGTATTCATTTTATTTAATCATTAATTTCATTTAATTTATATGATATAAAGAATAAAAGTTGATATTAAATAACCGACTAGAACAAAAATATCTGACAATAAATATATTAATTTTGCAACCTTAGGCAGCAATAAAATTTAGGCCGAATCCCTTACAAAACCGAACTTGATTGATGCCCAAGAATTTTACTCAAGTACTTGCAGCTCACTTTGCTTGGGAAAATTCCTTGGTAAATAAGTAAATATCTGCCTCCATAAATTATTTGTACATATTTACAAGCACTCACTCCTTCTGATACTCTGGCAAACAATGAAATCAATTTAGAATAGACTTTTCAGCACACATATCGCCTAGCCTATAAGCCTAAGCTTAATCTCATCTCTCACTCTTTGCTGTCTCTTTGCAGTTATTATAGGCAAACATCCGGCGGCGACTAAGCCAAGTCAATTAACAGGGCAAACAAAGCCAGCCCGCCAAAGAGGAACTGATTGCAAGGAAGCGAAAAGAATGTAAGCAGCCAAAAAAAGGAAGAAATCCGAAAAAGCTGGCAATGAGAGGGCCAAGACGACAAGGGGCGCGGGCCAGAATTGAAACAGTTAGCTGGCAAATCGGATTGCGAATCTGCTGTATTGACACAAGGAAACCGTTAGCCGGCTTAGCCAGCAAGAGGGCAAATTTAAAATTAAAAATATAGCAAGCAAGCCCGTTTGAAATCAAAGTGATATGCTAATGCCCCAGTCGCGAAGGACTCGAAGTCGTGTGGCATGAATATTTCATGAGCGCAGGAGTGATGACAATAAGCCGGCTCCGGGAATAAAAGACGCGCACAGTGAAATCAGGACGATGACGGAGCTAAGACGGGCTAATGGCCTGCACAAGCAGCACTCCCTGAGAGATCGACAGGTGCATCCCATGCTGCACGCCTTGGCGGATCACGGCTGCAACCTGAGCAGCGGTGGCAACAGTGCGGCCAGCACCACCAGCAGCAGTACGGCCACGGCCACCACAGCACTTGGTGGTGCCGGTGGTTTGGGCGGTGTGGCTGGCTTGAACGGTGGTGCTTGCATAACCAGTCAGCGGAGCGTGGAGTTCGACGAGCACGACATCTTCTACGTCTCACCATCCAAGCGAAAAGGAGCCACTTCAGGTGGGTAGCCCCTTCCGAGGAGTAAATAAATGTCAGTCAATCATATTATAGTTTTACCAGCTTGCTCATTAACCAAATAAGTGTCAGAACTTAACAGCTTTATTAAGATTCTACTGGCAGCGTGTTCAGTACACGCTTTTGTGTGTTGTAGCTATTGCACACCCGCTGTAAATATTAACTCGTTGCTTTAATGAGGCATACCAGACAAACTTTAAAAGCTTAAGCATAAATTATACAAGGTTCTGTTAGGAAATTACAGAATATACATACATATCAGAAGATTGTATTGCTAAAACTATTCCTTCTGTTACTCGTATGAAAAGTATGAAACAAGTAGAAGAATCGCACATTACTAGAATGTAGAATAGAGATAGGACTAAAACTTTAAATGCAAGCAAGCAACTTTTCTAGGGAGTGCAAACATTTAAAGGCTTCCATCTTTCGCTAGGTTCCTCTGGCAATGTGGTGACCTTCTCGAACTTCGTGAGCGAACAGCGCCTAACGCCCTCGTCGTCGAACCGCGGATCCCTGAAGCGGAGCAAGGGCCGCTCCAATCAGTCCCTGTGCAGCTGCGATGCCGGCGACGAGGCCCAACTGGATTTGCAACCGAATGCGGCCAGGCCGCTGTACGAGTACAGTCTGGAACGGAAGCGTAAGACACACACCTACTCCTGCGAGCAGAATGCGCAGATACTTATGAGACTGGAGCGCGAGCGTAATCGTAAATTATCGCTGACTGGGATGGAAACGGGATTGGGAATCGGGCTGGGACTGGGAATGGGAATTGGATCTGGAGGAGCAGGAACAGGAGCAGGAGGAGGAGGAGAAGGAGCTGGAGACCCCCAGGTGAGTGAAATCCCGCTACACTTTGTGTAATTGTAGTTGTAATCATGAGCAGCCAACGGCACGTGCCTCCACCAGAAATTCCGCCAGGGTCTTGCAACAGGCAAATGCGATAAGCAAACAGAGCGTGGCACGTAGGAGGTGGAAGTTGTAGTCCAACGACCGACTGACTGACACCTGACACCACTCCCACATCCACTGACTCCTGAGGCTCGGGCCCAGGCCACCAAGCTGTCTTTGAACTGCGGGGGGAACGGAGGGGACTTGAAGTTCGCAGAGCATTAGGGCACATATGAATTCTGATTGTTGTGGCAATTGCTGTGAGGCAGCGCCTCGGATCGATAAATTAGCCGAATGCAAAGTGGATCTCAGAGATGTCTTAAGGCAATGATGCCCTTGATATGTTTCATTAGAATTTAATACATACATCCATTTTCTCCATCTAAATGAGTTTTGAATGTAGATTCCTTTAAATTCAGTCCAAAAACTATCGTAACCAAGTAGGTCGAGTCCACAGCTGTCTGTCGATTTGAACAGCCCGCCCGATTTCTACACAGTATACGTTCACATTCCCAGAGAGCAGATCTCGGACAATCGATATCTCCGACGATTCCCAAACTGAAAAATCGATAAGGTCATCATGTCCAGCAAGCGTCTTGGTAGCATGCTGTCCTCCGCCAGTGTGATGCAGTCGACTGCATCGATCTCCAGCAGGGCTAAAAAATCGAAAAAGCCCAAGCTGCCGACCTTTGACCTATCGCTAACCCAGAAGGTAGATATTAAGAAAGCCTTCGATTTGTTTGACACTCAGTGCACGGGCTTTATTGAAACCAAGGAGCTTCGCGTGGCCATTCGTGCCCTGGGATTCGAGCCGAAGAAAGAGGACATAAAGCGCATGATGGACGAAATCGATAAGGACAAGACGGGAAGGATTTCCTTTAACGATTTCATATACCTGATGCGCCAGAAAATGGCGGAAAAGGACTCCAATCAGGATATGATGAAGGCGTTTTCCTTCTTCGACGACGATCGCACCGGCAGCATCTCCTTCCAAAACTTAAAACGCGTGGCCAAGGAGCTGGGCGAACAGCTCACCGACGAGGAACTGCAGGAGATGATCGACGAGGCCAACGTTTCCGGTGATGGTGAGGTTAGCAAGGAGGAGTTCCTCAACCTCATCAAGAAAACCAACCTGATCTAGTCACATTTTGCTTAAATTTATTTCCCATTTTATTTGTGTAAGCGGGGAAACGACGTTGTTTCTAACCCATATAGATTTACTCATTTCAGGCCAACACATCCACCTGACTCGAAACCCATTACAGTATAGTATCTTGAAGAAGTTTGGATATGCTTCGGTTCAATAAAACTACGCAGTGCAAATGTATTTTGATAGTCTTTCCTTGGAAGCCCCAATCTAGCACGAGACATTTTTAATTTTCTTAAAGCCACCTGTTTTCCCCTGTAACTGCTTATGATTGTTTATAGTATGCATTTCCCATACCTTTGTGCTTTAGTTGTACATCTTGGAACCTAATATTTGGGAATTTAAATAGTGGTTTTCACATAAAAGTTGAGTAGTGTAAAACAATTTAAAATGCAACTTAAAGAGCGCTAATTACAGTAAGGTCGTTTTAAAATTATCGTTTTAAACTTTTAGAACTTTACTTCGTTATTTTTTAAATGTTATAAATGTAAACCATTATAGATCGCAGGGAATCTTATAGTCCTTTTTTTCGATACTTTGGCGAGCGTTCTGGCACAGGCCGCTGTCATGCATAACAAATCGCTTTGACACATTTGATGTATGCCTTTCCATGGGCCTGCTCCACTTTCGGTTTTCAGTTTTCAGTTGAGTTCGTTGCAGCAAATTGTGGCTGCAATTTGGTGGCATGCGTGGGCGCTTTTCCAACTGCCGGAAGAGCTTTTCCACTTCCCATCTCCACTCTGCCCCATTTCTGTTGCTCACTCTCAACTGTGTGTCTTCGGACCGTTGTTCAAACGGCAAACATAATTTACTAGCATCGTTTTAAGGGTTTTATTTACGCCATGCGTTGCATTTAGCTCCATTTAGTTGCTAGTCGCATTCGGACTTTAAATTTATCAAGCTCTGCTTAAAGGAGATTGATGAATGGATTGATATATGGTAGCTGACTGGTTTAGTGAACTGCGTTATATACTTTTAAGCACATTAATTTGATTTTAAAGTGAATCCGTTCGTATAGAAAATTTCCGAACAAAGGCAAATTTATTAAATTGAATTATATGCCTAATAAAATCTGTAAAGAAGCCATTTAGGGTCACACACTATGGCAATACTCCTCACACGAAGTTTTAATAGCCGAACTTGCCACGTTTACAGCCCTAATAATTGGCCAGTTTTTCCTTTTTGCCCAGCGGGCTTTTAAAGCGAAAACAAATGCCGAAATGGCCCTTGATAAAGTCGTAAAGTTAAAAGCTCTGATGGATAATTACAAATTGGCGGGGAGAATGTTCGGACTGCAGGAAAAACTAAAACAAACTTGAGTATTTATAAAAGTTTTTTGCTTATTGCTTTTGCCAAATCGATTAAAGGCGATTGTACTTTCTGCGGCAACGGAGTTCCCCGCACAGGGATAGCCAAAGTTCCAGTAAAATATAACCAACACTCAATTTTACGAACATTTAACTAAATACCCGAACAGAGGGAAAAAGTGAGACAGAGAGATGTTCGTAAAAAACTTTTTCGCAAACTACAAAACTGCCATAACTCAACATTACGCCCGACACACAACCCCCATCGCCATCGCCATCGCCATTTTCCCATGGCTAAATTGTTGTAACTGAAGCAAGAAAGTTGAGAGGAGAAAGCTCGCAGTCGCACACACATACACATGGCTGCATAAATTATAGTAAAAAATGGCACAAAATTGCAGCAAAGTAGACGAAAAATTATTATAAAATGTGCATTATGAAATTTAAAACGAGACAAAGACGCAAGCATAATTCAAGAGAGCACTAAGATGGAAGGCAAAAAGGGGGCATCCCGGAAAAATGTCCACGCAAAGAGTGGTTCAGCCAAAGCCGGGAGAAAAGTCGCGGGGAAAAACTAAGGCGATATATCAAGCAATTTAATGCTTAAAACTGCAACGAGAGCGGTTCACCACCAGTCTTCAGACTCATCCCACGTTCCCCCATACTTAGCCCAACCCTTCCGAAGCCCAATAAACTCGTCTTCAAATTTGCGGCATGAGCACCAAACAACCATTTACTGTTGCATACATTTTTGCGAATTTATTCGCCTAATAACCATGCTCGTTGGTAAGGGAGAAAGGAAAGTAGACAGCTCGCGTTTAATTTGCCATCGCAGCAGCTGCAAGTAACGAGAAATGCCTCAAGGGGAAAAGTATGAGGGCTCTGAAAAAAATGAGTGAGGAAAAGATACATGTAAGCTATGCCAATTAAAAGAGAAAACGTATTTATTTTCGTGGCAATTATGAAACGGGCTTAGTAGAATGAAACGGCATACATATACTCTAAAACCCTATATACTTAGGAAAACATTTTTGTCGTGTTCAATTCATCTAAACAAAAAAATTAACCTCAGAATAAATGCAAAAAAAAAGTAAGATTCAAAATAAGTGGACCGTTTACAAATTGGCCCGTCTTAAAATATGCAGCACACGCCACCGCTAAATATTTGCATAAATTATTTGAGCTGTCGTCGGCGGACGGCAAAAAGAATAAATAAATTACCAAATGAAAATATGAAAATTTCAATTTCCCACTTAAGCATCGGGCAACGGACATCGGACAGGATGCGACAGGACAGGAAAGGACAGGGCACAGCCATTGAAAGGGACAAGACAAAGTAAATAAGAAATAATCAACAAAAAGACACAGACAACAATAACGAGCCGAGGTGTAAGAATTCTTACAGGAGTGGGCGTAAAGCAATCAAAATTCAAAAGAATTTTTATTAATGGCAATGCGTCTCGTTTCGCCCAGACGCATAAAAATAATTCGACCCAAAAACCCAACGTGGGGGGAAGCAAATCAATGCAAATGTATTTCCCGTAACTGAAATTCAATTTCAAGTCCCCGAGCATCTCCTGCCGATGATTATGACGATGATGCCGATGACGGTGATGATGAGGCTGATGCTGACCGTGGCAAATTCAATTAGGGCACTTGGCATGGCCTCGACTCTTGGAAACTTCTGGGGGTTTTCGGGGAGTTCTCGGGGATAAACCTTTTTCTTGCCCATTTTCGCACGCCTTTTATGGCTCCCTCCTGCGTGTGTGAGGGGAGGTATTTCGGCATGAACCGGTGTCTATGGCATAATTAAATTTTATGTAGCCGGGGGTCAAAGGAACGTCTTCACTCCGCCGCACTTTGCCCCATCATTGTAAATCTCGGGCTCCTTCTGCCGAATTCTCGCCAAGTAACGTCAAAAGGAGTGCGATGCATATTTTTCAGGCTCGTTACGAGTAGAGCGAAAGTTTTTACGGTATTGAAAGGCAGTTTTTATATCCTTCGTTGGCAGAATGTTAATGCTTATGGGTAGCATGCTGGATAAAAGCTTTGTCATCTCTATAAAATGGTAATATATTTCTTTGCACCTTTGACGACTGAACAAATACAAGATTAAGAAACTAAAATTGGAAAAATTAAGTTTTTCAGTGAAAGAGCAGCAACTAGTTTAAGCAGACTCCATACGGACTTATTCCGAGGTCAATCCTTTTTAAAGGCACGTTGTGGGCGTACATCCGTCGGAAGCTGCTCATGTCCATTTTGAGTTAATGTGATTTCCCTTTTGTCAGCAGCTTGATACTCACATCCTTCTTTCCCTCCCCAGAGCGACACGCCCAGCTTGTCGGATGTGGATGTGATACCGCCTGTGCCACCGCCCCCATCGATGAAACGCAATGGCAGCATGCGCAGCCTGCGACTGTTGCAACATTTGCAGCAGCAACAGCAGCAGCAGCAGCAGAGCAGCCACAATAACAACTTGTCGCAGCTGTGCAGCAGCGATCTGTTGCAAGAGTGCACTAAGTCCGCACTGGATGAGTGCACTGCCACATTGCTCAAGTGCACCACAACCAGCAATCACAGCAGCAGCAACAGCAATGCTACCAGCATTAGTCACAATAACAACAATCAGGTGAAGCCGGACCTGTGCCAGCCGCCCGGCCACGCCCACAATCATAGGCATAAGCTGCCCGGCAATGCCACGCCCACCACCACCACCAACCCGCCACCGCCCCCGCCCCCCTTTGCCGCCCACGAGGAGGACGAGATATTCTCGCCGCACTCCAAGAAATCGGACCCGAGCCTGTGCTTCCTGCCAGGCGGCGGCAACGCATCCTCGAAATACAATACCATTGGGCCGAGCAGCGATTATGCACGGCATTTGGCGCACTACAGTCGCTACCTGCAGAAGCAGCACCACCAGCAGCAAATGGCGCACTTCCAGCAGCAGCGCTGTCGCTGCTTCTCGCAGTCCTTGCTGAGTTTTCCGCAGCAGCAGCAACAGCAGCAAAAGCAGCAGCAGCAACAGCAGCAGATGCAACATGCAGACGCACAACAGCATCACGAGGCAGCCGAGCAGCCGGCCATCTTTCACACCAGCAGCATGGACTGGTCGCTGCCAATTAATAGTCGCAGCTTTGGCAATTTGGTGAACATCGACGGCTCGGGCGGCACTGGTGGTTGTCGTGTGCCGTACCAGAAAATGCATTCGGGAACCGCAGTTTCAGGTGGTGCAATGGCAAACGGCTGCCTGGGCCTGGCCGCCTCCTCCACATTCACGCTCACCTCCTTCGACAGCGACATCGGACACGGCCTCAAAGAACGCGAGTCGCAGACATCACTGCACCATCCGCACACGCTTCCGCATCCGCACACCCACTCGCATCCGCATCATTATCACGCCCATGTGGGTGGTGCAGCGGTGGGCGGCGCGGTCGGCGGATCGGGTTCGGTGACGCCGCAGAAGCACCACCAGCTCCACTCGAGCGTGACGAGCATCATGCCCTGGAAGCACCGCCAGTGTCCCAGCAGGGGATCCTCCAGCTCCGGCACGAACTCGTTCCGTAAGTACGGGGGATTTCGATTGTGTTTTCAGGGGAACTGTTTTCCAAAGGGATTATTGACTGGGGTCGCGCACCGCAAGGGCTCGTCCGCTATTTCAACGGACGCTTTGCGAAGTGTGTAGCAAAGCTGAAAGGTCGACCATTATTCAATTTCAAAGCAAAATTTGAATAGTGATGTATTCCAACAAGAGGTTTATAAATTGAAAGGAGTTGTATTTTCACCTCTCATTTGTATAGGGAAGGTTCCAGATAGCCTGGTACAAATAAAAGTTCCTTCCGATTTCAACAGTCCCTTAATTAAATTGTCCAATTTAACGCATTGTCTTGCTGGCGATCATTCAAGACGGAGTTATCTTACGTTTGGGGCTGTCTGCATCGGTATTTCCCTGGTTATTTCGCCAGACGTTGTACATGACATTGCACTTAATAATCCACTAGCCGTCCGCTGCAGTGCCACGCCCCCTGGGGGCTATTGCCATTTAGTCGTTAGCCGTTTGATTGCGCTTCGTGTAACATGGCTGCTAAATGTTAAACGTTGCCAATGCCCGCGTGACTTTGCTCTCATCATCATCAGGCGCAGCAGCATCGACAGCAGCAGGGGCAGCGGCTGGGGCAGCGGCAACGTTGTCGTCCTCGTGGTGGCGCCACCACCCTGCCCATCATCATCATCAGCATCCATCTCCAGCTCGTTCCTATCCTCGTCATGTCTCCTGGCAACTGCAATTCGTTAGCAGTCAAAAACTGCGTAACTGCGGACGATGTCCTGTCCCCTCAAATTTATGCAAATCGCTGTTGCGGCCGCTGGCAGCTGGACTCGTTACACCTGCAGAAAAGAGGAGTTCCAAAATGATGTCGTTCTCATAGGTCTTCTGTACTTTGATCTTTAGATTGAATGTCTGTCGCTATATTTTGTTTAATCGTTTTTTTCCTTTGTTTTGTTTTAATTCCCCATAAGAAGAACGATATTTCGTGCGGTGCACGCATTCCTAGCTCATGTAGCAGCGCAACTCACCCCCCGATTCTCGTTAGGTTGCACATTGCCTTTCATTTGCCACTTGCTTATCGGTAATTCACTTTGGAGACGCCCAAGCGCCGGCCACTGTAATCAAATGGATACATTGCAGCCATCGCTCTTACTGCTCAGTGAGTCAAAACCGAAACTCGAACTCGAACCCGAACCCAGTGAGCAGGAACTAGTTTTTCGCCTAACTTGGCTTATTTGCTTTGCTGTGCTCATCTTCACTAACATATCCATCCCCAATCGCCTTGATCAATACGATTTAGCTGCATAATCAAATTCTGCTTGCAATTACAAATTACCAGTCGACATTGATAGTCGGCATGAGTGAAATCGTTTAATGAGATTTGCATTTCTATTGAAGGGTCTTGCTTTAGTTTCCAGTGGCTCGGGTTTTCGTTCAACGAGAACAAACATCTTGCCAGTCCTTCAGTATAAGAGGCAATTAGACATCACAAGACTGTCGTAATGTATCTAGACTTGAATTAAGGTATTCAAATAATTGTTTTCTTCCCAATAATTCCTGCACCTACCTGACAATATTATTGCTCAAGGTAAAACAAAAACCATTCTTTTGATTCATATATGTACTAATGAGGTAACTTGGTTTGAAAGCTAATCAAGGTTTGCTTAAATAAAATGCAACTTCCCGGGGCCAGATGAACGTTTCTTGAATTACAAAGCCGAGATTCTTTTTGTTAGATATTTTTATCACATACCCAACAAGTTGTTCCGCTTGATAGAACTCGATTTACTTCATTGGACCGTCGAGAGAAGCAGCAAAAACAACTTGAAGATGGTTTTTCCTGCCCCTCTATGCTTTTGGGAACCGAAAACCAACACAGCATCTCAATTTTAAACGTTTAACTAACCATATTTCCTTATTATCGTTTCTTTTGGCTTCCTTCTCGACCGACGCAACTCGATGCTGATGGGGATGGGGATGCCACCTTGCCTTCCTGAATGGACGCTTTTTATTTCCTTGATTTTCCTGATGCTTTTCTGCCATTGTTGTTGCTGCTGCTGTAATCAATGCCACTGTCACGGCAATTTGCACACACACAAAATGCAACACAACAACAAACAACGAACCACCATGCCCATGATGACGATAATGGTGATGATGATGGCAACGATGCTGCAAACGACTTGGCATTGAACTGCCAATAACAACGACAACAATCGATGCGGAACCCTTGGTCATCATGAATGCTGATGACGCCACCTCGTCCAACATCTTCTCGTCCTGGAAACTTGCAGGATTCGATGCAGCCAAGCACTGGCTGGCAGTGAGCTCCATCCTCCTGATAATTGGCGCTGCCAGTGTGGCCGTGCCACTGGCGCTACGTGTGGCAGCAAGTGAGTATCGCTCCGAATGGAATCCAGTCCAAACGGGGCTCCTGTCCCCCAGTCCCCCAGTCCACCAACACATATCGCACATATCAAAGACCGAGCCAGGAACACTTCATAGACAATAAGTCAATTACTATAACGCATTCGACACTTGGGCCGCCGCTGGGTGCGAGTCTACGGAGCTATCCTGTTGCAAAGGGGCTTATAATCTAGTTAGCAAATGACTCTGTGCACAGAGTGAGATTTTCACTTGGGGTAAAACATAAAGATTGAGTAATAGAGCACAATGTTCTGCTAATAAATCAATATTGTAATTATATCATACTAATTCGGGTGATTATCCCACCCAACCCATTTGCAGGTGCACCCTTTGAGGAGCGGTTGCGAGTGGCAGTTCAGCTCCTGGATCAAGTGCCTTTAATCGACGGGCATAACGACCTACCCTGGAATATTCGCAAGTTCCTGCACAACAAACTCAACGACTTCAAGTGAGCATCCATCACATAGAAATGCAATTAAAACGTAATACCAATTTCTGTTATTATCCCCACCTGCCACCCCGTCCACCCGTCCGCAGTTTTGATGAGGATTTGCGCAATGTAATGCCCTGGGGTCGCAGCCATTGGAGTCACACGGACCTCACGCGACTGAAGAAGGGACGCATATCAGCACAGGTAAGTTGGCCAGCCCAGCGCCGCACTTCCACTTCCTTGGCAGAAGCCTTTGGTCGCTCACCTGGAATTATTATAGCACGTACAATGCTGAGCGCAACCTGACAGCTTAATACCCTTTCTAAACGGCGGTTTAAAGTTCGGCACTTCCGACTTTTGAAGGCTTTTCCGAAGATTCGCGTTTCCATTTCAATGCAACTTCACTACTCAACTTCTTGATTTCCAATTCAACGAATTTTCATAACAATTTCATTTTCGATTCTTTAAATGATAAATCAGACCTTGACGAACAATTTTTAAATCTTAGTAAGAAGATGGTTACGAATTTATTTGATTGAATACCTGGCTATATTTCATATATCCTCGCATCAAGAGCATTCTTCCTTCCACTTTGGGTCCCACGGAAAATATCTTTTCATATTTTATCTGCTGGCAAGTCGTTGTCCAGGCGACAGCCGACTTTTGCTCTCAGTCGGCGGAGTAAGGCAAGAAAAATATTAATTATGGACCACTCACTGGTCTCAGGAGCAGGGCAGGATATTGTTGAAGCTGCTCCTCCTGCTGCCAATGATGAGGTGCTTAATTATTTTCTGCCAAGCTACCGACCCGGAGTGGTCGGATATCCACTTGATGTCGTTATTGATTCGCTTATGGTTGTGAGTCATATTTAAAGTGGCGCCCAGCCGAATCAGAAAGCAGATCAAATGATGTCACTCACAATTAAACTGGCGAAATCGTTAAACTAATTGGGATCGAAGAGGGGATTCCTGATGATTGACGTTGGCACCGCAACCAAGATTAATGGGTCAAACTGGCCAGAAAATACCGAAAGTAGGAAACGATTAACCTGAGAAAAGCTCATAAATCAATAGGAAACCGAAAACCGAAAACCACTTGAATATTCCAAATGGTCCAGAGAATTTTCCACTGCCCTTTTCCCTTTGCATTTTCCTTCTTCTTCGCCCAACCACAAAGACGATTTTTCACGTTTGTCGCGGGAGGAAGAGGAATGCGCCATCGATGACGCTGGTAATGGAGGAAAGCGAAAGCCGGAATTTCCACCTGCTTAGGCCATAATGAAAATTAACTTTTCCGCTGCATTTTACTTTGCCCCTGCAGAGCCATAAATACGGATGCATTTTGTGTTTGTGTTGAGGGCTAACAGGTAATTGCAGTTGGCCAACTACAAGCAAAGTTGGCAGCCGCAAAGTAAAATTATGCTGCACTCAATTTAATTACCCCGCCAAATGGCTCGAGTCCTGGCTCATGTAATCACAGAAATAGGGAGTGTATAGCAAATTGGTACACGAACACAAAATTTGTACGGAACAGTACGGAATTTGGAAATCATATTATGATATTCTATTTATCAAAACAGATTATGTTATAGATCTCTTTAGCTATTATTATTATATTAATTAGTTACAACTCAAAACTAAACGCATCAAGTTAAGTGAATGAAAATAGGTGGAAGTCAAATACCTTTACTATTCATAGGAAATTGATTCTCTGTGTATTCTGAGAGTTTCCTGAGGGTGGCCTTTTATGGTGCACTAAACGCGATGCCTATTAAAACTTAACACTTTCAACAGCCGCGATAGGACTCAAGTTGATGGCAGCCCACACACTCCCCATTTTCCTTTCGGTTTTCATCTGGGAACACCTTGCAGTCAAACTGGCACTTCTGAGCAGGAAAACTTCTTGATTTCTTGTTCGATGAGCATGGCAAATTGTAGCGCCAATTTCTGGTTTCCGTAGTGGGTTAATTGAACTTGTTGACTCGGCTTCCTTGAGCAACTTCAAGTAGATGCGCCGTGTGTCGTGTGAAAAATATTGTGCAACTGTTTTAGCAGTACTTAATTTGCAGGCACAGGATGGATATTTCCCTTTGGATGCACATTGTACACTCAGGGAAAAATTAACGCTTTTCGATATCAAATCAAGAACGAACCGCATCGAAACTACGGTAAACTCGAATTTGTTTGATTCAAGAACAACAATTAAAATTTAAGAACGAATAATTGGAGATCAAAGTTATGAATTTGAGAACGAACGTTCTGGATCCAAGTTTTGGGATCATTTGATGGGATTAAGTACGGTAAAGTACTAATTATATATATATATATATATAGTGCGAAAAATTCATCAAAAATGTACTTGTCAAAACCAATAATTAATCTATTATTAATTTATATACAGTAACAAGATAAGGTGCTTTAAAGTGGTTTAGTTCTAACGTGTATTTTATATTGTATGAAACATCTTTGATATACTCGTTATTTTGGGTTAGAATAAACTGATTTTTCCCATCAATTTATTATTCATTCGAACTCGCCTCTAAAATGCGCCCACGGCCTGTCATCTGGATAGTTTTTTATGGCTGTAGCTTAATGTGTTGCACAACTCCGATTCATAAACTTTAGCAACACTCGATTCCCGGCAAAACAAGTTAACTCAATAACCTCGCTCTCCACTGACTAACAACAACAACCATAACGGGTGTGAGGATAGCGGCCATAAGAACAAGCCAACAACGTAGGGACTAACTAGTTGACAACATGTTTCCACAATTGTTGCCAAAATGCCAAACGTGCAACGAATGCGCCACGAAAACCGTAGGGAAAAGCCCACCAAAAAAAGAAAGAGATTTAAGAGAAAAACCATTTAATAGACTTGCTGGAAAATCACGTTTAAACCATCAACTACTGAAATCTTGTAGGTTGGCAAACCGTTTTTAGCGGCTCAGCATCATTCTCCCAAAAGCCAACATCTGTTCCCAAGGCGACTGCTTGATGAGAACCAGAGAAGATCAGGATAAATACACAGGAAAAAGTATCGAGTAACCTGTTTCAAGACGTGGTTTGACATTTTCTTTTTGATAATCAAATGTAGAGCCAATAATGTATCAAGCATTATAGCAACGAAAGAAAGCAAAAGCAAACAGATGGGTATAACTTTATAACTCCGAACTAGTCCGCATGTCTTACTGTGTAAGAAAGGAGAACAGCAGAAACAGGTAGCAACAATGTTGGAGGCTCCAACTTGGAGCACCATGAAGCCCCAAAAGTTGGCTACTGTTTCTGGGGCCGGGGCACGGAAATGTCCTGTTACGCTTGTCCGGCTGCATGGCCGTCTGCATTCTTCCTTTCCTTCTTGCATCCTCTGTGGTCCTTCTCCTCCTTTGCACACCCACACACAGAAGGAAAGACAGCCTAATGGAAAGTACGCACATCGGAACAGTGCCACTGCAGTGGCAAGAACAGGGACGAGGCACGAAGGACGAGCTTGAAGCGGAAGTGGCCGCAACGAGTAGTCGCCGCCGAGGCTGTAATCTGGGCCAGGACATCCAGGATATTCGGAGCATGCAGGACATGGAGAACATGAAAGCGTTATGGGAGGAAGGCTTGGCCTCACCAGTTTTCTGTCTCTGATTATAAGAGTATCATCCTTAAACACAATACTTTCATATAGCGTTTTAGAAATATGGGATGTACACTCTTGTATGGTTTAACATCTTCAGTTTTTTCAGTTCCTTGTACAAGTTGAGCAGTACACAAATTGTATTAAAATGTAAAACTTCAACTTTCAGTTATTATTGTTTTATACTTAATATTTAAATTTGTTTATCCGCGAGCTCGTTTTCATAATTAGGTATTTAAGGGTATTTAAAAGTTTCATTTGGTGTAGACTTTCTTTCAACATAACGCTTATCTGGCTGCAACATTTGCGAGAAGTTTGTATTTACCTTCTGAATATATTTGGTGTGGCGGTGGAGATGGAAGTGGCCGCTGACCTCGGACCAGAAAATGGAAAACCAGAAGAGGACCAGAGCCGCAGAGAACTCCACACAGTTTTTTGTCTTGCTGAAATGATTCTGGTTTTTAGGGGATTTGTTGTGCGGGCTTGTTGCATTCTTGTGGGATTGTTAAGGTGTTGGACTTGCGGTTTTTCCGCTCTCAGCGCCAGCGGGTCTTGCAATCCCTTTCATGCCATTTCCCTCTGCATTTTCCCTTTTTCCTGTAATTATGGTATGCATTGCAATGCCACAGGGCAATCAAGTATAGAGCTGCCCAGCGGCGGAAATAATTTTAAATGCATAACGAACACATTCATGGCATTGTGCTGAGTACAAAAGTAACACCAAAAATCCTCTAGTTCCGGCTTAGAGATGTTGATTAAATGCCTTACAAATATGAATATATTTATCAAATTGTCTTGGTAAACTCTAATTAAGCGTCTCTCTTAAGCTAATAAATTCAAAACACTCAAATGATTTATTTAATGCTGGTTTGCAATTGAATTTAAACCGCCACTTTGAGGCAGGACCTTGAATTTGACTACACATGTGGCATGTGGCACATACATAAATCCAAATGCTCCGGGCAACATCTGGTCGCAGCTGCTGTTGCATTTGTTATTGCGCTTAATATATGAATGCTCTAACAATTATAGCAACAAGGTTGCACAAGTAACCGCATAGAGACACACAAGGTTCCACGGGGAAAAAAGGTTGTATGTATTTTGTATTTATTTTCATAGAAGAGAGATTGTTTCCAACGTGATAAGCCTTGCAAAATGTTTAATAATTACTTAAAGTTAAATCAATACCACGTGTTGACATTGCCTTCAAAGTTTTATATGTATGCACATATTAAGCCGGGACTAAAGGCTAATCCTGAAAGGTGCCCTTTGTGCTTATTTTTAGACCCAGTTTTTTCGCCTGCATGAGCCGCACACAACCCACACATACTGCCACATTAGGCAAGCACATTCACACGTGCCACCCATCGACAACAAATCACGCGTATGGCCACCGCCACCGCAACAACAACATTGTCAGATTCACAATTAACTTGGAGCCAAAATGTTGCCCTTAGGCGAGCTGCTGCTGCTGTTGTCCTTGTAGCTGCCGCCAAACGAGTTTAAATATTAATATGCTGTGTGCCCAGGATGTGGGGGTGAAAATGGCTCTGGCAGCAGGCAAATGGGAGCTGGGTGCTGGGAGCTGGGAGCAGGCAGCTGGGAGCTGGGGACGATGATGGGCCTGATGACGCTGGTCTCGAGGACAACAAAACACCAAAGGCGACGCCATCGAGACGCCGACGACACTTTGGCCACGATGATGACGATGATAACGATCGCACTGCAGAGGCGACAAACAGGTGTATTTTGATGTGGGCGGGGCACTGGGCTAATGGCAAAGTGCCATGCTTAAGCACACTTCACGGCGCCCCAGAAAGCTAAGAACACAAAGGACCACCCCAAGTTCCATGGCAAACCGAAAGCTTCCAACGTTAGCCGACAAACAAAGGTACTTGGCCATTGTAAAGTCATATATGTGCAAAATATAGGGTGGATGTGGGCTGAAATGGTAAAATACCATCGTCAACAGGTGGCGCAGGAGCCCCGAACGTAAATGAAATATTTTGTTTTCCCTTAGGGTAAGGAAAGAATGCCAACTTGCATTGAATATGTCAGCAGGCAAGTGCTGAATAAGGCCAAGAATTGAGGGGGAAATAGGAAGAAAAAATGCGACAAAAACGATAATAATACTTGCGAGAAAAATAAAATAAGCACTGCTTCCAAACGAAGTTTCCACCATCAACAAAATGTCATAATGCTTATACTTATACATCAAAAATACTACATTTGTTTGCACTTGACGATATTTCCACGTATATATTAGCTTTATTCGAATAGGAAAATATCTTTAAAACAAAAGCAACTACGCAAAAGCCGCAAAAACCGCAATCAACTCCTGTGAAACGGAAACCGCGCTGGAAATTTAGCATACGCCCCGTTGTACCTGTTGCCTGTAATCAGAAATCCTGCCAGACATTTCACACCTTTCCAGTCCCAAAACCCCGTTTGAATGCCCACGAAAATGTTTTAAGAGGATTTTGAAGGAAAAAATTAGATAAAACGACTTCCAACAAAAAAGGGACAGTAAAGAAATTCAAAGTATGCGTGGAAAATAACGCGAACAAAGTGCGGGAAAGTTGATGAAAAAATGAGTTTTCCCCCGTTTTTCCGAGTCCTCTGTCTGCGGTAATGTCGGGGTATTTTTCTTATCTACCTGGCAATGTTCAAAGCGAGGCCGCAAAAAAAGTGCATTTAAGGTACATGGCTTTATTTGAGTTTTAATATGGAAAGAGTAAAGCCTTTTTTGCTCGCGATATACGGGAAAAAGTTGGATACATAGATATGAGAATTGGTCTTTAAAGCCAAGTAATGAATAAAATACATAAAAAGAAGCCTTTCTATTATAGGGGCTGTAATTTGTGTATATGTATAACGATTCTTCCTTCAAAAATGGAAGTTCCGTCTCGGCAAAGTCTCAACTTTAAGCTGCAAATCCACTTATTATTGCAAACGCATTTGGCAGTCGCATTAATGGCCCGTTCGTTGCAATCATATTTTTCAACGATATTAAATGTCGGATCCGAGACACAAGCCATTACCCTAGTTATCATTTTTGCCAGAGCTTCATTATTTCACCCGGAAAACATAAGCACAGAAACACCTTGAATTCCGTGCCGAAATCCAGGAGCGTAAATGAACGCAAATGGTAATGAACAGAGTTAGAACGGCATGGTCCATACAATTAACCCGAATTGAACTAATGCCCTGTGCTTCGGCGACCTGATAAGCCCCCTAGTTCCCAGTTCCTAGTACCCAGTACACAGTACCCAGTACCCAGTTCCCGGGACCTTATGGCCGTTTTCCTGGCTTTTCTGGCCTGATGTGCATAAGTGAGCTGCCCCAGCCGGACCCGGGAAGCTCAACTAAAAATCAACACAGGCGAATCGTATTTCGTATTTCGGGAAGGGAAGCGAATGGTGCAGGTGGATAAACTTTATGCCTCCCAGAACGGAATATTCAGCTGTCCCTGTTAGGGCTCGGTGTTTATTTGGCCGCATCCTGGAAGGCGGAGGGGGAGGGGCAGGCAGGTGCCGAGCAGGTGCCAGGAAATCCACAAAATTCCTCGTCTGTTGTGCAATTAAAATTGCACAAATGCAGAGCCAACAACCGAGTTGACCCAAGTCCCTCGAGAACGGGAGCACAAATCCAATTGCACAACTAACACAGCAGTTCATCTCTGGCCGTAATTGTTTTTCTGTGACTCGTTTATTGAAAAGTTTTACATATTTCATATGCACATCGGCCAACCTGGGAGCAAACCGAATTCAGTTCCATGAATTACGCCAAACTTTATCATCATCATCATCATCATGGCCATCAGGAGCTGCAGCCGAAAGAGAACAAATGAACATTTGGAGTGCTGGTTGTTTGGGTTTTAATTTACTGCCTCGGCCCAGAGAAATGGTTTTAAACTACGTGCTTAGCACAAGAGTGGGAAAAATAGCGGGGGAAATAGGGTATGTTTTCCTGGTTCCTTCTTCCGGTTTTCTGGTTCAGGCCTCTCACGAATTTATATTAAAAATTATTTATTACGGACTTGCTCAGTTTTCGCTTTTGTGCGAGTGCGCCGAGCAAAAAGCCAAAACTTTTTAATTGCTCTTTTTTCCGAATCGCTTTTTGCCACTTTCCAGCTCGTTCCTCACTCTGGCTTCTGTTCTGTTCCACGGAGACACGTACGTGCTTTTATTTTCCTTTAATGATATAACGTGATGAAACTGTTTTGCTCAGTTCCTTCACTGCTCCTTTTTGGACACTCTCTTGAGGAGTTCCTGCTTATGGGAGGTTGTATATCACCCTTCGTAATAATGTGCAATTAACAAAAAACTTTCAGATGCCGGAAAAAATGACAATAAATCGTTCAGACTTAAGGAGGAAACTTTCGAGCTGTATGGTTTACTCGTATGCGGTTGTTGTACAAATAAACTTCATTTTTAAAACTCTAAAGTTTTTATGTCTATATATTTTTATGGAGAGAGGACTAACTTAAAATTATTTTCACTAGCAAAAAAAAATTATACTTTAAAACAAGAAGTTATGTTCCACATCAACTAAAACCCGTCATGAAAAGCCATTTAAAAACTTATTTATATACTACTTGCGAAAAATAAATTTTAGCTAGCCATTCAATACTAATATATTGTAATACTCTGTCTTTCAGTTCTGGGCGGCCTATGTTCCCTGCGAGGCGCAGCATCGAGATGCAGTGCAGCTGACTCTGGAGCAGATCGATGTAATAAAGCGGCTGACGGACCGGTATTCCCCGCAGCTAACTACTTGCACCTCCGCACAGGGTAAGTTAACCGAAATATCGCACATACGCCGCGTGGGCCAGCTGAATTCCTCAAGTCGGCAAAGTACTGAAAGTATTCCGGGAACTACGAGAATGCACGCCAGGCATTCGACTTTTCCTGCTCCGTTTCCACTAGTTTTCTGTGCCTCTTTTTTTATTTCTTGTGTGCGCTGGTAACGGCGGAAAACTTTGACTCGCGAGTCTTGGCCTAAAGTCGTTGAAAAGTATCTTGGCCGGCTACCAAAAAGCAGTTTGTCGGAGTATGTGGCGCCCCTTGAGGCGGCTTTTGGGGCAGCTGCTTACCGCGTGCCATATTTTTGCACCATTTCCTTTGCTCACTCACCTAGTTGCCAACCGGAGAGGCCTCGTTTAAGCGAAAGGAAAACAGTTCATATTTCTTTGTGTTAGCGGGGGCTGGGTGGCCAAAGGGAAAGAGGGGGGCGTGGCAGTTCATGGGATTCCGCTTGCCAAATAGCGAGCAACCAAGCACTTAGAAAAACTCACTTAGTGAGATTGGGAATCTAAAGTGCCTCGCAGTCGCACAAAACGAAAATAAATTAATTTTTGTTGGTTTTTAACATTAAGCGATTTGTTTGTATGTTTTTATTCTGACTAGCGAATTGTGTCGTTTGTATTATTATACACTATTCTCCCGATTTATTTAAAAATCTACTGTGTGTTTTGTTTCCTATTCTGTTTATAAGATGTTCCCCATTTTTTGTCCTTATTCTGTATTTCATATTTCAGTTTATATATATATTTGTAACTTTCCCATTTCATCTCCCAGTTCATATATTTTGGAAACAATTTTTTGGCTTTTATCTTTAAAGAATAGTAGTATTTCAGTGTTCGCAAACAGGAGGAAACAAAGTTGAAATCAACAGAGCAGCATTTTTGACTTATGCTCCGACTCCCCGGCCAGCATTTGAGTTTCCTTTTTGGTTATCCGTTTTGCATTTTGATTTGCACTTACTCGGTTCTGGGGTCTTGGCAATATTTTAGTGCTGCAGCTGAAACTGCAGCTGCACACACACACACTAAAAAAAAGAACCTCGGAAAACCAACAAATCGCTTCCGGCATTTGCGTTGAAACATTTATGTAGCCGTAAATGGAAATGTCAATAAATCATGAGTAAGAAAAATCATCGGCAAAACACAAGAAATATGAAGCAGGAAAACTTGTAGCAAAGAAATATTACTACACAATTGCGAGGAATGGATGAGGGTGTTTTTTATTTATTTTTCAGATGCCCATGCATATTTTTGACAGGTGAATTGCCAAAGAAAACTTTGAATGGAAGCACATATGGACAGCAGCGTAGAAATCAAACGAGAGCACCGGATTGAGCAATTTGCAATCATCTTGATGGTTTTAGTTTTTTTACTCCCTCTGTCCGAGTCAGCAGGAATTTTTTTCTTTTAATTGTTGTGGTTTTTTTGCGCTCGGAAAATTGGATTGAGTGAAGCGGGTGAAGTGGCAAATTGAGCAATAAATTTGATTAAGATCGGTGCGGAGCGTGGAATGGAAAAATAATGGAAGAAGGACTTTGGCAATGGAAAATACATAACTAATAGTAGAGGAGTTGTTCAATAGCACTGACTTCACTACATTTTATAAAATCGAGTATTTATCAAGTATTAAGTGGTCAAACTCTGCATATTAAAATAACTACTAAGTAAGACATCTAAAATTGGGATATTTTTTCAAATTACGATTATTTATTTGTATAAACTTAAAACATGTAATCATAGTTTATATTAAAAACGAATTCCAAGCATTATATAGAAATAAATGTCATGTTATGATACTTTACTTGAAAAAGAAATAGCGACCGAAAAACTAAATATTAATCTGTGTAGTGCCAAATTCACTCAAATGATTTAAGTTTGCAATAACTGTTTACCGACTACGATACACGAAGTATTCAAATGCTAGCTGATCTCTATCGGAAACATTCCCAATCGTTGCCAGGCAAATTCCACCAATTGCCATTATTTAAGCAAAATCCCCTTTGAGCTGGCTGTAAACAAGCTGCGACTCAAAGGCCCAAGCGCTGAAATCAAACCAAAACCCCGCAGAGAAACAAAACTGACCTACCTTGGCAAGCTGCGAAGTACCAAAATAAAAAGGGAATCAAAATAAACATCCTCGTCTTCACTGTGGCCCTCAGCATTACTCGTTTTGTTTTTTTTTGTGAAATCCAGCTGCCGCAGCAAAAATAAAACCGAGCATTTTATTTTAACTACTGCAAATAAATTCAGTCGAAATTGTTGTCCGCTCCCGCTGCCGCTCACATGTCGTGTAAATAAAATGCGAATCCAAGTGACTATTGAGCAAGTGCAGCAGGGCGTGCTGTTCCCACTACGATCCCCTGGACTTGTCCCTGCACTCGACTCCACTCTCCACTTTCCTCTGGAGGAAAGGCTGCCAAAGTGATTGTAAAAAATGCAAACCTAACGAACCGAAACACAACGCGTCGAGTGACGGGCCACGTCACTCAGTACGCTCCGGAATGCGAAACCAAATCCAAATCCAAATCCAAGCCCAAGTCCCTGTCCCTGTCCAGATGGAAGTGCACGTTGAAGTCCAGATACAAATGGGAGTCCTGTTCCAGAAAAAGTCCTTTATCCAGGACTCTGAGGTGGCCAGAAGGATCTGCACAGCGAGCATTTTCGCTTGTATATGCGGTAACATCTAATACCTCAAAAATCCAAAATGTTCTCTGCAAGTGACGAGAAGGCATTTATGGAATAACCTATTCAAAATAGTTGCTCAAATTACGTTTCTACTGTGATGCTCAGTAATGTTGTATATAGTAAATATTTGTCTGCCTCCCCTTGAGGACATTTCAATTTTTATAAGTGCACCTAAATATCCTCTCTAACGCTCTAACTAAACAAATGAGCGCTGCATAAGCTCAAAGGACGCATACAAAGAACGCTTTGGATATACATATCCTGAAATATCCTTGTGGCGGCATCCTTCTCAACTGTCACCTGCCAGTAGCCAGCTACTTTACATTTGGCTCGCCCCATGTGCGAATCGTTTTTATTTGCAGTTTTCAATTTTCACCTTCAAAAGTGTAAACTTCAATTTACACTGCTCCAGCGCAACAATCCGAACAGCGGGAGCTTCAGTTTAGTCAGTAAGGGGAAAGGATATTGAGAAAATTGCATTCTGCTGCAGCAGAAAGAAAAATAAGAATTGAACGAAGCTTTTGGCATCAGCATGGGCACTCTAATGCTTTCCAAGTACAATAGGGTATATTCCGCAGAAGTCGCCAGGAAGTAAATATAAGCTAACCTTAAAGTGGCCAGTGAAGATGGAAAATTATACTTAACGAGTTTGTCACACAATAATTTATAATTGAAAGATTTTTAAATATTTATATATAAAAACCAATGCTTCCGAAGAAACTTTTCTGATGTCAAACCTTTAGGGTATCTATGTCTCCAGCACCAGCATTCCCAGCCCTTAGTGTTCCCTTTTCTGGAGCTTCTGTTGCCATTGCCTTTGCTTTATTGCGTCAAGTGGCATTTGGTTGGGATTTTCATTGTGAAATGTATTGCAGTGTTTCCCGTGTACTCGTGCAGGAGGGCACTCCACGGTCACTGCCTCAATTCGCATCCGATCCGGGGCCATCTATTATACATTACTGCCCTGGTCACCAAAAATCGAAAACAGTAGCAGTCACAGTTCCAATTCCAGTCACAGACAATTACATGCAGCCCCAAAGACCCGAGTACTGACTCTGAAATTGAACTTCAGCTCACGTGGAGCATTTTAGTGCCTCTTCGTCCTGGAAGGATTCGCCAGTATGGGTTTCGGTATTGGCTCTGGTACATTTGTTTATTTGCTCCATATTTTAGGGCTTTACGACGTTTCCGGCATCGAGCAGGTTCTCGCCAGGTATTTTGGCCTTTTTCAACAATACAAAGAGGAATATAGAAGGGAAATGGCGAGGAAAACCACAAAGAGAAATACATTTAACAGTTGCCTTTTACCATTAAATAATGTAAAATAATTGCATTCTACTTACACTAGGAAGCGGTTCTTATTTTACTTTAGATATCATGTCAAAGTGGAAAAAATAAACCAAATCGTATACTTTTCCGCTGACTTAACATGCTGTCTTTCCCTGACTTACTACATATGTTTTTCCAGTGCACGCAATAGAAAACAGCATCGAGAACAATTCCCGTTTCCTTCCACCTTCTGTTGCTTTTGATTTTCCGCAGCTTATTTGCTTATAGCCATGAAAACTTCGCCAGACCTGTGTCTTGAGTCCTTTTCCTGTTGCCGGATTTCCCTCCCTTGGCAGGCAAATAATGCCTTTTGCCTTCGTTATGTGGGAAAATTTATTAACCCGCTTTCCGTTGCCATTTCTGTACTTGTAAATGTGGTCGATACATTCGAAATGTTATCAAAATTGGGCACACAAAATGCTCGATTTGAATAGCTGGGAAATGGAAAAGGTTTCGGGAACATGGTTCCCCAATTAGTTGCAGATAAATCGAAAGGTCCGTTTATTGATTGACAAATCCATTAACCTGGAAATGCTTTTCATATAATTCAATGAGATATTTTCCATAGTATTTTCATTATGAAATAGGAGGAAGATAGTACGTATCAATACTATTCGCATTGCAATTTATTCCTTTCGTAAATACTTTACGGTTCCCAAAGCTTTTGTGCCCTTCAAGATCTTGACTAACTTGCCAGTCAGAATTATGGTTCTAAGTCATTTCAACATAGCCACCGACCATTGAGTCCGGATTTTTGCAAAGCTTCTCTTAACTTTCACAAAAACTTTACACAAACGTGGTTCAAGCCTGGCTGCCTAAGAACAATGTTCATAAATGAGTGAACAGAGCTCAAGTATTTTGACAAGTGCTCGTTGGCAGCCAAATAAAATGTCAAGAAACAGATCAAAGCTACCCGGGCCAAGACAAGCGTGAATATTGCATGGCCCAGCGGAATGTTTTGTTTGCCAGGGATACACTGGCATTGGGAGGGCAGGGAGGACTAGCAAGTCCCAGGACCTACAATCCAGGACCATCCACAATGCACTAAGAGCTCAATGGGTGCAGCCGAGCAAATGACAGGCCACAGAACAACAAATGTTACTCATGGCCAAAAAAACAATGCCGAGCCAAGATTGAAGTTTAGGATGCGTCCAACCACAAAACACCAAAAACATTTTAGCCACATATCTGTTTCAACGCAGCTGAGGCAATGTTACACAGGACTTTGAACTATAAAAGATTTACAATTCACTTGCTCTACCAGAGCGGGAATATAGTTATGTCAAGAAATCAATTGTAATCGTGAAGCGAAAAGCATTTTCGTTCTTCAAATCTTCAGGGAAAAATAATAATTCAAAAAGGCTATACATGATGTTTGGAGTGTGAATTCTTTGCCTAGCCCGGAAAAAGCTTATTTATGTGAAGCTGCAAATAATAAATTCTTTAATCAAATTTAATTTAAATCCTAACTACCGATCGTTCCTCTTCGAGTAATTGAATGCACCCTTGTATCTTTTAATCACTTTGCAGACATTATCGACGCCCACAAGAACCAGCAATTGTGCTCCTTGACCGGCGTGGAGGGGGGTCACTCCCTCGGGGGATCCCTGGCCGTACTGCGCACCCTGTATGCCATTGGTGTCCGCTATATGACGCTGACCTCCACCTGCCACACCCCCTGGGCGGACTCCAGCTATGCGGACGCGCCGACCTTCAACATGAAACATGGCGGCCTCACCATTTTCGGCAAGGTAAGTGTGCTGTTACAGCTGATTTAATGCTAATTAGTTGAACGCTTCCTCGTCCTTCGTCCTTCGTCCTTGGTCCCTGGTCCCTGGCCCTCAGGCCTCGGGAATCGGGACTCGGCCGTGGGTAGCTATCCTTTATGGAGCTTACATGGGGATTTGGTCGCTGATGAGGCGTCCTTTCTGTCCCCCTCCCTTGCCCGCACCAACTTTATTGTTCGAGTTACTGGGGTCAACCGCAGTCAACGCTTTGTTGGCTTAGCCATAAACATGTGCAGTGGGACAATGGGTGGGGAAGAGTACACTGAGAAAAGAAAAGTTGTACTCTAAGCAGCTTAATCACGTTCATCGCTTAAAGTTCCAATATTAATCAATGATCAGGATAAGTAAAGATTTTTGGTGGTGTATATAAAAATAGTATATCTAAAGAAAAGTGGATCAATATTACTAAGAAATGATCCCCAACTTTTTTCCAGTGTTTGAAGGGAAACCGTGGAGAACTCTGAGGGTAGTTGTGTACTTAAGTGCCCGTTCTGCGGCTGTTTTGGGTGACTTTGAGGCTCTGGCGGGCAGAAGGGAACTGCTGGCACCTCGTGCCCTCTAATGGCTCAACAGTTCGCAAATTAGGTGCCGACTACAGTTTACAATTGCCAAGCGGCTTTGCTGCGGGATTTCCGTGTGACCCGACCAACCGGATCATATATATTAAATTAGCCCATGGACTCCTCCTCGGAAGTAATCCGAATCCGATTCCTGTGGCCGGCTTCGGGAATTAATGGGGCAAGAGCAGCGGTGGTCGGTGGTGCTCGAATACTTAAGTCTACCATGGACTTGCACTGGACGGAATCTGAGAATCGGGGCACCAATTTCATGGTTACCTGCTAATTGGGAATACGCATGTGGGCATTCCAAATAATCCGCACCTTTAATTGAACTTACTGTTTTCCTATAGTAGCCTATAGAAAAGAACTGAACCTTGGAGGTAAAATGCACTTGGCATCGTGAAAATTATATTGGATATTCCTATATGACCACAATGTCATGGTAATACAAAGAAAACGTCAAAACAATATCTGAATACCATTCTCACCTCTCATCTGACCTATTTCTTTGAAAACGCACTTAAAATGCATTCATTTCGAAATAGGTGCATTCATTTCATGATTGTTACTCCAATTTCCCCGCGCCAAATTTGCCAATAAAAACGTGCGATCAAAAGCCACCTGAACTTGAAATTCCATCCACATTTCTGGGCTCTCAATCAACGTGAGGTCATCAAACTTGGTGCCATCAAGCATCAAGGCCAGGTGACAATCAAATTTTAATCAAAATTGGCCTTGCTCAGTCAGTCACTCAGTCAGTGCACACAGGCAAGTTTGTATGCAACCCTTGCAGTTTTACTTGTGTTTATTTTAGACGCTTTTTGCACTCGTGTCGGATTCGCGTGTAATTATTTTAAAATGCGAAATTTTTTGTCGAGCACCTCGAACCCTGATGATGAGGTTCAAACACGATTACACCGAAATTGCAATTTGTTGGGGCTTTCTGTTCTTCATGGCTACTCTTGGCGGGCCTCCGCTTCCTCTTTTCCGTGGGCTAGTGCCAAATGCTATTTGCAGTGGTTCGCCGGGACAGACAAAGTGCATGCGGAAATAAAATGTGCAGAAATGTGCACCCAAACAAGCCGAGCACATACGGCTGAATACACGAATAACAATGGCAGCGAAAATATCAACAAACCATCACAGCTGGCTGCTTGCGAGCAGGAAATGTAAATTACTGAGGACGGACGGAATATGTTCTCGAAATATTTATGCATAAAATTGATATATTTCGGCGTGTTTGCTTTCCATTTTCCAACGACCAGCGCCCTGCCAATTAAATATGGAAAACAAAATGCCAGCAAATACCAGCAAATACCAGCGTCACTTCCTCATTTAACCTGCGGAATTTTCAATTACTCATTTCAAAACAATAGTCAGCGAACAAAATACGAAAGTGAAAAGTGAAAAACTTGCTCAGGGCGCAGGCGCTAGGAGAACTTCCCAGTGGGAGAAGAGAAAAGTGGTACCCAGCCAGAATGAGAGGAAAACCTGCTTTGGTATTGGTAAATGGAAAATTTCAGGCGAAGCTAAAATGAACAGGCAATGGGAAAATCGAAATTTTCATTCATACTATAAGGTGAATGGCACAGTGATAGAAATGTACAGAACATGCGAACTAAAATGTTTTTAAATATGTACAAGAGGATATAAATCACAATAATTCTTAAATATATAATTGAATTGCAAGTTTAAGAGTCGTTGAAACAAAATAAAGATGCATCAGAAATCATGTGAAAATCCTTTGAAAACCAGTCAAAGTTGAGGGTTATTCATGCATTGTTTAAGTATCTCTATTTTGCACACTACTTTCAAAAGTTTCAAGCTAAATATCACCCTTTTTTTTCGCAAAATAATACATTAAAATATGTTGTATCACGATTAACCCACGGTGGCCACTTAGCGCTGTCCACCCGCGCCATCTAAAAATACCCGCCCCACCGCTGTTGCGCCCATCAAGTGGCGCCAGTCACATGGGCCATGGTGAAAACGCACTCTCTGGTGAGCATTTTCCGCTCGGCGGCTCTCTCGCTGGCTTTTCCTCGCTCTGGCCACGAGTTTCCCTCGGCATTTGCGGTAGGAAACGGATAGTTTCGATGCGAATCAGCTCTTTGGGGCGCAGCGGATTCAGTCGCCGAACGATTTTCGCCCCAACAACGAGGAGGCAGCTGCTGAAAATCGACTCGTCGCGTTATTTCTGTGAAGTGAATGGAAATCCGAGGGAACGAGAGGGAGGACGGAAAAGCAAGAAAATACGAATATACACAGAATATACACGAAATTCTTTTTATAACGAACCAAAGCGCGCAACGCAACGCACATAAAGCCACAAAAAGGTGAACACATTAGCTAACAAATTCGAGTACTAACCCGCCCATGTTTTTTTGGAATGCAATATGTACTAACCCAAAAGAAAAATCGCTGAAAATGCAGAGGCAAGGGAACTAATCGACTACTTCCTCCTCTACACGAATCGAACACAAATAACAAAACCAACATCGACATCGACGACGACGACACTTTCTGGCATCGTGATTTTGATGATGACAACGCAGCAGCTTGTGGGAAAGCCAGAAGCAGCGGAAAACGAAGAAAAATCACCAGCAGCAGCAGCAGCAGCAGGAGCAGGAGCAGATATGACGGCGGCCACGGGTGGTGGGAGTAGTGGGGCGGGGGGTGGTAAGACTGGAAAGCACAGGTCGAGGTCATCCGCCCGCTACGACGATGTGGAAAAGCAGCAGAGGAAAAGCCGAGCCATCGTCTCCATACCGAACACCATCAAGCTGAGTATGCTCAACAGCGGACTGCTGTCGTTCGAAAGGATAAAGCTCGAGGCACGTGACGAGAACAACTCGCTGTCGAAGACGATACCCAACGGGCCCATCGATATCCGGCATTTCCTGAAGCTCTGCGATCTGCGCCGCAAATTCCCGGTCCTCTACAAGCTCGAGTTCCAAACTGCGGCCAAGGTGGAGAGCAACACTTGTCGGCATGCCTTGAAGAAGAACAATCTGGAGAAGAATCAGAACCCCAAGTGCATTCCCTACGACTACAATCGGGTGGTGCTGGAGAAGGTGGGTGGCCTGCAGGACTCGGACTATGTGAACGCCTCCTACGTGGACAGCCTGCTCAAGCCGAACGCGTACATAGTGACCCAGGGTCCTGTCGAGGAGACGGTCCAGGCCTACTGGCGAATGGTTTGGCAGGAGAACATCAGTGCCATTGTCATGCTGACGAAGACCTTCGACTTCGCCAAGGTAATGTGCCACCAGTACTGGCCACCCAACATGGAGGTGCACGAGCAGTACGGCGATATCTTCATAAATATCGTTAGGGAGGAGCAGCTGGCCAATTTCCATATACGCACCTTCAGGCTCTACAAGATGAACGAAAAGCAGGAGGTGACCGACGAGAGGTTGATCCTGCAGTTCCACTACACCGAATGGTACTCCCACTCGTGCCCCTTCTCCAATGCCCTGCTGGAGTTCCGGAGGAGAGTGCGCCTGGTCGTGGGCAACATAATCAAGGACGAGGACGACATGAGGGGTCCCATCCTGGTGCACTGCAGCGATGGTGGCGGCAGATCGGGCGTCTATATGTCCATCGATGCCAATCTGGAGCTGGCGGAGGAGGAGGAGTGCTTCAATGTCTTCGGCTACCTCAAGAAGTTAAGGCAATCGCGGAAAGGTCTGGTGGAGAATGTGGAGCAATACAAGTTCATATACGACACCCTGGAGGAGCACATAATTTGCGGGAAGACCTGGTTCCCGGTCTCGGAGCTCTCCGATCGCTTAAAGGCCAAGGCCAGGAGGAACTCCGGCACCAAAATGAACGAGTATCAGGCGGAGTACGATCAGATCTGCAAGCAAACCCCACGATTCACCATAGGCGATTGCGCCGGCGGTCATCGAGCAGATAATCGCGAGAAGAACCGGGATGTCCTGTGCGTACCCCCCGACAACTTCAGGCCCTACCTGACCTCCTTCCAGGGCAACGCCTTTACGGACTACATAAACTCCGTGTTCGTGGACGGGTACACCAAGCCCAGGGAGTACATAGTCACGGAGTGGCCCATGAAGCACACGCTGGGTGAGTTCTGGTCCCTGGTCTACGATCAGGAGTGCTCGGCCGTGGTGGTCCTGTGCCAGCCGCCCTCGCAGTCGCAGCAGTATCCCTCGTTCTGGCCCAACAAGTCGAAGATGGAGAAGTACGGACCGGTGTTCTCCGTGCACTATGTGATGTCCAAGAGCTACACGAACATCAAGCAGTGGGAGTTCAAGATCAACAAGAAGATCGTCTCGCTGACCGAAATGATGGCCGGGGTGAAGGCCCCGACGCGAACCGTCCAACTGTTCCAGCTGACCTGCTGGCCCATGGGTCACAAGGTGCCCAGCTCGACGAACTCGCTGGTCTACCTGATGAACATGGTCGAGATCTGGCGAAACAAGGTCGACTACGGGCCTGTGTGCGTTGTCTCGCCCGATGGTCGCAGTCGTGCCGGTGTTTACTGTGCCGCGAATGCGTGCATCGAGCAGGTCATCCAGCACGGCGAGGTCGATGTCTTCCAGGCGGTGAAGACTGTGCGCCGACATCGTCCTCAGCTAGTCGAGAATATGACCGAGTACAAGTACTGCTACGACCTGGTGCTCCACTATGTCCTCCACTTCCTCAACAAAAAGGAGTGAAGTGGGTCGGACGAGGCCAAGGATCGTACTATTTGCAAACATTTGGTGTGTTGCTACTTTTTTTCTGGAGCTGGAGCGGAGCTTCAACAATGGTTAACAATGATCCGAAATACTTGTGGTCCACATTTGATGATGCCTGGATTTCTTTTTTATAATTCCGGGCACCGCCTTAAAGCAATAATACTGAGTATTTTTGTTGTCCACAAAAGCCAGAGAAGGAATGAATTTTGTTGTTACGAGCGTCGAAATGAAATTTCACGCCACTGAGAGATACTTTTTACTTGTTTTTCGAGGCATAAAACAATGATACTACTTACTATATAATGTATAAGCTTTTTGATCTGAAATGTATGTGCCATTTGTAACCCTAGTTGTTGTTGTTATAAACAGGAGGATATGATATGATGATATGTGTGATGGGGATTATGGGTATAGATTGAACTAATGAAATGATAGGAACAGAGAACTATTACCTTTAAAATTTATATTTATATCTGTAGTTATTATTACGTTTACTCTTAAACCTTGCTACCTGGGCAATTGTTGATATATATCTAACTACATATACCTATTATGAATCTATTTATACATAAATACACATATATATATATGAATGTTATATACTGTTGTAAATGGGAACTCGCAGCGTTTTCCACTACTGTTGACGGAACTTTATTTTTTATTCATGTTAAAGAACAAATATATTGAGCCACATAAAGGGGAACTTCAGGGTGCTGAAGTGAACTTTATACACATTGCTTATTTATGAAACTCACGAAACACTCAAACAGAAAAACATACCTATGTATATGATTGCATCATGATTTTCCTCTATTTTCGCATTTATGCATTCGAAACTCAAACCTACCTACTTATATTGTTGTAATTGTAATTAACTTATTTTTTACATTGTGTATAAATGTGAGTATGTCCATTTTATCCTTTGTGTAAACCAATCTACATGTGTAGACATTAAGCAGAAAAATTGTATTGGATTAGGCTAATGAAATGAAACTGAAGCCGAGAAAAAATGAAACGAATCGAAATTAAAATGTGTGTGTATTAATTCGTGGTGGTTGGGAGCTGCATTATAAATAATTTACACAAAAAAGGTCACGGCATGAATAATGTAATATCTATACTTCATATTATGTATGCCATACATTTTATATTCTGTACTAGTGTTTATTAGTTAGGCTGAGTCAATGGGAATTTATTTAATGCATTGCTATGTACCAGTGCTCCACATTTGCAAACACATCCATCAGAATTTACAGATCTCTAGATCTTTGCATTCCTGTACTGAGTCATAAAATCGAAATATCAATCAAAATATTTGCCTCCCTCCGCGGAGGCTGAGATCATTTCTGGGCAGAGTGGTTCCAGATGAATTGGCAAATGGATATAAACAAAGCATTAAGCGATCCCAGAGGGAGGGCCAAAACAACAATCCGCACAAACCTTGACCAGATTACAGTTTAATGCGTGCAAATCAAACAGAGGCGTTGTCCATACAGATATGGCCATTCGATAAGCCACGGAACGTGTTGGGTAGGCGATGAGGTAGAGGGAAGGGATTCGTGTGCGGTTGCTATAAAATCGATAAATGACAACACACTTTGCTTTAGTCGGCAATAAAACCAGCGGCAATAATAGTAAAACTTCGTGGCGCGCAATGACATCAGCGGAAAATCGGAAAGTCGGAAAAGCGAGAAAAAGTCGCAATATGAAATTGAAAAATTGTGTAAAAATCCAAACCGCACATTTAAAACCAAAACGAAACTCAACCTGACTGGCAGAAAGTTTTCCATTTTATTTATTGTATTTGTATGGCTCTTCTTTACTCTCATCGCATTTTTGGCATTGTTTCCAGCGC
Organism: Drosophila teissieri; assembly: GCF_016746235.2. Lineage (NCBI taxonomy): Eukaryota > Metazoa > Arthropoda > Insecta > Diptera > Drosophilidae > Drosophila > Drosophila teissieri. The sequence continues at coordinate 6,530,455 of NC_053030.1, forward strand.
TTTAATTGTGGCACTCATGCAGCGCGGAAATTGTTGCCACGGCTGGGGCCAAATTTTATGCCAGACAAATAAACCAATTAGCTTTTGGAAATTTATCTTTACGACCTATTAATACAAAGAGCAGCGCGTGGCCAAACGAATTGCAGGGGGCTGCGGGCGGACGAAATTTAGTTTTAGTTAATTAAAAAGTCAGTGGCAATTAATTTGGGGGATCTGCATGGAAATTTATGACGCGCACATAAAGTTATGAAAGTGAATCAAAGTGGATTGGCAAAATATGAATTTTATGGAAGCGAAGTTGATGGAAACTTCAAAAGGATAACTCTGTGTGTACTGTGAATAGCAAAGTTTACCATTTTATTTGATCACATTTTTCAATAAAGTAATAGTAATACAGTAAAGTAGTCTCCATATTTTATATAATATATTTTTATAATATTTCTATAGACTTATAAAGGAAATTCAACTCTTTATATAAATGTTAAAGAATGTTTTATGATGGAAGTTGGCTTACTGGCTTTTCGGTTTGAAAAACGTTTGCAGATATTTGTACATATGAGCCCAGGTTTATTGATGGGGTATTCTGGCCTCTCTCCCTTTATCTTGGCCATATTAAATCACAGTTTTAGTGGCAAGAGCAAGAGTGTGTTGTTGTCCTAAGCATCCTGAGTTGTTAGCACACATGTTTACAATAAACCCGGCCAGTCAACTTGAGTGCCAACAAACCAAGTGGCAGCTGCAAAGTCCAGACATGACAAGAACTCCTGCCTTTCTGTGTGTGTGTAGGTGTGCGTGTGTGAGTGTGTGTGTGTGCAGGACAATGGACATTAAGCAAATGCAACACACACATGCACACTCGCCGCCTATATACGAGCTGCATATAGCTCTATATTCCCAGTCAAAGTCAGTCACTTAGGCGGCAGGAAGCGACCATTTCAATTTGTCAGTCATCAGCAGGCCAAGTGCAGTCTCTTTGTGTGCGTTTTGTGCCCAAGCGAGTGCCTGCGTATGGACTCAAACTATTTGTATTGTGCGGCTGTCAAAGTCGTCGTGTTAACATTAATTAAATCTATAGCCTGACATGCACAATACTGATGTGCACTGAGCACTCGCCCACTCTCCATTGCAATGCATTGTCCCTGGGCCAATGTACGGAAATTATTGTTTTGATTCGACATTTTTCATCAGCCAGGGAATTCCTGGGCCACATATTTGTCGCAGCTATTTAAATATTAAAGAGCCCAATAAGTAAAATGGCAGTTACACGCTTTTGTTTCAATTGCAATTTGTCACCGAGCCAATGAAACGCTGAAAAGTATGCTAAGGCCCCGAAGGTGGAAATAATCGCACAAAAGTGCTTTAATATTCGCATAATTGTTTCCAATGCGCTCACCCACAAGTGTTGCTCTATTTGTATACATTTGAGCGAAGTGAGCTGATTTGCTCGAGGGTTTTTCATTTATAACCGCGTTTTGAATGGCAAGAAAGTAAAAGAGATGCATTCGTCTAGTGTGAATTTATTTGCAGTACAAGTTAATAAATTTGTTCGTATTTAATTTACTTGGTTCTAATGCACTTTATAAATCTGAAGTATATATTGCTTCATAAATACTCCTTAGTGGTGAAATATAGTTTCGGATACATTACTGTGTTATGTTTAAAATATTAAAGCAAATTCTCTTTGTAAAATGTTTTTATTGCCCATTGAGTACATCTCTTTTCCGATCGATTTCCCTTGCCTGTTTCTAAAATCCAGCATTGGCTTATTTGAAATTAATTTAAAAAGAGGGGGGCGGCGGAGGGGAAGCCCTAGGCCATAAGTAGGAGCACAAAAGGCATGTGTTTAATTATTTAAATTTAATTCCATGTCGCATCAAATTAGTGCCACTCATTTTCACCCCGAGCACGTGGAACGTGTAAAGGCCCACTCCCCTCCACTCGCCCCTCTCTATCCATCCATCCAGCCAGCCAGCATATGTGAAAGGCTAAAGGCCAACACTTTTTAACTCATTTCCATTACGTGCCCGCCCCGTGGGCTGGCTATTGCCTCACTTCTCGCTCCTTTGGCTGGCGTGAATAAATGGCAAAATGTTTGTGCATTATGCTGCCAACATATTATTATTATTCTTGTTATAAACTCATTTCGCTTCGTTTTGCTGCCACGGCGGTCGCATGCGTGACTGAGTGCCAAGAAGTGAGTGCATACAGGTGTGTAATGGGCATCACTGCAATTGCACTCCAGTCGGGGGAAGCCAAACAAACACACGTAGACGGTGCATAATTGAATTAGCCGAACAAGGAGCCCACAACCATGACGGGAAAACGGCGCAGAATGCCTCAAACAATGGCTAATAATGCAATCTGCAATTGCTGCTTGGCGGCAGGACCAAAAGTGGCAGCTGCGGAAACTGCCAGCAACTTTGGGGAATAGGCGGCGGAAGAAATGGAGTCAATTTTCACACAATATGCCAGACACTTCGCAAAGAAGGGCGCCCAATTGGTGGAAGAAATATAAATATTTTTCAAGGCTCCAAGGGAAGTTAGCTAGACAGCAGGAAGCATATTCAGAGCTAATATCAGAAAATTATTAGCATTATCATTGATTATTAAATCAATTGGCAATCTAAAGACAGGACAGAACTTCTCTTTAGGCAAATCCTTGACTTTGGTTTCTTCAACTGGCAATAATTTTCAAATTCAATGCTTAATTTCGCCAACTGAAACGAAATATCGCACTGCTTTCATTATTTTATAATTTATTTCGCATTTCTGGTTGAACGCATTGATTGGCGATTTCTAATTTATACATTACACCCAACCAAATAATTGCAAATCAACAAATATAATCAAATATTTATTGATTTGCCTAATGGCATATGCTGTGCCATATCACCATCAATAATAACAATTGTACCAGCATATGTACGAGGCAACATTTACTAATTACGTAACATTCAAAATGTCAGCCAGGAAGGTGGAGCATTTCCTTAATTGCTTTCATAAACGGGAGTGTACATTTTAATTATAAACGCATTGTTTTGCCTTTTTGTTTGTTCTTGTGAAAAGATCAATGGAAATTTTTAAATTCTCAAACTGCAATTGCTCCAGTAATGCAATTACGAAAATTCACTGGTTTAGTGAAATGCGCTTCTAAACTCTATTAAATAATTTGTCAAAAGCGTAAAAATATACAATTATCTAATTAAACTTTCATTTAAGTTTGGCTTGAAATATTTGAAAGCATTGCTCTTTTCATTGATATCTGTCGGTATGTTCCACACACCACACACAGCTTTAAAATGATTTAATAGGATATTAAACCATAGTTTGACTATTTTACACGTAAAGTTTCAAGTTGTCGGGGCGTTGCAAAAATTGTTAATGACATTTAAGTAGACAAAGGGTTCCAGCAGCGGAGTGGGGCACCTTCAGAGCAACTTTTTCCTGCTCTGGCGCAACTTTTTGCGGCTTAGAGGGTGCATGTGCGTTGTAGAATGCACAAAAGCGTAATTAAATACATAATGAACAAGAGCCGAACAAAATATAAACAGCGGGCTGAGTTTTGAGACGGGCAGAGTTCGTTGCATGTCAAATGTGTCTCGTATGGGTGGTTTGCGGAACGATATGCCACACAAAACCATATAGGACTCGCAAAAAGCTCCGCAAAATTTGTTCAGCAACCGAGCAGCGGAAGCTCATTATGAGTGCACAACAAAAGCAGTGGCTGTTCATTTTTGTTTACGCTCTTGTGGAAGTGCATATGAAATTAGTATTTCACTACTCAAAATTAACTGCGAAACAAAAGATTCTTTGTTTGGTGTCAGCACAAGTGTTGACTGCGTTTGCCTCTTGAGCGTTTAATTAAATGCAAATCGAGCTGTTTCGAGTGCACAGTAAATACATAGTTCGTAAATTCATTGTGGAGGAATTATACATGCAGTACGATTTCAAAGTGAAACGAATTACCGGAATAAAGTTACATTGCATTACCCAGTGCTCAGATTAAAAAATCAGTCTGGCCATTCTGACGTATTTAACACAAATGCTTGGCTTGAAAGCCAAGGGAAAATTATGTTTGAGCTGTGACTCAGGCGGGAAATCTCCAACTATCACACGGCCCACAAATCCCGACCCTTGTGTCAGTTTCTGCTATCCATCATCATCAACCATTTGGCCAGCTGGATGAATATTTGAGCCAGGATCCCAAGGAGCTGGTGGGCTCGGTTGGCCTTCTTAATTAAAATTACAACGGCCTGGCCACAAGGCAGCTGCTGTCAGGAGGCGAGTTGTGTTCTAAATTGCCAACATGCCAGTTTCACTTATTGTTATTGCTGCCTGTTGGCTTCGGATATTGCAAAACACTTTTCGAGTTTAATTGAAAATTATTGTATTTGTATTTGTATTTGCATTTGGGGTCAAAATGCACTGGCCCAGCATCGATTACTAAGCAGTTGGTTCAGCCATCGGTCCCCAGACAGTCGTTGTTATATGTTAATCAAATCAAAGGATTCGAGTCGAGTGTGGACTTCAAGTAATAAGCTGAAATTGTATTAAGTTATGTTTACCCATTGGCATTGAAAATGCTTCATTGTTGCCCCATTATTGTTTGTTATCGTTGCATGGAACCTATCAGCCTATTGGACAGACATATATAGTTCCTTGACTCGCAATTGATGAGTCGAGGACAGGAGTAAATAAGTCATAATTTTATTAATTTAATCAGGCGTAGAGCGCATGGTGACTTTCGGCCAAGGATATGTTTTCATGTCAGACATATCCGAAATACTGTAATGTTTGTTATAGAGTTATAGAGCTGTAGATGCCTGATTCATTTAATTAACATGATTTCCGCTAGCTTAGTAAGCCACTAGAATAAATGTTATTTTTATATAAAACGCAGGAACGCGCAGCTAGTTTGCCTTTGATGGGAAATACCAACTGCATTAAAGATTACCCCATCAAAAAATGTGCAGGATACGATTTCCCTTTGCAAATCCTGCCGCATTCTCTGTACACCTCGATAAAGCGGGTTTTCCACGCCCCCACAACCTGATTTTACTCTGATGGGAATTACGAACCGCGACTAAAACGTCAAAGGTGAAGCAACAGAGAGTTTGCGGGGAAAATGTAAATGAAACATGTGGATCAGAACCAGAGCTGCGAAAAACCAGATGGAATAGCACCACACACTTGGGCTTACAAATACATATGTACACACATCTATATGCACGCATACATAAGCAAACACACGTATGCATAAATTTCACGCACAACTGAATTACGATGCGAATGATGACGAGGCTGCCCTGTACGTAATGTAATATGTTCCACGATGGATGCGGAAATCTGCACAAAGGAGCGTTCAAAAACAACAGAGAAAGCGGGAGAGTGGTAGGGGGTCAGAGGGGGAAGAGCTGACTACACTGCACAAATCAAATGAGCAATCAATTAGCCGCAGAACTTAGAGCTAAGTTTATATATCAAGGTGTCAATAACAATGACAAGTTCCTTTCCTTCGTTGCTCTCTTCAAATCACCTCTACATGCTCACAAACTAACACCAGTTCAAAAAAAATGTAGTTGAATGCACCCTAGATAGACATTAATGGAAATTTGTATATGGGAATAATTCAAAAATTAAACAAGCATTCATATTTCATTCAAAGCAACTGCAACTCATATCATTCTATGTGTAGAAAATAAAAGAATAGTGCAGGAGACTCCGTTTCAATATTTCTGGTTCTTCAATTCCTTGCCCTTGTAATTATATTTCCTAGCAGTGTATTTTGAGATTCGGTTGGGTTAGACAGTTAAATAGACAGGGCTGACAGGTTGGTTGGGCGTGCAAAAATTCAGCAACGCCATCATTAATCTTTATTTGCGTCCCCACCTCAGACTCCCTCTCCCCCCCTCCCCCGGCGAAAAGCGGGCGCGTGAATAATTTAGCTACCTAATAATAAATCATTGCAGCCTGTGCATTAGTTGACTGTCTCTTAGCTCTATCTGTCCCGCTCCATCACACCCACGCACCCATACTGACACACACGGCAGGCCGGAAGTGCAGAGTTACATGCTTAAATGCTTATCAAATTTTATGCGTCGTCTCTTTGTGTCTGTGTCTGTGAGTGTGCATGTGTGTGTGTGTGTGTGACTCTCGTCCTGTCAGGACTCCGCTCCTCCACTAATGAGCATTAATTAATTGCCAAGTTGGCAAGGGGGCGGTGCAGGAAGTGCCACGCCTACCTTAAAGGTCCGTCTGAGCGGAAAACACTTTTGTGGGCTTTTAGGCACTCTTATTTTGGGAAAAGGTTAAATATAATCATATGAAATCGTATCTGACGGCTTTAAGTGGGCGTAAATATGAAATTATCTGTAAAGATTACAATTACATTTAACTCTGACATGTCATATTTTTTGCGATTTATAGACAATTAAATTCGTTTATTCTGCAGTGCTTTAAAGTCAATGAAACAGATTGCTCTAATGGCGCGGAACTCATAAATCGTACCAACTTTTTAATGTAAAGATTAAGTGGTTATACATTAAAGTAAATAAATTAAATAAAGAATTTGAAGCAAACAAACTTTTAAGAATTTCATTAAAGGATTTAATTGTTTTGAATTATTTTTTAACTTATTGCCATCAGCGCGTTTTATCTTTTTATAAGGAATTTGTGACAATAAAAGCAATTTGCAGAATTTGCAGCATAATTTGATTACCTAAGAATACAAAAAAGTGTGGAGCAAGCTGCAAAAATAGTTTGCAAGAGTGAGCTATGTGAATGGGTATTTTAATTAAAACAGGCACACATTCGAACAGATAGAAGGCAACAAATTATTGCTTCAAAATTCTGGCACTATATAAATTCAGGAATCCAAAATGAATGGGGGGGGAGTGCTATAAAACATGGTAAAGAATTTCGGCAACTATGTGCAACTTAGTTTGCGGTTTTAACGTTGAATGCAATAAAATATTCAAATGCACAATCAATAAACTGTACGTTCACTCCCCAAAGAAATTCGGCTCTGCATTTAAATTTGCCTGGAATGCCATTTCTTGCCCCTTTTTTGCGTTGCTTAAAATTATTTTTTAGACAGGGCTCTGCGGTCGGCAGTGGTGTCAATGGAAAAATATTTTCAATTTAAAATGTTTCTCGCATCTGTCCAACGATGTGATGTCCCTTGTGTCGGTTTAATTGTTGTCCGGCACAGGTATGCTTGATCTTTTGTGACCGATGCAAATTGTTGCATAATCGAGAGCACTTCAATGCGGAATATTCTGCAGTATCCATCGCAAAATGTGAGAAATTTCTTGGGGTAGTTTCGCTGGCATGGGCGTTCTGCCTTCTGGGGATTTATTGAAATTGTTGGGATGCAAGTTCGGAGAAACAATTTGTAAATTTGTAAATATTCTCAAGTCTGGTGGCACCGAAATCTGTCAAATAATCTTCATTTTCGAATACTTGGGCCCACCGCCCACCCTTTTAATTCGTATTTATATCACAGACCCTCCATGTTCCCTGACTCGGAAATTCCCAACAAGTCAAAGACCAGAAAAGAAGTGCGGATACCTGGGATTTAAATGCTATTTACACAGCTTTCCACCGCCCAATAACATGCGCTCAAATCTGAGAGAAAAGGATCGCAGTAGTGGAGGCCAAGGAAGCCCCACAGGAGGTGCGGATTCCCGAAATAGTGTTGACCCTTTTACCATTGTCTGGGCACGTATGAAAGGGCTAAAATGTGACACTCGGGGAGTTGGCAATGGGAATGGGAATAGGAATGGGAATCTGAATGGGAATGGGCAGCGAGGGCTTAGGAGTCTCTCCGCCTAGATCTCCTCCTCCATCTCGCCAGCCAGTATGCCCATTTCAGACTACTCCCAGCCCAATCCGGCAATTCCGAAGCTGGCTGAGATTCAACTGGAAATTGTGCACACCTGTCGACAGACAAGGATGGCAATGGCACAGTTAGAAGCGAAATACTAGGAGTTTAGGAGTAAAATGAATTTCTCAACTACTTAGGTTTAAAAATGGTTAGCACTTTGTGATACAATTGTGCTAATAGTTAAAGTGTTTATTTAAATAAGTTATTACTATTTTCCAAGTGCCTAAAATAGTTCAATTAAATTTGTATGCTGTACACCTCTACTTTCACTTAAAAATATGATTCCATAGGTAAAAATAAATGAAATAAAAATGGTGGAGGATGTATGAGGGCAAACCTCTAGTATTTTGAGCCCACTTGTAGATGAGCTATGGGAATTGCCAGGCGGGTGAGTGGCATATCTGGAGCCACCCCTCGACAATTCCCGGTTGTGGCTCAGGCAACGTTATTACCTTGACACATGTGTAACGGCTTTGTCTTTTTTCCGTTCTTGGGCCAACCTTTTTTCTTCTTCCTGAATTCAACTGTAACAACAACTGCACAAGCGGCTTTTGTTTGGCCCGTCGACGGGCTGAGCAACCTTTAACCCCTCACCTGGCACCCCGCACCCGCACCCACGCCCTTTGACCCCCTCGTTGTTAACACTGCGATGGGCCCAGCAGCGTGTTGCTAATGCATGTTGAGTCGAGCTTAAGACACAATTTCAGTCTGCTGGAGCAGATTTGTGCACCCCCTTTGATGTGAGCCCAAAAAGGGCGGCCTAGAGCAGCCGAAATCCATTTAGCAATTTCCTCATTTTCAATCAGCTGCACGGGGAATCCCCGATTGGTGTGCAGGCAATCTCTTTCGGGTCGGGATGATTAAGTATGCTACAAGGTGTACCCTGGAGATGGCAAAGGTGTGACACTTTCGCTGAAGAAAAAATATGACCAAAGATTCGGTTGTCCTGGAGTGTTACTGGTTTTTAGACTTGTAGTATTCAAGACTACTATGAGTGTTCATCGATATTTTTGACTACACAGAACCAAATGAAATTATAACAAAAGCCCTTTCGAATCGAGATCGATTACTTCTGCATGGTTAAATATTCGTGTCAATTTATTTAACATTATTTTTGTCACGTTTCCAGTTCGATAATCGCTCAAATAAATCACATTTGGCTGTCATTAAAGTTTAAGTTCCTAATCCGTTTCGAGCTCTAGCAAAAATAGCAGAAAAGGAAAAACGAATCGACTTTATAGTCGCCCTTATCGGGAATAGCAACGGAAAATTGATGAAATTGATTTCCACATTGGCAATTTTCTGAGCGGACTCACGTTTGCACCTGACAACTGCAACCGGCTGACCTCTCAACTCTCAACTCTCGTTTCCCGACCTCCCCAAGTAAATGCTCTAGCCAAACATTTTGTCATCCATCTTGGGCCAAGATCCCAAACAGCCACGTCGCTGTCTATTAGTTTCCCCAGATTCCCACCCGCTCCCGCCGCTCCCGCTCATTCCGCTCCCAGCAGGAAAACCCTGCGGGCTCAGACGTCGCCATCAACAGGAGCATCCATTTCCCAGTCTCAATCTTGGCCAACTGCAGCTCCTGGATTTTTTTCCGCTGCAGCACGTTTAGCCAGTTGTTTTTTGCTCGATTTTTGCCCGCTTGCAACAAATTGTGTGCTCTGCACGGGGATCAGGGGTGGGTGGTGGGGAAAGGTGGCTATTCACTAACGACACTTTATAAAATATTCAACCCGCCTGCCAGAGTCTGGAGCTGCTAGTTGAATGTGTGCTCGCTGTCTTGGCAGCTAAAAGTTTTTAATGAATTTTTTAGCAAGCTAATCGAAGTCAATGTTAGTTGAAAAATGCATTAAATAACGTGGCACGTATGCTCAACGCGTCGTATGCGCAATGTCGCCAGCCGAATGTTGACATATCCGTAACAGAGTAAAGACACTACACTGTTTTTGGTTTTTTAGTTCTGTGCGAAGAGTCTGAACTGCCACTTTTGACTTTTTAATGCCAGCGCTCGCAGAAGGTCAGACAGTCGGAAAAGTGGGAGGTGGAAAAGCTAACCAGGCGCATCACGAGCTTTCTTTTTTACCCGCGCAGAGAAGAGGATATAACATGCTTATCAAATTTGCATTGCAAATTTGGAATTTTCTGCTTGCTGGATATGTGTGGAAAAAGGGCTAAAATGAAGGGCTCCGTTAAGGGCAGAGTTGGCCGAATAATAAGATAAATATTTTATTGCAAGTGCTACTCAACTGCAGAGAAATACTTTTATGCTGGGTTTTTATTCCCCGAACTAAATTGATTTCTTTCAGAGAACTCAAGCTTTATGTGGAGTAACCAAGTCTGAGATGTTCCAATTATGAATTATATTTCGAGCACAAGCAAGTATGCAAATTAAAGCTCCGGCTGAAAGGGAAAACTCATTTAAAAACTCAGCTGGACTTGTAATTAACTTTCTCTGGCTGGGTCGAGATCTTGTGGCATTACCAAAATATTTATCCAATTAATTTCTACCTTGGTTGCCAAGCAATGTATTGCAACAATTTCATTACGCTGTTCGCATATTTTCACTAGCTCGGTGTTTGCTTTGCCCCATCGCATCTCCCGTGCCTCATTTTCCCTGCTTATCTCAGTCGGATTCCTGGATTCCTCTTCGGCTCTTCTCGAGCATCTGCTATGTGCACCCTGTGCACCTTGTGCCCCGGGCTGTTTTTCCAGTTGCAGTTTCCCCAGCACTTTCCACGCTCTTTGATTGCTCCCCACCATGCCCCATGCCCCATTGCCCCACTCCCCGTCCCTCAAGTAAGCGCCTCAATTATGGACTCAGACAGTAAGATAGACAGCCAGACCGGGAAATGTGAACAAAACGCAACTGACGAAGGACGAGAGCATTTTTGTGCTCCTTCAGGCGTGCTGAGACTCGTGAAAAGCTTGAAAAATGTGCGGAAAGGGAAGGCAGTCTTCCAGGACAGCTCATAAGTAGGGATCTTGGTATTGGTATCCCAAAGCAAACCTAGCTGTATGACCTGCAATTGAGCTTTGAGTAAATAGTGTGCTTCACTGCAGTTTGGCGTTTGATTGGTAATCATGGGCAATATTCCTGCGGGGATGGAATGATTAAAAGAGTGATCTATAGGGAGTTGCTGGAAATTAATCGTTTTTAGTTCGAAGAAGCTGCAGATATATACTTACTATCCCTCTTGTAATTAGAAGGGGAAACTCGACTTGGAATTAACCATTTTATGCTACGAGTGTAGCATAACATTTAATTTTCGAGATGCCTTTAATGACATTGTTGACAACTGACAAGTTTTGTGTCAGCAGAATGTTGTTTCGCATTTTTCAAAATTATTAGCCAAAATAATGAGCCTTGAATCCATACTTCTTTGCCGAGAATTTGACTTTCCCACTCCCTCCGAGCTTCAGCCCTCCTCCTTGCTCCCCTCGATTCTCACGACCTCTGACAACCACAACCAGCAATGACCTAATAAATCCGTTTTATGTCTTGGTCCTGGCGCCTCCTTCGTTCGACGACTCCAATCGGTTGGACGGAAATGCCAGCGGCGTCTGTTTGTGGTAACCACCGGACGGGAGTCCTTTTGCCAACCTTATTTCCATACACACGGAAAATTACTTAGTATAATTTCAGTCGGAAACTACGCCGCCTTTCATTACAGACAGCTAACTGGAAATCTGAAAAATCAAACCTTTGCACACATCAATACGTTCGCATCTTTTTAAGTGGTTTTAGGTTTGAATTCCGCAGTGTACTTGGTGCCATTTCAATTTCAATTCATATTCAAATTCAAACTGTAGGCGTGGCCGCCCCATTTATTGTCTGCGCCATTAGCTGCACTAATGATCCATTCAGCGGGGCTCAAATCAATGCGAAGGGGCAAGTCGAAGCAGGGGGAGGAAAGAAAAATGCGAAAAGGAAAAGGAAAAGAGGAAAACCCTAAGGCGGCCATATTTAAATAAGAGCCGGGATGCGGACTCCCTCATACAAACATGCCCATGCCCACTTCCACGCCCACACCCATGACCATGCCCATGTAAATCCTTACGCAGACAGACACATCGGCATTGTCAATATGCTTAATGGATTTTCAAATATTTAAACAACCCCGTAACCCAAGACGATGGCGGTTTTCCCCAAGCCTCCAGCCCATTTCCCGGGCATGCCGTCGGTGCTGAATGCATTTGCACACATTTACGCACTCAAACTTATAAATCAAATGTTATGGGTCCCGGGCTAATGGAATTACAAATTGGCATTTTCTTCTATTTGCCATGCATAAGCGATAATTGATAATTGATAACTGGGTCAGGAGAAGCTGCATCATGGCGATGAAAGCGAAAATACACGAAAGTGCAATTCGCCAGGGCCAATTCGATACTGGAAAAATTTCGAATGAAAATATCTTTCTTCAGCCGCAAAAAGTTTAGATCTAAATGGATAAACCTCATAGTTTTATAAAAAATATGCCATTAATAGTTATGAAAGCCATTAAAATAGGGCAAAAGTTATTAAAAAATCGTAAGTTCTCCTTGCCAAATTTGCAAATTTTCACTTTGCAAAATGCAAAGCACGAGCGCAAACACTTGCAGCTCAGTTTATTCATACAAGTTATGTGGGTATGCATTTATTTTATTTCAATTTAAAGTTTTAATGAGTTTTTGCATTGTACCCTAATGCTCTTGTGAAAAGGGCCAACAACTTGCTGGGATTTATTCCGTGTCGAGTTTATTTATTTACTCTTCCGGGCGATTATTTCAAACAGAGTTTTTATGCACTTCTCGCATGTGCAGACTTTGCTGTGTTGTTTCCCAGATTTAGCGAAAATTTTAAATTAATTTGAAAATAAATTCAATTTAAACGCGATTTGTTGGTTGTTGTTCTGCTGGCTTAAACTAATTGCCCCTGCAGTTGGTAAATCTTCATGCAATGTGAAATGCAATTTTTGTGTTTGGCCTTAGTAACCGAACTTCACAAATTGCATATTAAATATTTTTCGGGCGCAAATTCCATGCCGATGCGAACTATTTCAATTTAATTGATGGCGGGTCAGAATACAGAATACAGCTGTCCAAAAAAGAAGAATTCCAGCAAAGCTTCGGGCTAATCTATACAAAATTATTTAAATCATAAAAGCCATTGATACAAAATTAATAACAATCGAAGCGATTTCCCTGCTCGTGTCAAACTGTCAGGAATTCCGTATTGTTGGGCAAACATATACAAATAATAACCAATAAAAAAGAACTACCGAAAGCCTGCTGACATTAATGAGTAAATGTGAAAAGTTTCCATGGAATTGAGCGACAGAAAAATGCCAGCCTGTCATTGTTAAACATTGTCCACCCAAAGCATTGTTGGCTGCCTGGCTTTGTTCGAGCTTCGAATGTCCTTCTTCCAGGACACACAGGCCGCAGGCCAAAATGTGTCAAAGTAAAAGCACGAATCGAGGCATTGCGCATACTTACGAGTATTTGCTCACACAATTATTAAAACTTCTGTTTGCCGTGGGAGAAATTAGTTTGGCAAGGAAATTTGGAATTTGTATTTGTTTCCTTTGATTATTTGCCGGAAATAAACCGAAAACCCCAATTAAAAATGCAATTAAATGCGACTGACCAGCATCGAAAGCATTCGAATGCTTTGAATATCGTTGCCATAAACCGGAGAGAAAAACAGATTTCAATTGAGTTTATTGTAATTATGTATATTTTATAACTGCACAATGATTCCCCGTGCCTGGGTTTTATGCAAATAAGCCACATAAATATCAATAAATATGTGCTTATATACATCAGTAAATATTGCCTAGCAAATTATTTATTTCCGGTTGCCTTGCCAAGTAATTAATCACCAAATAATTTCACAGTTTTAATTTACTACACCCACCCACACAGACAGACAAGTGCATAAAACCAATTTGTGCCTATGCACCCCTAATTAAGATTTAATGCCCTACTAGCACTCAAAATCGAATCCTGCCACGCCCCTCCCTCCGCCCTTTTCGGTGTGCCATTTTGTGTGCGTAATTAAGCGACAATAAGCATTTAATTCACATTTCTCGTACGCACACAATTGCAATTAGTTGCGTCGCGAGCTTGTGTGTGTGTGCGCTCGCCTTCGCCCTTAATGCCACGCCCATTAGGTACACACCCCGCCCAATTGCAAACACGCACACACGCACACACAGATCCACACACCCACACAAACAGGCAGCAAACAACAACAAATTGTTGGCTAATTTGAGAGGCACCGAAATGCCGCTGCCTCCAATTGACATGGTTATATGGTTGTTATATAAATATATTCCTGTATCCGTGTGGGTGAGTGTATATATATATTTATTGGCGTGCCGATATGTCGCGTATATGTGACTGCAATTAAAAATTATCTGCTGTCCGGCATCGGACATAAAATACACTGCAAATTGGCCAGCAGATAAAGGATAACACTCGAAGGGGACTTACACGGCTGTGATTACGGCAACTAACTTAAATCAGATCCTTTAATCCTGGAAAAGAAATTACACGACCAATTTTAAATGTCTGATATTGTAAAATGATTTCGTGTCCCTCCCAAAAATTAGGCAATCTTATAGAATTTGTTTTTTTTTTTTTAAGTTTGGATACATGTAGAATTAAATTATTGTACTGCTACCTTCAGGCAGCCTAAACAATTATATGTTTAAGGAATAGGACATAGTAATACTATTGTATTAGACATAAAGCTAACAATTTTTAATTATATTCAATGATACATGTTTTATATTTTTAAATATTTATTGACAACTAATACTAAGAATATTTATTACGACATGGTTCTAAAAGATAGATCGGAGATAGGAGGAGTCTTTTTAATCTTCTCCTTACATTTAGCCGTAACAAACGTCTAGCGAGAACATTTGGATGCCGGTTCAGCCTGTCTTCATACCTCTTACCTAGTGTTTATCATACTTTGTTGGCCAACCTTCTCTTACCCCAAAAAACTTATAGTAAAACGCGGTAAACTAATATGGTTGAAAATATTCCGCAATATGGTTGCTGGTTTCTTCTCAGTAAAATCAAAGCTGTAAGCCAAATAGATATATCTGAGAATCTTTGGCGAGATAAGGATTCATTTGGGGTAATTGTTCCTCCATTGAAATGTTTAATTACAGTTCCTTAATTTAACGGCCAACAGTGTAATAAATTTTGCCCACATAATTTGTGCCGCTCCTTGGGGCTAATAGTGCGGGGGAGGGGCGGCTTGCATCAGATTAGTAATTATGTAAGCCCACAGACACACACGACCACGGATTCGCCCAATGAATCCCCATAAATCCGCGCATAAATACAAATTACTCTGCCAGCCAGCAATATCAGTTTACTTAGGGCGGCAGCGGGTTAGGGGTCAACTGGCACTCAAAGGTTAAATGAAAGCCCATGCATAATGAAAGCGGTTTCCAGATGTCCTCTGCCCCGTCGGTCATTACTTATGTTTTATGACATGCGACTTAGGTTTTATGCCCTCGGTATTTCGCTCTCGAGGAAATCCCCCATTAAGTACACTACAATAGAGGGAGCGACCTCTTACCAACTTCTTACCACTAATCAGTGGCTAACCAACGCACACCTATGATAAATCCACTCACGCGATTCCCTCTGCCTTCCAGACAATCATCCGCGAAATGAATCGACTGGGAATGATGGTCGACCTGTCCCACGTCTCCAAGGGAACGATGAGGGACGCTCTGGAGGTGAGCGAGGCACCTGTGATATTCTCGCACTCCTCCGCCTACGAGCTCTGCAACACGAGCCGCAATGTCCAGGACGACATCCTGCGGGCGCTGGCCAAGAACGGGGGCCTGGTCATGGTCAACTTCTACTCGAAGTTCCTCTCCTGCAGCGACAACTCGACGGTGCACGATGCAGTCGGTAAGTGACCCTTTTGCAAAGGATACTTTTATAGTTTGTATGTACCCTTTAGTAAGTAACCAAATATTTTTATTGTTTGAAGTTTAATTTTCTATGATATTTGGTTAGGCGTCAGCAGAAGACCGTTTATCTATTTGAAATATGATCAAAGTACCACTTTATTTTGAAAATCTCAAGCCATCATAATCACCTTTTAGATGCTTTTCAGTAAATATTTAAATATATTTATCGGAATGTGACAGGGCTGTGTCAGTAAAAAAGCAATGAAATGGGTTGTATTGTAACTTATCGCATACCTTGTGAATGCCTTCCAGGGAAATCTGTCCCATCCGAAATCAATAAAGGCCAGTGACTTGGTCGCGGTTGCTCTTTGTTGTGCTGAGTCCTGATTGCCAGGCCATTGTTTCAGTTAGTTCATTATTACCTTCTCTCTGCTGTTCACTCCCTTTATCGTCTTCCTATTCTGATTTTTGTGGCATTGCTTTTGACGAGCCATCAAAATGGGTCTCGTAATCACTTCCTTGACTCGATGTCTTTTTCTTTTCAACCCACATTTTTGGCTACACAGAAAGAAATACGACATGATGATTAAACACAAAGATATGATTATGTTGATTTATAGTAGATTAATCCACTGTAAATTAACTACAGTAGGCATTTTTAAATTACTATAAACTATATATTTTGATTTTCTCAATGAACCCACTAAAAAAAGGATTGTCAAGTGTTTGTACTGCAATAAAACCTAATAACCTCTAATGCCTACTTCTGCACTCTGCTTTCATGCCTTTGCTCTTCGGGTTGACGTGGACACATTTCAAATTTGCGAACATTTTAATAACGCTGACTTATGACGGCAAATACAACAACAATGGCGACCGACCTGCAACAATGGCCTTAATGAACTCGACGACGAATGGCAACCCTGCCACCGGATATCCTTCCGCTGACCAACACACTTTCAACACACACAGCGCATATTAATCACATTAAGCGAGTCGCAGGCATCGATCACGTTGGACTGGGCGCCGGCTACGACGGCATTAATTAGTAAGTAAAAGTCATTTATTTCACTTAAATTCGCATTTCTCCGCTCGCCTCGCCTTGCCGTAGTCGATATATACTATATGTATGTATAGAGTCGGGTTTCCTCCAGGTGGTTTCCCTTCCTTTGCCTGCCAATCTACCTCCTGTTTTTTAAGTTATTAATTGATTATATTTAAGGCCGAGGACTTAAAATTGGCATATTGCCCGAGTACAATGGGTGCGGATAGATCGTTATTATTTTACCGCTCATTACGGCCACTTTTCCACCATTTCCCTTTTGTTCTCTGGCGTTTTTCGCGAAAAACTTGCGCCATCTGTTTACGAGATTTTTAAGTTAATTTAATGAGCTCTTATCGCGCAACCGGGTGGCCACCAATAAAAGATTATCAGGCATTGCATCTGGCTTTGGAACTTATGGCAGTTGTTAAATGAATATATATGTTGGTGAAATTACTTTGGAGGAAACTAATAGAATTACATAGAGTATTGAAGGATGCGCCTTAAAAATCAGGGAAACCAGTGCAACGAGTATAGGAGCAATACCCATTTTAAATAAATGAACCAACTATTTCTGACATCAACGAGTATAACCACAAAATGTTTAAACACCTAAAAATCCAGCTAAATTCCATTCGCGGGAATCTGATATTTACACGAGCTCCCAACCTAAAGCTGTCATTAAATCACTAGCCAATCAGAATTTGTCCAAAAAGTATTTAAGTCTCGTCCCCATTAGCAGGAGCGAAATGTTCATTACCTCAATGAGCCGCCCAGTGGCAGAATGTCCTTTTTCCCCGAACTCAGCGTCAGCGCCATCATCAACCTCATTCATCTTCATTATCGTTGTAATTATTCCCGTGATGCTGTGGAGAATGCATTTGCATAGATTTCCATTTCATTGCATCGTGGACACAATGCGAAAACAAACAAAATGTTGAGGACAACATTTTGATAAACCTACCTGTTCGTTCGTCCAGTCTCAGCTCCCTGGACTCCCTGGTTTTTGAATTAAATATTTTGAGTGCATAGCCAAAAATGAGCATATGAGCAGGATTCCCATGCAAAAATAACAACAAGGACGACATAAAAATGTCAATGTAAATCAATTTCCACCGAAATGAACTTCATTTGCTTTGGTCTTGCGGGGCAACGCGACCACATAAATGTTGTTGAGGTATTTTGGGTCCGAATGAAAACAAGAAAACTGAAATTGCTGTATATGAATATTTATGGGGCAATTGCCGGGCACCGACATACGAAACAAACATGAGCATGACACAATAAATAATCTAAAATTCTATGAAATTACCAAATGTCATATGGCCTTGTTTCCGGTTCGTGTCAAACCACATGGCTGCTATTCTGGCGAGTTTCCACTTTAAAGGTTCATTGGGTGTCCCCGATCGCTCTTCCCATTTTTCGCTGAGGTTTATTTATTCAATTAAATTGTCATTACTTGTGCTGATAATTCGATCGAAATATTGGAATTGAATTTTGAGTTTCGGCCATCAAAAGCCACAAATAAGTGCTATTAATTTGGCAGCACAATCGCACGCACTCAAAAACAATTCTGCCCACATTCGCATGGAAAAATTGAAAATAGCAAAGCCAATCTGGGAGAAAAGGACATAAATTGTTTTGCTCGCCGCAGTCGGTTGGGCTAATTTTTTGAAAATCCTTAAATTGTTTTATATCGACTCAGCAGGGTGTCGCAAATGTGGTAAACCACCCACATAATAAGAATTTCATTACTTATTTCAAAGTGTTTATATGAAGTGACATAGTCCATAACTCAAGTAATTAAATATAATTTTTTTAAATTTAAATTAATTGGACTTAGTATTGTGCATCACCCTGTATAACTTATCCTTACCGGCATTTTGACCCATATTTTAGCTGTTTGTGTCATTGAAACCGTGTTTGGCCTAAACGCCTGCATAGAAAACTAAATATTTATTTATTTGTACAAATGTCTGTTCATAAAATATGATTACCGAGCACTTGAGTGTTCGGCCTGCAAAATGCATATTTATTATTTATTTTCCTTTGTGTGCCATTCATTATTTATTTGTTTTCCTGTGTTGCTTCACCAATGCGACTCCATTACGCCCAGAGTGTCCTGCACAGAAATTGTTTGTCCGTGGGCTTTGCCTCTGGACAACTTACCCAATTTATTTTGTATGTAGTGCACGAAAATTGAATTTAATTGTGCGTAGAAATTTTTCAAAATATGTGGGGTGAAGCCTTAGTTCAATAGATTATAACTCATGTTCCGACGAAAAGAGCTAATGTATTGAGATACCCAAATCTGATTTCAGTACCCCCAAAGGACTGGAGGATGTGTCTTCATATCCGACTCTATTTGCCGAACTTCTCGGAGGCGGCTGGACAATTGACGAGCTCACCAAGCTGGCTGGCGGCAACTTCCTCAGAGTTATGCAGCAGGTGGAGAAGCTGAGGGATGACAAGAAGGCGGCGGGCGTGAAACCCTTTGAGGATCATCCGAACTTCCGCACGGACGACCCCTACAACTGTACGTCCAGCTAATTGGGCACCGGACCCAAGAACAATGAGGTTGTACCAGAAATGCCGGGGAAGTCCCCGAAATCGTAGGGAAAAGCGATGGAACTCCTGCGTCAGATGTATAGTAAATAAACCTATGTAGCAAACTTAAAAAATATAAATTTAACTAACGATATGAATACTTACGATTCGCATAAGGTTTAAATATATATTTTTAAGATACATTAACATGTAAATGCCTGATTATTTGGCTACGGAAATAACTTCCCCTTTCGCCCTGGTAATCGAATCGAATCGAATCGAATTTCTTTTCATTTTGAGACAATCTACAGACTGCCAAGGAAAAACACACCTACTTATAAATTGCACCAGAGGCCCACACAAAATTTATGTAAATCTAAGTTATTTTCTACCTCGAATCCATATAGAAACCAGACTTTGTTAGCTCATCTCCAACTGGACCAACAAACACTTCACTTCTTTCCTGTGAAACTTCAATTATTCCGCTAATTTACATGAAAACTACATATCAAGCATGTATTAAACTAAGATATTTAATTAGCGAAAGTATTTCATTTAGCATTTGATCCAATGCGAATACTTATGAGTGGGAAAGCATACACTTATAAATAATGAGTAAAATAATTGAATACCTTAGTTCCAGCGGGGCGGACGTAAATGAAATGTTTAGTTAAATTTTTAAGCAGTTTTGAGCGTCAAAACTGAAAGAATAATAGCGTAATAAATACTAAATTAGTTCGTAAGCAAAGTGTAGACGTGGCACTGCCTGCTGCACGATCATTGTACATAAATTCCGAGGAGAATACGTATAGGAACAATTTATAATGATATAGAAGTTTTCCAACATATAGTACATACATACATACTACATTCGTTTTCACCTACCACACAGATACATAGATCTCTCAGTCAGTCTCTCTGTACCTTCTGAACAAAAAGAAAACACAAGTTGAAAATATAGAAAAATGCGAAAAAGTAGCCTAAGTAAACAAAATATACATACTTAACATACAACATATTGCAAGCAAAAAGCGAAAAACCGAAAAAAACAAATCCAAGACAAAATCAATAATTGTACATTTTCTAAACCGAAACCGAATAATAAATTGTAAACACCTTTATAAAGATTATTAGCATGAGAATCTACTGTTACGTTTTGTACGACTTTGTATGTGTATATAGCATTTTTACCTATACGCTAATTTGTATGGTCATTATGGTTTTCTAGCGAGCGATTCAAGCGTATTATTGTACTGGTGTACTGGTGTACTGGTCTGATGAGCAGATTTGTTGGTAATCACATAGCTATAAGTCTGGCCTGGAAGGCCGAAAATAAATATCTGTAAAGTTTATACATATACGAATATGCTTAGACCTAGGAATAAACCCGAACTAGCATAGAAAGACATGCATATATACACTACAACTCGATTCTCCAAATGTCTTTACACTTATTTGATCTCCTCCTCAGTTTGAAATTAAACAGAGACAAACACTCAATCTCCGACACGCATATGTAAAACCAAATTGTAGTTAAAAACTTGAAAATGGTAAAATGATTAGCGAATAAAACTCTAAAGGCAAACCAACTGCAGTAAATATAAAACAAATTAAAGAAAACTCTCGTTTTATTGCTGGAACTGGAGATGTTAACTAACAATGCCGTATTTTGAATTTTCGCGGCCAACAGCGTTGGTATTTAATTTGATTCTTGGTATTCGCTAAAGATTCCTATTTGGTATTCGTATATAGTATATTCGTTGTCTTATTTAGACGTTAACTTATTAGGGTGATTAAGCTTTACTATTTAGGAATTTTCCTTTGCGAATTCTTTTTTAAATTAATAAACGTTATTCGTGAGATGAAACATTATTTCATAAATACTATAACTATCGCCTAAGAAGAGACCTGTGAACGGTCACATTGATATAATACCCAAGCCATATGTTATTTGGTGGCGATGGTCACACACAAAAGTCGCAACAAAATATCGTTTTGGAATTTTTTACAAGGAACTCAAGAAGGAACAGCCAGTGCATGATTGAGGATTTGAGCGCCTCAGAGAGCCACTGCCAGATCGAATGGCGTCCGAGGAGCGGGATGGGGATGTCCTGCTCCAGTTGCAGCCCGAGGAAATCGGGGAAAGTGGCGCCCAGCTGCCCGAGCAAATCGAGCGCTGTTCTGGACTAGACTATAACGATTTTTTCTGGCGCTTCATGCACAAGAATATCCCGGTCGTCATAGCGGACGTCTCCAACGACTGGGAGTGCCAGAACTGGACTGTGGCGGGAGTCCAGGACCAGGACCAGGAGTCGCGGGATCTCAACTCCAATGCGAGTGCATCTTCCATCAACTTTGACTACCTCAAGAGCAAGATCAGCGATTGCCCGGTTCCAGTTGCCGACTGCAATTCGTCGTACTTCAACAGTCACACCAAGCTGGAGCTCAACTTCCACGACTACCTGGCGAAATGGCGGAGTGGCATCGAAAATCAATCATCCAATCGGCCGGCGGAAGTGAATAGTAATGTGGTTCCCGCGAGCAGGGACAATCTCTACCTCAAGGACTGGCATCTGGCCGCCCAAATGCCGGGCTATAACTTCTACAAGGTGCCTAAATACTTCTCCTCCGACTGGCTAAACGAACAACTGATTCAGCAGGGGAAGGACGACTACCGATTCGTCTATATGGGGCCCAAGAACTCATGGTCTGCTTTGACATCTTTCCTGGCTTTCTCATACTAAATCACGTTCCATTCCAGGACCTCCTACCATGCGGATGTGTTTGGCTCCTTCAGTTGGTCCACCAATATAGTGGGCCTTAAGAAGTGGCTGATAATGCCGCCGGGAGAAGAACTCAAACTGAACGATCGCTTGGGAAATCTGCCCTTCAGCATAGACGAGAAAATGCTGGATGAGCACCACGTCCGATATTACACCATTAATCAGCGCGCCAATGAAGCTGTGTTCGTGCCCAGTGGATGGTTTCATCAGGTGTGGAACCTCACGGACACCATATCCGTCAATCACAACTGGTTCAATGCCTGCAATATATCCTTGGTCTGGCAGAACCTTAGGAACAACCTGAAGGCCGTTTGCAATGAGATCTCCGACTGCCAGCAAATGGATAACTTTGAGGCCCACTGCCAGACAATGCTGAGGGCCAGCTTTGGTATCAACTACCTCGATTTTATAGAACTCCTGGAGTTTATAGCCGCTCGCCGATTGGCAGAAGCAACCGTAGCCACCAAGTTTTTACTGTTCGATAGCTACATAATGAATGATTATCACGTGCAATACGATCTCGAGTGCTTGAGGAAGATCACGCGGATTCTGACAGAGGATCCGACTATCCAGTGTAGTCCCCTTCAATTAGAGGATCGCTGCCAGGGATTGCTCAGCCGATTAGAGTTTTAGAATAAGCATAGCGAAATGCCTCGGCATATTTTTATACCAAACTTGTATTCATATACAACCGAAAGTCGTAATATTTTAATACAGACATTTAAACACCAACTACTCGCCCTCGGGCCAGGTGAACTCGCCCTTGATGGGTTCGGTCCTTAGCCAAAGGCACTGGTCGATTACCTGGAAGCCAAGTTTGCTGAACATCTCGGATGAGGGCTTATTCGAGGGGCCCACGAGGGCCATTACATCGTGACCCTGGGCGGCTAGCCGGTATGCGATTTCCCTCGTCACGACACTGCCGAATCCCCGACGCTTGTGTGAAGCCTTCACCTGCAGGGCGCCCAAGTAGCCGCCTTGCAACCTACAGATTTTTACATCAGATAATGGTGGTTTACAGAAATATATTTGCCTCACCTGATGCACCAGGCAACTAGTTCTTGGGTGTCTGCCTGGTACAATCCAACACTGACGCACAAGCGAATCTGTCTT
The DNA here is from genome assembly GCF_016746235.2 of Drosophila teissieri. Taxonomy (NCBI): domain Eukaryota; kingdom Metazoa; phylum Arthropoda; class Insecta; order Diptera; family Drosophilidae; genus Drosophila; species Drosophila teissieri. The sequence continues at coordinate 6,553,756 of NC_053030.1, forward strand.
TCTATGAAGAACAAAGATCCCACGTGATGATTGGGCCACTCTTCGTTGACCAAAGGAGCGTCTGCCACGCTCAGGGACTTTAGAACAAATCCCACTGGGGGTCTACGATGGAGATGAAGATCATCATCATAATCATAACGCATTCTGTTAAGCAGATTATTGTTTCTTACTCAACTTTCAGCTTGAGGGCGTCCTCAGCTTTCATAAAATACAAGTTCGTGTAGTCCCTGAATACCAGGTCCAAGCTCTTAGACTCTACCAGACCATCCAGGGCATCAATATGTCTGGAGGGTATGGAACTGCATTTCAGACCCGTCGACCAGTCCAATAAATCCAAAGCTGATCTAACAAGGCCGATTGAGTTGTTCAGGCAACCTACAAATAGTTGATAGCGATCCTAAGAGAGGGTCGCCTCTCTTAGTAAACGTTTTACCCGCGTAAAAAACAATCTGAACATGTATGTAGTACTCACCACTATAACAAAAAGACCTTCGTCTCTGGCTTGTTTTGTATCCAATGTGTACATCTCAATATTCCGCATGTGGGGTTGTTTCTGCAGGAATGACACGAAGTTATCAAGGCAGTAGTATTCCTGGCAGTACTTCGGCCAGTTCTGCTTGTAGAGCTGTTGGAACTGCTGGATATCTTCCAATCCAATAACTTCTAATCGAGTGTCCATTCTGGTCAAGTGGAACAATCTTCCCCTCCAAGCAACAGAGTTTAAATGGCTCGTTTGGTGGCTGTTTGGTGACTAAAACTAAATCAAGCAGCTGGTTTATTTCTCTTTAATTAGATCTCTTAACCTCGTTAGATTCTCTTAGGCGGTTTTTTTATGACTAGCCCGTTGTTTGCCAGCTGCGAAAGCTTATTATCGTTAATGATTTAAATCTACAAAAAATCGACATTTACATTTACAGGCAAACAAGCCCTTAATCTTATCGATCCCCCTTTGGGGACTCCGTGATCAGCCAGTGACACTGGTCGATGACTTTGAAGCCCAGTTTGGTGAACAGGCCCAAGGATGCCTTGTTCTCGGGAACCACTTCGGTGATTGTATCGCGACCCAGCAGAGCCTCCTGTCTGGAAAACTCCTTCACAATCAGCTGTCCGAAGCCTCGGCGCTTGTAGGACGTCTTCACTTGAAGCACTGCCAGCAAGCCATCCGAAGCCCTGTCAAGTGATGGTGATGAGTAATTCATTTAATTAATTAGTGCCGAAGTTTTACCTAATGCACCAGGCCACGAGCTCCTTGGTGTCCTTCGTGTACAAGCCCACACTGGTGTCACACAGAATTTGGCGGTGGACCAGGGAAAGGGAGTCCGCCTCACCCCATTCCCACTGATCGTTTATCTCTGGAGCATCCTCTACATCTACAGGCTTAAGGGTGAACCCAGCCGGAGGTCTGGGAAAGTGTAAATACGTGTTACTCGTATGTAAGGATGTATCTTTCTGAACTTACTCGACTTGGAAGAGCAGGGCTTCCTCCTTGCTTAAGACCAGGGAAAGGGTTCTACTGTCCAGGTCCAATTTCAGATTCTTTGCTTGGATAATGTCGTTGGCAACATTGAAGTACCTTTTCGGCATTGAGGCGAATTGCTCGCCTCCATAGAGGTTGAATTTCAGTAAGGACTCCTTGAGAAGGCGTTCCGACTTCTCAGCCTCCAGGAAGCCAAGGAATATCTGATAGTGATCCTAAATGATCCGCACAAAACGAGAGATATAAAAAGTCCGCACAGGTTTAAGAACAATCTGTCGCATTCATACCACAATCACGAATAATCCGAGTTCCAGATTGGGAAGGGCATACACTTGCACTTCCTTCGGTTGATCGTCCTTCTTGTGGAGCTCCAGAAATGTGTCCAGGCAGTAGTACTCCTTGCAGTATTTGGGCCATTCCCGGGTGAAAACCCGCTTCAGGTCCCCCAACTGCTGAATGCCGACCTGCTGCAGACGATCCATTTCGGAAACTGATCCCCGGCAACTAGACAGTGACTCAATTTATACACTGAGATAGCAATGCACTATATAGATCTAGATAGTTTTCCATATTAGCCGCTGTAGACCTTTCAGTATCTCTGTTTGCTGTCTGGGCCAATCCCTGCCGGATCAAGATATCTGGAAGCCTTTTGGCTCGAGTGTGATCAGAATCATTTGCCATGTAACTGTGGCAATCGAGTCAGGAATGGGAAATGCGAAAACAATTAGCTGGCGACAAACAAGTTCTCAGCTGACTGCACGGCTCCCCAAGCGAAACAGCCTTTCCGATCAAATAACCCAACGAAAGTGCGTGATGCAGTGCAGCTTGTCAAGCTTCATCTGTACTTTGTGTGAAGAATAATTTCTCTATCAAGAGTTCTCTTACTCCCTAAGAACGATTGATGCACCTTTGCAACGCTCACAACTCAGAAGTATGTATAAAGTTCAGAGCAGTCAAATATTAAAAACAATTTATTGGTAAGTAACTGGTTCTCCTCTCCTGTTTGTGTCTGGCTCTACTCCCCGCAGGGCCACGAAATCTGGCCTCCTTCTGCTGGCCTGATCATGCTCCAGTAGTAGTGCTCGCCCTGGACCAACCTGAAGTCGAGTTTCTCGAACACTCGACACGCAGCTCTGTTGTTCATGTTGACCAGGGCCGTGATGTCCTGCTGAAGATCGGCTGCAATGGCTTTGGAAATGGCGGCGGCCACTACTAGTCCCAGGCCACGACGCTGGTGAGCTGGGAGCACTTCTAAAGCTCCGAGGAATCCACTTTGCAGCCTGTAATGCAGGGTTAAAGAAACCAATTTAGCACACAATTCCAAAGTTAGTTCGTTTTTCCACCTCAAGCACCAAGCACACAATGAGCCCGACTCCTTCTCATACAATCCCACGTTGGTATTGTGTGCTATAAGCATCTGAATGAGCTCCAGGGAGCCAGGATGACGAGCTGACCAGAGATCGTTGATCAGATCTGCGTGTTCCAGCCGCACTTGGCCCAGATAATAGCCCTCCGGGCACTGGACCTGCAATCTCACTGCCTCCTCACGGGTCAGCATATACATTATGGTGTTCATTTCCCGATCCATGTGGAGCCCGAGGTCCAGTGCCAGCTGCTTGTAGATCTTGTGGTGGCTTTCGTGGATAGCACTGACTTTGAAACCTCCCGACCAGTCCAAGTGTCTCAGCGCAGCTTCCAAGCCCGACCTTTGTCTGCTCAAGTTACTGAAGAACAGCTGATAGCGGTGCTACGATGGGAAGACATCAATGGGATTACTTCTGAGTTCGCCAGACACATACGACCAGTATGAACAGTCCATCGCTGCGGAAGTCATTATCCAAGGTGTAGAACTCGAGGTGCTTCAGGGTCGGCTTCTGATGGAGCCATCGCAAGTAGTTGTCCAGCCAGAAGAAGGCGACGCAGTGGCTGGGCCAATCCTTCAGATACAGATTCTGCAGATCCCTGAGATCCTCCACATCCGCGATTCTCGTCAGCTGACCCACAGTTGCCATGCCGAACCTTTGCAAAGGGAACTTGTATGGTCACCGGCTAACTTGTTTTTGTTTGCTTGTTGATAAGATCTCAGCGAACTACACCCTTGTTAAGGTATCTCGCTTCTAGCCTCACTTCAACCTAAAACGTATGAAGGTAATCGTAGGTGTGAACTTTTTAAAACTATATTATATAAGCTATTATCTTCCTTCGTGAATTCTAAATTTGTAAATAATAACACCATTTCTCTACTTTAATCAACGGGCGAATGAGGTTTTTCAATACATTAAAGAGTATTTACGCGTTCGTCTATCCTGAGTCTCCAGTAGAGCGTGCTTGTAAGACCTGGCTGCGAAAATGGAAAAAAGTTTGCTGATTCATGGGCGGCAAATACTAGACAACAGATTTATTAAGTGTAATTGTGTAATAACAATATTCCTTTGTCACGTAGAAATTGTAGTTTTGAGGGTAATAAGCTCTTAACTTGGGATAGGTTTTTGGTATATTGCTTTCGTAATTTCAGACTGTGGATTTGACTGTAGTAATACGTTTCTTTAGTCGGCAGTCGTAGTTTTAAATATTTTATGCGCTGAAATTTTGTTACAACAGTATTAAGTGAAATTTTGAGACGAACTTTCATTGAAAATATTCATTGCGCATCGAAGGAAATATAACTTTTAACGGCTTAAAGTTTCAGGAACAAGGCTGAAAATATATCGTTATAATTGAAAAGACTTTTTCAGTATTTCGCCTAATCTCGCAATTTCTATGCAAGTGCGGCTCTGCCATATTGATTTCGAAGGGATGGTGGCGTTGCCATCCTCATTTCTAAGCAAGTGCGGCGCCACCATCCTGATTTCTATGGATGCGTTTGGGTTTGGAGCATGGAATTACCAGTATTTTGAAATGCGAACATTTTCCAGTTTCACCACTATCCGCAGCGATACTGTGACCGCACTTAGCCGGGCCACACACCCGCTGGTCCCACTATTTTGCGCTGTCGACGCCAGAAAGAGAGATAAACAGAGCGCGCAATTTTGTTCTCATTTTTTTCGCGAGAATTGCGAAATTGGCGCTCTTCAGTGATTTGATTATCTCTTGAACAGCTGCAGCTGCACGAATACTATGTAGTGCGGATCTTCGGTGGGCGGGGTGTCGAATATGTGCTCCTTGCCGGCAACATACTCCTCCTCCTGGTTGGTCACCAGCAGCTCCGCAGCCTCGCTGTTCTTCAGTTTATCTACTTCTACTTCAATGCCTCGAAGGGATCGGAGAAAATGACTTCCAGGTACTTCACACGGGCACACATGGGGATAAATCACATCCTGCTGGAATATTATGGTCTAAAGGAGACGGGGACTTGTAGAGTTAAATTCGTTTGCTCTATTTCCGATTCTACTCACCGGAAGACTTAGAGTTAGCATAACTGGGTATCACATATGTGCCACTCAACTTTTGCTAAAACATAAGAATTTAAATATGTTTAGTTTTACTCCAACTAAGTTATCAGTGTGCTCTGCAAACTCACTATTCGGCCTGAATTTTATACTCCTGCTGTATGGTGGCGATCCGCAACTTGTCATCTTCAACATTTTTTTTATTTTTTATTTATTAAGTGAAGAATCCGTATCATCTTCAACATAAACAAACGGACAGTTTTGATATTGTTGCTGATGGGGAGGGCTGCCAACTCTTTCGTAAAACCTAAATGGTTTGCTGTGCTCAGGAGCCCTGGTTATTGCACCAAAACAAAAGGCGGTGCAAAATGTCAGACTGTAGAATGTAAAAACCTATAGACAATAATTAAATAATAACAACCGAAAAGTTGATAACAGCTTTATGAAAGGTCTCCTTTTTGATTTATACTATTTTTCAGTATACTAGTATTTCCAATTTAGTATTTTTTTAGTGGGTCGCAGTATGGATTGCGATTCCGTCGGCAGTCACACTGGATAAGCGGACCGAAGCGGACGCAGAGCGAAAGATACAGATACTTTTCGGGGAAGCGATACTTCTTCGTATTCGTGCGTGGTTTCGTTTCGTTTCGTCGAGAGAAATTGCACAAGTTAGTGGAAAGAAGTGCACACTGTCGAGTGGAATGCGTGCAGTGCCATCGCAGATCGAAAAGTGCAATTAGTGTTCGCGAGTGAGTGTGTTTGTGTCACCCGACGACGAAAGAGATAACGTGAAAATAGCGTGAAATACACACCTTCTGAGGCAAAACTAAAATATGCTTAAACTACGGTTTAGCCAAATTGCCAACTAGCCAAAAGTAACGAGCACACCGAAACCAAAAAAGAGTCAGCAGATCGAACATCGAAGTAGAGGTAAATTAAAAGTGTCTGAGGTGTTTGGCACTTTGTGGTGGTTGGAATTCCGTGAATCGCTCGCTGTTTGCATAAATTACTAAGCAAAATAAATAGTTGCCCAGTTTGCTATATAATATTTGCAAATGCCATTGATAAATTTATTGGGGAAAGGCGCAGTATTCCGCGAACTGGGCGTAAGGGGAATCGCGGGCGCACAGCTACAATATATATTTACAATATATACACTTTTTATACGTTCGCTGAGCTCCGTGGGCCCAAAAGAGCGATACGAAATTCCCAGAAACGCATTTTCTAATTTAGACCGATTTCTGAGAAGTGACAGACAGCCCAGGCGAACCAGCAGATACAAAGATACTCGTACTCGCACTCACTCTCACAGATACACAGGCGGACTCTCGCACACACACACGCGGGCACTCGGAGTGGTTCGTGCGGCTGTGTGTGTGTGTGTGTGTGTGTGCGCTTGTGTGATGATGTTGGCAGCCAGCTGCCGTTGTTGTAGTTGTTGTTCTTGCTGCTCGGGCTATTGAATGAAAAATGCTGCTGCAAACATTTAACACCGCAAGCCAAGCTGAAACTGAAATGAAGCTGGCCCTCACACAGACTCGAAACTGAAACGCACACAGCGGTGCGGGATACGAACACAGATTCAGATGCAAGCGCACGAGCAGATGCGGATACAGTGAAGCCTCGCTGGGGCGCACGCACCCGCAAAAGGCAACCACTTACTCACATTCCCCCCTGTGTTTTCCCACGACAAACATAACCATATCGAATATCCCTGATTACATGAACTGTCGGAACTCGTATTGACTTACCCATGTTGTGCTTGGCGCTCGAAATCGGCGACTTCTTTAAGTAATTAGGGAAATAGTTGTTGGAAATAGTTTTCACTTACTTTGGGAAAAGTATCTTCATGCTGGGTTGTATCGCTGGATTGTCACGCTTCTTAATAAGCTAAGCTTCTTAATAAACTAACTTATGTACATATCATAGTTAATAGAGTCCCTTAGTTTACAGTTGATTGGAAAACGGTTTATGATTTAAAAATATGTCAGTTGCCTACTATACTTAGTGTTTTTGACTATAATCCTACTGACAGTCCCATCATTTCGTTATCATATCGTATCGTACTTCGTTATCATATATTAACCGCCATAGATAAATTTGTAATTTCATCTTGTGACAGGGCAAAATAAAAACAAAATACCTTAAACATTGACTACAGTTAACTTTTACGAAAGCGAACTTATGTTGTATCCGGTTAGTTGTTCCGCAGTGAGGCTTCACCGTACCTGCACTGCTCTCCCAGCCGCACCACTACCAATATCGAGATCGAGGCCTGGTTGCTGCTGCTCTGGCCTACAGCAAAGTGGTTGTTGTTGCTGGGCCCTGTTGTTGGCCATGGCTTCTTGCTAAAGGCGTATGAATGTAAAGGTGTAGCGGCTGAATTCGGCCGAAGCCGTACAACAACAATGGGTTCGGGAGAGGGAGGGAGGGTTAGAGGGAGGAGGAAGGTTGGTAGGGGAACATGGGAACAGCGGTCCTCCGCCTCCTCCTCCTCCTCTTGCTGGTGTTGTTGTAGTCGTAGTTGTACCCTTCGGAGGAAAGGTGTTATTAACTTGGTTTGTAATGCGTCAAGTTGTTGTTGTCTGCGCTCGTTTCTCTCCGTGTGCCTGTGCATGTATGTGAGTGCGCGCGTGTGTGTGCACTTTTTGATTATTCTTGGTAAAACCCGCTTTTACCATCTTCTTCCGCTCATTTCCTTGAATTTTCGTATTAAACTTGAGAGCGTTTTCAATTTTTTTTAATAGCTTTTCCCGTGAAATGGTTTCTCGAACAGAACACAGGATAAGTGCAGTGTGAGTGTTGGAGCGGGACAGCAGCTGCCCAGAGGGAGAGGCATATAGCGATCTTGCGAAAAAATGCCAAATTGTCTGCCCAGCAACCGAAAAGTCTTCTTCGTCTCTTTCGCACACCAATCATAGGTAGACCGTTGGCCTCTTTCTCGCACCTCCACCCACCAGCTCTGTTTCTCTTTCTCTCTTTCATCCCATTGTTGTTTGCTTTTCCCTATTTTTCGATGAGATTTTCGTCGGAAATTTGTTGTTGTTTATTGTTAATTGTTCGCGTGAATTTGTTCAATTGAAACGCAATGCCAAAAGTGAAATGTGGGCAAAACACTCAATTGTGAGTGTGTGAGTGGATCTCGAGTGGGCTCACAAAGGGAAACGAGGGGTTCCATATGGGGAGGATTTACAGGGAACTGCAATCCATAGAAAATCGGACACATACTATGTACATAGATGTTTCTATTTACAGTTATAAGGTCACAAGAGTGCTGAATTAACTTCGAAATTCTTCAGCAGATCAGATTCTCCAGCAATATTCCATATATGTATGTATGTATGTTCATATTTGTATATGTATGTTCACATAATCTCGGTTACAGCACACAGAACTTATCTATTAAGTAGATTTTCCGTAATTCTAACTTGGCTTGCTTCCGTCGAACAGCAATTACATCGAACCCACTGCAGTTGCACAGTAATTGGCACGACTATCCAGAAAACTATAAGGTAATTCATGCTCTGGAAAGCGCAGAAGTTATTTTCTGGCTAAATTAAGATACTCTGGGTAATCCAGTATATACATACAGATGTACATATGTACATATATGCCAGTTGAATGGCTTTGAAATATAACAATATTTCTCAATTCCCATAGTAACCCATTGGCAGCATGACCCATAAAATTAAACCGAACATGGTTTGAAAAACCAACCAACACCCAAAACCAGTTCAAGTGTGGCTTATGCAAATGTTTCTGTTTGATAAGCGCGTCTCGAAATCAGAAGTCTGAAATCCCTGGGCGGCGACATTATTAATAATAATAATTTCTAATGCCTTGACCTTACCCCCAGTGGGTTCCTCCCCCCTCCTTATCCTTATCGTTATCTCGGCGCATGTCAGCCTTCACCCCTCACCACCCACTTACCTACATATGTATTTGCTTTTCCCTGGAAAAGCCAACGAAATGCTTTTGATTGTTCTTAGAATTCCGTTTCGTTTCCACTTTGCAAGCGTTTCTGTTGATAAGCGAATTTGTTTGCGAGTGGCTGGTGGGTGAATATTCGTATGTACATATGTATGTAGTATGTGGCTAGTGTTTATTGCGCGGTTCGTAGTAATTTATCAATGAATTTGTATAGTGTGTATGTGCTGACTACTTATTGGCAAAGGTCGATTTAATTCCTGAGATAGCTGATTTCGTAATCGCTATATTTAAAGCCTCACAAGTTGGTAGAAATATATAACATACATGTGTATATATGTTTAATCTATCAACCCATTGTTAGCTGCCGTATCGGTTAATAAAAAGCCGCGTACTTGTCAAGAAGTATTCAGTTAAGAACTCCGTTCGAAGCTTCAAGCAGGTAAATCTAAACAGCTTCATATTGATTAGTTTACAAATGGCAGCAGAACCGCAGTCACGTTTCTATTAACTTGGGGTAGGTAATGCCTTTTGAAAGTGAAGGAGTGCTTGAGCTTATCATCATCATTCGAATTAGTAACAGGTCGAAAGGTACATATTTCATTGCTCTCACTCCCTTGAGCTCAGAATTAGAAGTCACCAATAATTACACTGTTCTAGATACCTTAAACTAGTCGCTTAGAACCTCTTATTACTAGTTGTTCTAGCTATGTAAGTTCTGCCCAGTAATCTCCGTGATAAGCTCAGAACTTGTGGTCTATTTGTGAGACATCGTTCGTGATAATGCGATTGTGATATCACAATGCGACCACAACAAATCCCGCGCACTCCTCGAACACTCGTGTGTATGTAAATACAATATGTACTCAGGTAGTTGGTGTTCCGTTACTGTTTCCGTAACCAAAGTTCTTGGTCGTAACTTCGGATCAACGCAGACAAAAGGAGAGCCCGCGACTCAAATGTATCTGGGGAAACCATCTTACTTTGTTTTGGCCAGAAGCGAAGCGGCGGAAAAGAACTAGATAGGTTCGGGTTTAACCCGGACCTGGGGCGAATTAAGTTGAATTTTCGTTAGTGCTTTCGTTTAATCAGAAAACCGCACACACATGCCCAGATCCAGAAACTCCATGACTTCACCGGCATGTGAGTACCGTGTGCATATTTTCCAGGAATTTTTCCGCCCATGTGAGTGAGTGAGTGAGCGATTGTGAGTGTGAGTGCGATGGATTTATAATGGAGCGCTGTGAGTCCGCTGTGTGCGAATTTCCAAGAAATCGCCTCTCTTCACATTAAATGTTAATATTATTATTTTCGTTATTATCGTTTTCGGGCCTAGATAATCAACACCACCCCTCACCCCTCGCGATAAGAGAGAGGGCGAGCGAGATAACAGATTCGGGCGCAAACGTAATATAAACAAAGTGTGCTGCTACGTCAATGGAGCTATTGTACCACTAGGCCCCTCAAGACCCCGTCGAACACAATCAGTCACGAACTTTGTTTAGCCCCTGGTCGAGCGATTTTGCTGGAATCGCTAATTAAAGTTCCAAACATTCATATATCCTACATATGACATATATACATATGTATATAGATGGGTTTGAATGCCGCATCGCCTTGATGATGAGAGGCGTTTGTTTATTTATCACTTTCGACCCGCGGCGCAATGAATGGGCAAATCTCGAACCGAGTGCCCGAAGCGTAATAAATCTCATTTCAATTTTCCTGCGAAAAAATATATCAAAACGAAATACACTTTCCCAAGACCCCCGAGTTCCCCCATACACCCCAACATGCCCCACTCCAGTTTCTTCGGCACTTTACTGCTCCGCTTTGCATGTGATTTTATTTTCGAGCGAACTTCATTTGCGAATTCCCAGTAAATGCAAAGCAAAATGGCAAAAATGGAAACAAAAAGAGAAATACAAAATATAAGAAGCGATGTCGGCAGCAACAAAAAGTAATTGAATTCGCCTTAAAATCCTACGCCTCCACCCCGCGCACTTTTCGCTTCTGAGTCGAGTCGCTGGCTTTTTCATTGTTGTTGGGGTTTCTTCTCAGCGCGGATTCCTTCACTTGGCAACAGGGTCTGCTGGGTTCTTCGCAAGTCTCGCACATATAATGCACATATAATAAAATATTTATTTTGTTTTCAACCTATGCCAACTTCGTGATCATCTTGTTAGCACCTTACTGGGCTTACTGCCAATAAATAGTCTCAGTTAATAACTTTACTGCAGCATTGCAATTATGTAGATATTTGTAGGCTGGAAATGTAAAATGAAGCTATGATCAAGTTGTACTCATCCCTCACTATCCGATTTGTTTGAGGAACACAGAAACCTACTAATGTATTAGTAGAGTATCCAGCTGCTTGTTTGACTCCTGATCTCGGCTCCTTTGTGGCTTTGTGTGGCTCACTTTTGCACTTGCCCACAGCGCGTCCCCCATACGCCCCGTTGACCGCAATTCGTGCTGCTCTTTGCCTGTTGCTTTTGCTGCATTGTTGTGACAATTTCTGCGTAAAACATAATACCTACAGTGGGACAGCCAGCTGAGCCATGACTGAATTGTTGTTGGCCAAGTTGGCTGGGAAGGTTACAAAACTCATTTCGAGTGCCGGGCTCCAAATGGTTTTTTAATAACGGGCCTTGACGACGGGGCGCGGTCCATGTACAAAAATATTCACTTACGAATAGTATGATTGGATTTGAATTGTTTGAACTTGCGTAGAAAAATCCCTGTAACGGGTACAGTACAAATTGGCAATTCTTGTATGAGTTCATTATTGTTACCCAACCCCTTTTGAATATTCACTTCTTAAGTTGTAGGCTTGTGATTCCCCTGTTTGTTTCAAGCTGTCCGAATGAGCGTGCTTCACAGTTTTAAATTAATCTACATTTTTCTTAATCCATTCATTCGTTTGAGCCCAAACCTTGTTTCGTATTTATGTATATTGGTTTTGACTATTTTTAGAGATACCGTTGCCTATAAATCTGTGATAAATGCAAATAAATTCACTTTTCTGCTTCACATTTGTATTCCTACACATGTATCTTCTCTCCGATTCTGCACATTTTTCACAGCATTTCTGAGGGGTGAATCCCCCGTTCATTAGGAGTCCCTTATTAGCCATTCAAACATTGAAACAGTGAAACGTTCAAGCCACTCGGTGTTGTTGGCTTTCTTTCGCCCATCGCCATCCGTCGCTGGCCGGCAACATTTATCAACATTTTTACCCCGAACAAGTTATGTATTAGATCATTATCCGCATTTGGATTTCTGACGAAATTTCGCATTGTCTGCAACGGCGCAGAAAGACTTCAGCTGCCTGCTGAAGTTGCCCCGCGTGGCAACTGCCAGGAGCGGGGAGAAAGAAAAATAAAAGTAAAAACTAAATGTAAGAAGTAAGAAGGTAGGCAAAAGTTCAGCTCGACGAGCCCTCGAAATACCTGTAAATACTCGGTCGGTAGAAATGCACGGCGTTGTGTGCAGCTTGCCCCGCGATTCGGTCCTCGGACAGCCTGCTGCTACTCATTGTCTGAGTGACTCATGGAGCGCCTGTCCTACCTACGGATACCCTCGAGGTGCACAGAGCGAAAAGAGAATTCTTTTGGATGGGCTTACTATTGGGATCTTAAGAGTTTCTTTCAAATAATACTTCATTATGATTTCAATGGTTTTTGGATGCATCGTCTCCCATTCCTATAATTCTAAAGTGATTCGAATTTTTTGAGGTACATATTTATAGCTAAAATTAGGCACTCGGTTATTGTCTCAGTGCAGCTGGCCAAGCGGATCCAGTCCCTCCTGCCCGACCCGACCCGAGTTCAGTTGATCCGCCGTTTCAGTTTTGTATTTCCATTGAAAAATTTTGTTAGCTGGCTGCCGTCTCATGCGGGTCTCTTGGAATCTGAAGTTGAATCTTGAGTTCAAGTCACTCTTTGTATTTCATCATAGTCGTAAATACACAGCAAAGGTTGCCGGAGTCGAGTCGCTGAGTCTCTCGCTTGGGGAAAGATGATAATAATTATCTGCGGTTAATGCGAACGATCGTGTCAAACAAACGTTAGCGTTAGCGTTGGCCAGAATGTATTGATTACTCACTCACCTGATCCAATCGTACGATTTGAATGCGATAAATTGCCTGTGGCACGTGCGGCATGGGGTATGGAGTCGTGCATGAAAAGTGAAAAAGTATCTACTGTACGTACTACGTAGTACGTATCTATAAGTGTGCGAATTACCGTTACCGTTGGACAGCCAACGGTGCATACAAATGGAGTCGCTGGGGCATTATGACCCATTGGACACCCTATAATTTGGACGGCTGGGGCCGCACATACCGTTTTCCGGCTAAAACACTTCATTTATAATTCCTCGATTCTCGTTAAAAAGCTGCAATTTTTGACTGTTTACCGCTTGCGGGGGTCGCATTTCCGGGAAGCGACTTCAATATTTTCCCTTGCATTTTTGGGAAAGTTGTGAGAATATATGCACTGTTAATTGCCTGGATTGTTCAACAAGGTCTCCCTTTATGTTTGATTAGGCGCTCACATATGACTGTACGTACATATGTACCTAAGTACATATATTACATACATATATGTATGTACGTACATATGTGGATACCCTCGTTAGGCGACAGTCGTTAGGTGATTAACACAAGGGAATTCCACGGAAATCGCTCGGGCTTCATATCAGCCGAGGTCGAACGTCGTTCGATAAGTTTGAAGTGATAGACGGCGAACTCGTCTGCAATCATTGTTCCAGCGAATTCCCCATTGACGGCCGACTGCCAACAGCCGACGGCCCACCCAAATCAAGTCGAATTATATGGGCGAGGGAATTCTGCAAAACCCGCCACTGCAATTGCCGCAGGATTCCCGGAATTGATTATCATTCTTTCCGCCCAAGTCCTGGAAATTTTGGTAATGTTTAGTTCATCGCTGCGATAAACAATCTTGATTAGTTCACATAAACAGCGCGATCTTAATCATTAGCGCGAATACTGAGTTTATGGTCAAAATAAGGCGTATTTCAAGGGGGAGTGCGTGCTTGGCAGACTTTAAATATCGAGCAGATAACACGAACTGGGAATAATAAAACACATATGTACATGCGTCTGATTTCTATTTAAGGCAATCTCATATTCCCCTGAATTCGCAATAGATTGTTGCGCGGAATAGTCTCTTCTCGGATCATTAAAATATGAATTCTGGTCTGTTCTAGTAGCTCTTGAATCCAAAGAATTCGGAATATGTTCTAGTTAGTTGTGAGTTCTAAGAATAAATTGCTTTCCACTCTTATCTTGATACGAACCAATGATGTCAAGTATTGTATATTCATTTATTGTTACCTACCCCTCATCGCGGATCACCATCGAGCAATCAGAAGGCGTCATTAGCCAATCGGTGATCCAATTATTTCGCCATTGGGGGAAAAGCCACCTGCAGAATTCGGCTGACAAACAGCAGTGACATACTCATTCTCATACTCATCGCCGTACTTCCGACTTTCAAGTAACTACCACGAATTCCAACCACTTGCGGATGAGTCAGTAAATAGTCCAACCAGTGCTCTTCACGGGTACCTTGGCTCCCATTCCGTACATGGCCCAACTTGGGAACTCGGTGGTGACTCATCCTGGTGATTTGGGTGCGATAAGGATTTGACAGTGCGAATTCAGTTGCCCAGCGGAAAGACCATTTTCCGGAGAGACGAAATGACGTGCCCACGAATTAAGTAGAATTAAACAGTGAATGTTCTGTGAATGTGTGCTTTCTGGAGATAATGAGGGCAACTTGACCTACAAGCCACTCATGTGCGATTGAAGGATGCGACTACGTGCATGGCGTCGTGTGTACCCGCCTTCCACATTGATTCATCGACTCTCCATGGGCAGGTTTCTAAAAATAGGAGGAGCCCATTACGATTTCGTTGGTGAGCCAATGTGCGATTGTACTTGCTCTTCGTGGGAGCACCAACTGATGCGTGGGATTGGAATGCCGTTGTTTATTGTCCTCATCTGCATGACGAGATCACCCAGACCAACAAGATCCCCCAGATCCCCCAGCTCAACCAGATCCCCCAGATCTCCATGTCCCGCAGATCCCTCCGGGAATGAGTCAGTTCGTGGGGGAGATATGCATACTCTGTGCCACAGAAGATCAGCTGGGGGGAAGACCATTAATCAGAATAGTTAGACAGTGGCGGCAGTTAATTGCCCATTTGACCGGCGACGGAGGGAGTCCCTTTTGCCACTGTGCAACTGCTCCGCCTGACCAAGTGGCTAATTGATGCACTGGTGAAGCCCCAGCAAGTGGATTGGCTCTTTGCCGTAGGTCAAGATGCTTCGCACGCCGCTGGGGAAACTGGGCAAAACTCGTTCCACTCGGAACCTGGCTATTTCTGGATCTTGCGAAATGCGCTGCTGACAGCAAATATTAACGAAATCGAAACATGCTAACTGAGCTAGTCAATAACTAACTCGAAATTAACGGCGGGATCTCCTCTTACCCAATGTAATAATCACTGTTTGAAGTGTGTATTTTAGTGTCAATTCCCACTAAATGTTTAGAATGTATAAGCAAATCAATATGCTAGCAATAAGCATTACATGTTCGATTGTAAACCGAGTGTATAACCATTCCTCCCATTCCTCCATTCCAGAAAGCCACAGAAGGCTACCAGAAGTCCACGCAAACAAGGACTTTGCCCCATCTCGAGCTTCCAATGGGTCATCACCTCAGCAAGTTCTCAGCACGCGCCAATAGCCAGGAAAAGAGCTCCAGCACCAGGCAATCCGCAGCACTAGTGGAGACGATCGGACTGGACGAGGAGGAGCTGCAGGTGGAAGAGATCCTCACGGAGGCCACAGCCGCCACATCGCCGGCGGAAGTGCGTCAGATCATCATCAAAATCCAGCTGGCCAAAATGGAGAACGGCAACTCGGTAGCCGCCGGTCAGGTGGAAATGCTGGCGCAGCAGGAGGAGCAGGGGGAGCAGCAGCGCCACTGCGAAGGTGGTGCCATCGACGCCTCCCTGTCTGCGGACTCGCTGAATGCAAATGGCCAGATTGTGAATGTGACGCTGGAGGGCGGCCACGGGGAAGTGGGCGTGGTGACAAATCGAACTGCTGGCAGTTCGGCGGAAGCGCCAAAAACCGAGCGACAGCCCGTGAATAACAACAATTTAGCGGGAAGCGTCGGCGCTGCGATAAGTACGTTACAACTGCACGACAACTGCCCCGTGGAGGAGGGCGACGTCGCCGACGATGACGACCTGGATGAGTCGCTGCTGCGTCGGCGTCGCAGTAACAGCCGCAGCAACAGTCGCAGCAACAGCCGCAGCAACAGCAACAGCCACATCCACCACAACCACGAGGCCGAAGTCGTCGAGTATTGCGAAGTGCTCGAGTCGCTGCCAGTCAGCAATATGTTGTCGGCGGGAACGCAACACAGCAGCAAGCAAGGTGGGCAAACGCAAGAGTCGAAGTGTGAGAGTGCGATCTCCGCAAGTGGGAAAGTGCACAGTGAAAAATCATTCGGCTTACCGAATCATTACCGAATATTAATTACCAATTATTAGTGAAAACTACGCCTATTTCGCAGCGAATTAGACTTGGGGTGATTTCGAATATTTAACCGCGTGGTGAAATCCAATCAGGTAGTGACATCATGTCGAACCTTAAAGTTGCGTGCTAATAGATACTCGAATTTCTCACCCTTTATGAAGTGTGTTCAAAACCAAGCAGCCTTTAGATCCATCCAAAACAATCTGAACCGATGTGATTTCGAATTAATATTAATTGCCAAAAGTGGCCTTCAAATTACCACTTTCCACTGACCTGAAATATCAGTGAATTCGCCGAAATGTGTGTGGTACATCCAGGGGAATTTTGTACATTCAGAATTTTTCACTGTGCACGACAGACCAATATAAAAGAGAAGCCGACCTAATCTCATCAAATTTAAGTGAATCAAATTACTAATAAATTCTGTTCTCCGAAAAACAGTTTCCAGAAGCAATAATAGCAACAGTTGCTGCCGCAGTCGCAGCAGTAAAGCACTATCAATGGGCGCAGCAACATCCTCCGCCTCCGGATCCGCATCCGCGTCCACATCCACATCCACGTCCACATCCTCGAAGCGGCGGTGCTGCAAGTGCAAGTGCCGCGACGCCTTCCGAGGATTGAGGGACATGCTGCCGAGCAGCAGTTCCGTGAGCAATAAGAAGGACGCCGGTGGTGCGGTGGCGACGGTTCCGAGGAAGTCCCGGCCGGCAGACCGCCGCTCCACACCGCCCACGCTGGGCACCTCGTATGGGAGTTCCCAGCACCGCATGCAGAGTCAGAGGAAGCGGAATTCCGTCGCCGTTCCGGACGCGAGCCATCACCATCACCAGGTCATCATTCGGATTACATCGCCGCGCTTCGTGGTCGAGTCGCCCAATGGCGGCCGGGTAACTGTGGTCACCGAGCCCGCCCCCCAGTCGCCCCAGACTCCGCCTCAGCCTCAGCCACGCCCCCTGGCCTCGGTCGCCCCCGCCGGAGTGGCAGGCGGCCATGCCGGAATCGGAGCCCGCAACATGACCGTGCACTCGCAAATCGATTTCATGCACTGCCTGGTTCCCGATCTGGAGAGGATCACGAACAGCAGCTTCTACTGGGGCAAGATGGACCGCTACGAGGCGGAGCACCTGCTCGAAGGCAAGCCGGAGGGCACGTTCCTGCTGCGCGACTCCGCCCAGGAGGAGTTCCTCTTCTCGGTCACATTCCGCAAGTACGGCAGGTCACTGCACGCCCGCATCGAGCAGAGCGGTCACAAGTTCAGGTGAGCACTCGTCCTTATCTCGACGGAGTTCTCGGAATCCGCAGTTGACATGCATGAGTGCACGAAATATGATAGACAATTCCGGGGAATTCCGATTAAATGCTTATAATGGGTTTTATTTTAATTCATGATGATAGACTTCAAGAAATAACTTAAAGTAGATCCAATATTTGTTTTTTTCAACTTTTAAAGACTTTTAACTTTTAAAAACTTTAAAACATATTTCCAATGAAAGCGAAACGGTGCCTAACGATACCCATTCTTCTCCACAGCTTCGACTGCCACGACCCGTGTGTGTTCACGGCGCCCACGGTGACAGGACTCCTGGAGCACTACAAGGACCCCGCCTGCGTGATGTTCTTCGAGCCCTGCCTGACGATACCCCTCCACAGAAGGCAGACCTTCTCCCTGCAGCAGCTGTCCCGGGCGACAATTGTGTCCAACACCAGCTACGATGGGATCAACCAGATGGAGCTGCCCGGTCGGCTGAAGAGCTACCTCAAGGAGTACCACTACAAGCAGAAGCTGCGCGTCAAGCCCATCGACCAGAACACCCCGGTGCCGTACTACGGCGATGTATAGCGGGAGGAGCAGCAGGTGGGCGTGGGCTTCACCTACTACGAGGACGTGGAGAGCGGCAGCGAGGTGGACGAGGACGACGACGAGGGGGTCAACATCCGGGTCTCCTATGTGCAGCACGCCGAGGTGGTGGCCCAGCTGCAGCAGGTCACCACAGCGTCGGGTCCGTCGGCTCCGTCAGCTCCATCGGCCGCGTCCTCCTCCAGATCCTCCAATCTCCAGGAGCACCTCAGCAGGCTGCCCAACCGCATGGCAGCCGCCTTCGGCCGGATGTCGGCCAATCTGAATTGCTACCAGAAGACGGTCTCCACGCCGGAGCGCCACTCCTCCTCCTGATGGACAGGAAGCATCCGGAGGGGGGGACCCATCCCAGAAACCAAAACTCAACCTGAGACAATCCCAGTGCAGCGTGTGCCGCCACCATAAGTTTAAAGAACAAACGGAAAGCATAAGCTACGGAAGCATGAGAACACAACAAAATCGCCAGCTCGCTACAAGACTGTCATGGATCAAAAACCAAATGCGTACCATATCTCATAGATAAGAATGTAACTCGGATAGATTTTTGAGTTGTGGCATTCTTGGGAGCGAGAGCGAGTCGGCGGAATGTAGAATCAAAATCGCAGATAGCTAATTGTACTATAAACTAAGTATTACTACCTAAAGCAACCCCTCTCCTACAGACATAAGTATTGCAAAAAGAAAGGCCAATCTAGCTTTCCGTATTCGCTGGTATTCTTGTAATATTTCGATGTATTTATTTGAAGTATGGAATCTAAATTATGTGTTACTGTTACGTGTAAATATGAGATACAAATACAGCTTAGTTAGTGTAAAACTCTCTCATTAGCCAAATTTCCAAATGTAATTTTCGCCTATTTATAAATATATTTTATTTATTTATTCGAAGTGACTTCGTTCCCAAGCGAGTGCTTCGTTTTTACAAAACTGTCAGTTGTAGTTGCGTGTAGAGCATTTGTAAATATTACCGATTTTCGCATAAGCCGTAGCTATATTAAATATATTGAATTATAAATCGTGTATTCCTAACTAGGTGGTTGCTGTTATTCGTAAACATTCAATAAGCAGTTGTTTCCCAACCTACTTAATGTATTTTACATATCCAAAAGTTGATGAGCATGAGTATCAATATTCAAAAACAAAATCGAAAAAAGAAAGCCAAACAAATAAAGTTGAACAAGATATTAGCAAAAAATCAAAGTGTGTATTGAATCAGGGGTTTGAAATTAAATTCATACAGTGCACAGCCATTTAAGAAAGTCTTCTTATAATATTTCAATACCATGGCATTTGCAATTTGTTTAATGAACAAAAGTATTATACATTTTCTTATTTTCAAAGGTAAAGAAGTGCATTTTTTACAAAAGAGGATTAATCAACAATGAAGTACAGATTTCTTACTTTGATTTATAAACTTGTGTTCTGAAAATCAATTCGTAATGAATTTATTCTGTGATTTTCGTAATCTGTGTTCTGTTGGAAGCCAATTTAACATTCTGTGTGCACTATTTTTGTAATTAATAAGTATAAATACAAATTAAAAGGGTAAAGGAGTTTAAAATGTAATGAAAATAAAGCAGCACAGAGCCAGTTAAAAATTTCAAATATAAAATGAGTTTCTAATTATTTTGATAGTTGTTAGCAACCAGCACAGTGGAAACAGGTTAAAAATGCCTATCGGGCATCGATGAGTACTCATCGCTAGGGGTAATTTGCGGCCACCCCGATACTGGTCACACTGCTCTGTTCGCGTCCAAAAAGTGTACAATTTTTCACCAGCTCGGTTTGTTTTTTCCGACCAGGCGAGGCACCTTCGATTCGCTCCGACTTCCGACTCCGATCCGTTTTCGGATGATAGCTCTGAGTGCGCTGCTAACCAAATACACGATCGGTATTATGAGCAACCTAAGCAATGGCAACAGCAACAACAACCAGCAGCAGCAACAGCAACAACAGGGCCAGAACCCACAACAACAAGCACAGAACGAAGGGGGAGCGGGGGCGGAGTTCGTGGCGCCACCGCCCGGACTAGGAGCCGCAGTGGGCGTGGCAGCCATGCAGCAGCGCAACCGCCTGCTGCAGCAGCAACAGCAGCAGCACCAGAACCCCGCCGCCGAAGGAAGTGGCCTGGAGCGGGGCAGCTGCCTCCTGCGCTACGCCAGCCAGAACTCCCTGGACGAGAGCTCCCAGAAGCATGTCCAGCGGCCAAATGGCAAGGAGCGCGGCACGGTGGGGCAGTACAGCAACGAGCAGCACACGGCGCGGTCCTTCGACGCCATGAACGAGATGAGAAAGTAAGGATAGCTCAGGGTGATCCTGTCCAGGATAACTTATAACTTAAGTAATTTCGCACAAAGCAGGAGCCAGGGTTGGCCAGGACCTTAGTGCAGGAACCCTGCATACAGAATATATGGCACTATTCTTAGCTAAAGAGGAACTTGGTCTAGAATTCCAATACACGCTTCAAATTCGAGATCATTAGCAATATGTCTTTATTCCCACCTGTGGAGGTTTCCAATAAGAATGCCATGGGTAGAGCGTTGGATAGTACCTATTCTGTGGAATAGTTAGCACTCAGCAAGCACCTACATATGATTTGTATGCTATGCATCATAAGATTATGTATGTAAATGATTATGTAAATGAGCACGCCTAGAAATGTTTCAAAAAGTTACTAAAGTCGCCTTATAAGTCAGTCATTCACAAATGTATTTATTGCTTGTTCAAGAGCAAACCAATTTGAAGCCCAACTTAAAAATGTGTCAAGTATTTCCCAGTCATTATTTCCTTGTCGAAACAAACTGATCTGAACAAAAACTTTCATTTGCAAAATATGATAAACTCTTCGATGACCTACCTCAAAGTGATATAAATAGAACTGTGCTAACCACATTCTATATTAAACCCACCTCCTCTGTTCCCGGACAAAGGGGCATAACTCAATCCCTACATGTTGGACGGGGACAGGTGGACCGAGTGCCTCTCGAGTTTTAAGATTTGGGCCAAGATGCGAAAATAAAATCGCTGAAAATGTCAGACGATCGTCACTCGCATATTTGCGCAGTTCGCTTTGTTTATCTGGCCGTTGCTAATATTTGTGTTTGCACACTTTATGTGTATATTTGACGCCGCTTTTGTCGTACGGCCATTCGCATTAATTATTGTCTAGGTTTTATTATGATGAGTTTCTTACGCCTTCGGGTTTCGCATTGGGCCACGACCTTGAACTTGGTGCGGCAGAAATGATATTCGTTTTCGAATTGTATTCCGATTCCGCTTCCGCATTTGGTTATTTTTTGGAAAACTACTGGCCGCATGGAAAATTTATTGGCAGCTTACATAAAACGAGTTTTTTCAGTCCAATCGGATTCGGCGCGAAAGTGAATGTGGTGTAACCCAAAAAGTAAGCCGAGCGTTGTAATCTGTATTGTTTGTTGGGAATTGATTTGAACAAAGATTTCCAGAGGTTCATACATTACGAAAATTTTATTAGGTTCTAAAGAAACAGCTTTTTTTTTTTTGCTATTATAATTATTATAATAATAACTACTATAATAATTTTTGAGACAAAAGACTCAGATTTCGAGTAGTTATCAAGACTTAATGGCGCCATAACTTGCAAAGCTAAACATCCCCCGTCTCTTTTTTACAAAACATTTTCCTTTCGAAAAAATACAAACACTTTAATTTACAAATATATCAAGCCTTGAAGATATTTAGCCCGCTTTTAAATTGTTTATTTGGCAATCAAAACGACGCCATGCTAGTTGAATTTGAAATATTTGCAATCGATTTAAAAGTCTCAATATTGTCGATACTTGACGGTAACTAATAAAATTACTGCGTATAAGAAAAAAATTTATTACACCTTATATGTATACGTACTTCTACCTCTTTCAGGCAAAAACAGCTCTGTGATGTCATACTGGTGGCCGACGATGTGGAGATCCACGCCCACCGCATGGTGCTGGCCTCCTGCAGTCCGTACTTCTACGCGATGTTCACCAGCTTCGAGGAGTCGCGGCAGGCCAGGATCACGCTCCAGAGTGTCGATGCCCGGGCCTTGGAGCTGCTCATCGACTACGTATACACTGCCACGGTGGAGGTGAACGAGGATAACGTGCAGGTCCTCTTGACCGCCGCCAACCTGCTGCAACTCACAGATGTGCGAGATGCCTGCTGCGACTTCCTGCAAACCCAGTTGGACGCGAGTAATTGCCTCGGCATCCGGGAGTTCGCCGATCTTCATGCCTGCGTGGAACTTCTCAATTACGCAGAGACCTACATCGAACAGCATTTCAAGTGAGTGACGAGATTGCGATGACGCACTAGGGGCAGACGAATATAAAATTGTTTTGATTTGCCTGTTTACAGATAGGAATCCATTTCTGTATCTGTTCACTGTTTACTTTTCGAGTATATCTATTGGGAAAAGTCAATTTAGTAGTTCTATATGTGTGGATATCTGTGTTATCCACTTATATTCCAGTGAAGTGCTTATTCATTTATTATTTATTCAAAGTGCACATCCCGCTTTTGAGGATGGAAAGGTGTCGTACAACAATTTCCATTAAATAGGTTTAGTTATGCTCGAAGTTAGTTGAAATAACACAGGGTAATAACGTGTACCAAGTTTGAGTGCTTTAGGCTCGACAACAGGTATTTTTTTTTTATTATATAAAACGATTAAATGCGTTTATAGGTGTGCATAGGTGCATACAAATTTAAATAGTTCCACTTGGCTTTCTGATTCGCTTATTAACAAAAAATCTATAAAATTGGCGACAGTCACGTATTGTTGTCTCCCAGCATCTACTTATAGATGTAATTTTTGGGGTTCCAGAAAATCACGTATATATTCTTATATTCATTTTATTTTCGAATACAAATACTGAAATAGCTCGAGTAATAACAAAAGCTTCAGAAATATTTAGGTTCTCGTTGGTTTCATCAGTCAGATACAAAGTAAGTTAATTATTAAATTAATTT
The DNA here is from genome assembly GCF_016746235.2 of Drosophila teissieri. Classification (NCBI taxonomy): domain Eukaryota; kingdom Metazoa; phylum Arthropoda; class Insecta; order Diptera; family Drosophilidae; genus Drosophila; species Drosophila teissieri. Next base: position 6,576,972 of record NC_053030.1, read on the forward strand.
AACTTTAAACAGACGGAAATCCGAAAGCAAATGTGCAATATAACCATTGAACCGGTTGCGATTAATTCAAGTTACTAAGCCACTCCGCTCATTCCGTGCGCCCCAGTACTGACTACTTGTGTTTGGTTTACTTGCAGCGAGGTGATCCAGTTCGATGAGTTTCTGAACCTCTCGCACGAGCAGGTCATCAGCCTGATTGGCAACGACCGGATTTCGGTTCCAAATGAGGAGCGCGTTTACGAGTGCGTCATCGCCTGGCTGCGCTACGATGTTCCGATGCGGGAGCAGTTCACCTCGTTGCTCATGGAGCATGTGCGTCTGCCGTTTCTGTCCAAGGAGTACATCACCCAGTGCGTGGACAAGGAGGTCCTCCTCGAGGGCAATATCGTGTGCAAGAATCTCATCATTGAGGCCTTGACCTACCATCTACTGCCTACTGAGACAAAGTCCGCTAGAACGGTGCCCAGGAAGCCGGTGGGAATGCCCAAGATTCTGCTCGTCATTGGAGGACAAGCACCCAAGGCTATTCGATCAGTGGAATGGTACGATCTGCGAGAGGAAAAGTGGTACCAGGCTGCCGAAATGCCCAACCGCAGATGCCGCTCCGGCTTAAGTGTCCTGGCTGACAAGGTCTATGCTGTTGGAGGTTTCAATGGATCCCTGCGTGTGCGCACCGTAGATGTCTACGATCCGGCAACGGATCAGTGGGCAAACTGCAGCAACATGGAGGCCAGGCGATCTACCTTGGGAGTAGCTGTACTTAATGGTTGCATATACGCCGTGGGCGGATTCGACGGCACAACGGGTCTGTCGAGTGCCGAGATGTATGATCCCAAGACTGACATCTGGCGGTTTATCGCCTCCATGTCGACGAGACGCAGTTCTGTGGGCGTGGGCGTCGTCCACGGACTCCTATATGCCGTGGGCGGGTACGATGGCTTCACTCGCCAGTGCCTATCTTCAGTGGAGCGCTATAATTCGGGTACGGACACATGGGTCGCTGTGGCGGAAATGAGTTCGCGGAGGAGTGGCGCAGGTGTGGGAGTACTGAACAATATCCTCTATGCCGTTGGCGGCCACGATGGTCCCATGGTCAGAAGATCCGTCGAAGCCTACGATTGTGAAACGAACTCCTGGCGTTCGGTGGCAGATATGTCGTATTGCCGGCGGAATGCGGGAGTAGTGGCCCACGATGGCCTGCTGTATGTGGTCGGTGGCGATGATGGTACCTCAAACCTTGCTTCTGTGGAGGTCTACTGCCCAGACTCGGACAGTTGGAGAATACTGCCTGCTTTGATGACCATCGGACGCAGCTATGCGGGCGTGTGTATGATCGACAAGCCCATGTGAATGGAAGAGCAGGGTGCATTGGCCCGGTAAGTCAATGGAAGCATTGTTACCAAAATAAATTATAATTAACGTTCATGATTCTTTACAGCCAAGCTGCTTCGTTGGCCATCGCACTGCTGGATGATGAGAATAGCCAGGCGGAGGGCACGATGGAGGGCGCCATTGGTGGTGCCATCTACGGTAATCTGGCGCCGGTTGGAGGGGTTGCAGCGGTTGCAGCTCCAGCTGCGCCGGCTCAAGCTCCCCAGCCAAATCATCCGCACTACGAGAACATCTACGCGCCAATTGGACAGCCCAGCAACAACAGCAACAGCGGCAGCAACAGCAATCAAGCTGCAGCCATCGCCAATGCCAATGCCCCTGCAAATGCCGAGGAAATTCCGCAACAACAACCACCAGCTCCCACTGAACCTAATGCCAATAATAATCCGCAACCACCAGCAGCACCAGCTCCAGCACCACCACAACAACAACAGCAGCAGCAGCAAGCACAGCCACAACAACCTCAACGCATACTTCCCATGAATAACTATAGGAATGATTTGTATGACCGATCTGCCGCCGGCGGAGTCTGCTCTGCATATGACGTTCCGAGAGCCGTGAGATCTGGCCTTGGATACAGACGCAACTTTAGGATAGATATGCAGAATGGTGAGAATTGAGAATAATATCAAGCAGGAGGCAGTTTACGGAAAGTGATAATTTCGGTTTGCTCTATTGGCACTTTTAATACCAACGAAACTTGGATTCAGACTGTAACTCTTTTCTACCTCTTGTTTGAGCTATACAACTTTGTCTGTATTAGGTTGCCTTCTTTTTCGTGAATTATTTAGACAAACAGCTTTTTTTAATGTTGTCAAATGGGAAGCAAAAGCTCTTGAAACTCTTCAAAACAAACACGAAGTACAAATCAATTATTAGCTTCTACCATTTTATTTAAACGCCGTTCTTAACTTTTGGAATAACTAATGAATTTTTATTAAACTCGTTATTTTTAACTCTAGGAAATCGATATGGAAGCGGTCTTCGCTGTACTCCACTTTATACGAACAGTCGATCCAACTGTCAACGTCAGCGCAGTTTCGACGACACGGAGTCCACGGATGGGTACAATTCGCCTTACGCCGGAGCGGGAACAATGCGATACGAGAACATCTACGAGCAGATTCGGGATGAGCCACTTTACCGTACATCCGCGGCTAATCGAGTACCGCTCTATACACGTCTAGATGTTTTGGGTCATGGAATCGGAAGAATTGAAAGACACCTTAGCTCGTCATGCGGCAACATTGACCACTATAACTTGGGCGGACATTACGCGGTATTGGGACACTCGCACTTCGGAACTGTGGGCCACATTCGATTGAACGCCAATGGATCAGGAGCAGCCGCCCCTGGCGTAGCTGGGAGTGGCACATGCAATGTTCCAAATTGTCAAGGTTATATGACAGGAGCTGGATCCACCGTTCCAGTAGAGTACGCCAATGTAAAGGTTCCTGTGAAAAACAGTGCCTCTAGTTTCTTCAGCTGCCTACATGGTGAGAACTCACAGAGTATGACTAATATTTACAAAACGACTGGAGCGGCAGCAGCTGCCATGGCTGCCCATAATTCCCCGCTAACGCCAAATGTGTCAATGGAGCGAGCAACCCGATCCTCATCTGCTGGGGCAGCTGGATCAGCACCAGCAAGTGTTGAAGACCATTCTGCGGCGGATAGTATTCCAAGCTCATCCAATATCAATGCCAATCGGACAACAGGTGCCATTCCGAAAGTGAAAGCAGCCAGCAAGCCAGCTAAGGAGTCGGGAGGATCCTCCACGGCCGCATCTCCAATTTTAGATAAAACTACATCCACTGGATCGGGAAAGAGTGTAACCTTGGCGAAGAAAACTTCTACAACAGCAGCACGCTCGAGCTCTTCTGGAGATACCAATGGCAATGGGACTTTAAATCGGATCTCCAAGTCCAGTTTGCAGTGGCTTCTAGTAAACAAATGGCTGCCGTTGTGGATTGGCCAGGGACCCGATTGCAAGGTAGAAGCTCTTTTTTATTCTTATTTTCCACTTAAACGAATTTCACTATCTACATCCATATTAGGTGATCGACTTCAACTTCATGTTTTCCCGTGACTGCGTGAGTTGCGATACTGCTTCAGTGGCATCTCAGATGTCAAATCCGTATGGCACACCCCGTTTAAGTGGTCTTCCCCAGGATATGGTGCGCTTCCAGAGTTCCTGCGCTGGAGCTTGTGCGGCAGCCGGAGCAGCTTCTACTCTACGAAGAGACACAAATGCATCAGCTCGCCCATTGCACAGCACTTTGAGTCGCCTAAGGAACGGAGCTGATAAAAGAAACCCCAATAGGGTGGCTGGAAACTATCAGTACGAGGATCCTTCCTACGAGAATGTGCACGTTCAGTGGCAGAATGGGTTTGAATTCGGGAGATCCCGCGACTACGATCCGAATTCCACCTATCATCAGCAGCGTCCTATGCTGCAACGGGCTAGATCAGAAAGTCCCACTTTTAGCAATCAGCAGAGGCGACTTCAGAGGCAAGGAACCCAAGCTCAACAGCAATCGCAGCAGCTTAAGCCTCCGGGATCTCCAGATCCCTACAAGAACTACAAACTAAATGTTGATAACAACACCTTCAAGCCAAAGCATTCCGCTGCCGATGAGCTCGAGGGAGCTGTTGGGGGAGCGGTAGCTGAATTAGCGCTTCCTGAAGTGGATATCGAAGTTGTAGATCCTGTCTGCTTAAGTGATAACGAGACTGAGACAACCAGCAGTCAAAACAACCCTCCATGCACTACCAACAGCAATAATCTGAACGAGCACAATGATTAAAAATGGATAAAATAAGTTGGTTCTGGCAGATCAGCGTTGTAGTTGAAATGTTTAAGTTTGTAGTTAAACTTCTCTGAAACTACAACTTTGTACGTCTTGTAAGATTTTATATTAAAAATAAGCTGGGTTTTATATTTATAATCAAAAGTGATACCAGTTTATAATAAGATGAGCAGTTTTTACTTGAGTTTTCATGTACTTTTCGTAAGATTTAATGTCTCCATGTATAGAGAACTTTTACATTACACAATTTCTAATTACAACGCTGCTCTTCAAAATTGGATCTCACAAAACAATAACCGCAAAACGATTCGACCAAACACAAATCGAGCAAAATTTAAAATTTATTTTAGAAATCAAAAGGATATACACTTAAACATTGTAGAATTTGATATTACTATAGAATTGGGTGACTTTGTGTAACCAGCCAAAGCTCAATATCGTATATTATTATGTTGCATACTGTAGTTGTAGTTGAAACGAGAATTTTTGTGTGTCATGTCGAGTTGTAGGTAACCTAAGAGCCACATCATATCACTCTCCGTAACCACATTAAGCAATATGCATTTGCATTTGATATGATAGTTCCATTATTTTTCCACTGCCTACTCAAATTTCCATTACCCATTGGCATTTGGCACATGCACCTGCTTCGTTTGAGTATGTTAAGTTATGGCTTTAATCCGAAATAATAATTAATATTAAGCCAGCTATTGTACAAGCTCTCCATTAGAATACTATTGTTTAAGTCAATTAGAGTTACAGGTATTATTTACATGCATATATATACAAGCGCATATACAATACTCCAAATCGGTACATAAATATAATCATACTTACATTTGTATTGAGTTTAACTAATTCATAATAAAATAGTTCAACGAAATGAAATCCGGCTGGAGTTCTTTTCCTGGAAGATTTTTGTTTTTATTTTAACAAACTATTATAAAATTGGATGCTTCGTTCTCATTGCTTTGTTGTTCATATACACAGATACATTAAATATCAATACCTTTAAATTAAAAAATACAATATCTGATCGTAATATACTCGTTTTTATAGATATATCTTGCCTCGCTCCCGTCCGCTACCAATGCCCTCCAAGGATATTCTCCGCTTAAATTTTGGTCGCTCGCGGCTCGATTCGCCGATTTAGCCGATATGTTTTCGCTATGCTCCCTCATATGGATAGACTCAAAAAAGCATAAACACTGATGAGCGCTAATTTGCATAGTATACGTATATGTTTATATTTCTTGAAATTTCGCTCCTAAATCCAATATTACGGGAATGATTTATTTTACTCGCTTACTCTTTAAATATTTGTAGTAATTTGTTTGGCTGCAATTGCTCGCTATGTCTACAAGCTTTGTCTAAATCGCTGATAAGTTCTTTAGGATTAGATTTTATATATTTGCTGTTGTCGCTGTTGTCGCTGCTGTTGCTGTTGCTCTTGATGTTGATTTTGTAGTATACTTCGTTTCACCGCCTCGTTCAATGCTAAACTTAAAATATACATGAAGAACTACGAACTAAACTAGAAAAATTCGTTACAAAATTAGCCCAGAACTATACAAAACGCTTTAAGCGCTCTCCTCCCTCTTACTTTCGTTCTCTAACCCAGATCAATTGCAAAAAAATAATATACATATTGCTAATTAATTGCCAAAATAAAATAAGCGACAATAAACATATTGTCGAAGGGCCTGGAATGTCTTCTACTTCGGAAATATACTGATAAAGGATTCGAAACTCGATTGAGGGATCCCAAAAACAATTTCAAAGTGCCGCCTGTAATATTTTCGCATTTGCACTCGCGATATATATATTCTGACACTAACCCAGCCATCAAGATCCCGCTCTCTACTTGGGTAACTCATAGATCTGGACGGGCAGCGCCTTGGGCGTGATAATCTCATCCTCAAAGTCCTCGTCATCCCCGTGGATGGCATAGTCCCCGCCATTGTGCTCCCCCTCGAACTCGTTGGGCACGATCTCCACGTCGCTGGGCCGCGAGGTGCTCCGGGATCCTCCGCCGGAATCGCTGCCGTGCCGATTGGATCTCGTCTTGGTGGACTTGCTCACGAAGTCGCGAAGCATGTGCGAGTACAGGATGTCGTCCAGGTAGTACATGGTGCCCAAGTTGTATACGAACACCTCACTCTCCGTAATCTGGGCATTATTAACGCTGGTGTAGTTGCTACCCGGGTTACGGGTGATCTTTATGTGGCCTCCGCCGATCGTCTCGAAAACCTCATTGTCGCGCAGATCACGGTTATACAGTCGTCCTTTCACGAAGTGGTTCAGCAACATTTTAACGCCGCGTTGTGAGGCCTAGAAGTATGTGGTTATCCCTACTCCACTGTGGAGGATTTATTCAGCACTCACCATGACCTCATCTGACAGCTTGTCGAATCCCAGCTTTTCGAAGGCCCTATCCTCTGGCACAAAGAACGTGTAATTGGCTCCGGAAATGTGGGGCGCTATCTCGGCACTGTTCAGATATCTTTTTGGAAAGGATTTGGTTATTTAATTGCTTAATTCAATATTCGGGTTTCTACCTGGTAATCTGGGTAAATCGGGGATCTCTCTCCAAAGCCAAAAATGAATGGGAAAGGAACTGTGCTCCAAACCAGGGGAATGCCAGCAATGGAGGCGTCTCCTTGTCCTTGTGCATCTATTAGAAACGGAATAAGCAAAATATAAAATGTATCAAATATGCTGAGCTGAATAATTTGTATTATTTGTCCATGGAAAAGCGTTTTCGTCAGTGTGTACTAGGCATAATCAGCTTACCTGGTGCAATTTGGAGACGACAGCTTCGGTGACGAAGAGCACCTCGGAGATAATGAACACCTGATTGCCATTGGAGAGGTTGTAGTCGGACATAATGCTCACATTATTCACCGTGGGGGTGGCTATCGATCGAGGGAAGGGCCACATACCGTTGTCATAAATTGAATTTGGGAATAATATTTATGGGAGCCACTTACGTTGGCCGTGGAAGACGACATCCTCGCCACCCATGGTGGTCACGACGACCTCGTCCATATTCCGAACATCGGCTAGCCGCAGGGGTCGCTGCATGGGCAGGAAATGGTTCCTAAGCACCGACTCTGTGAACTCCGGCACGGAGAACGGATAGAATCCCCAGTCGATGGGGTGCCAGCGCTGGAAGGCGTTGTCCGACGGAATCAGCACCGTGTACGCGTTGTCGTCCATGATGCGGGTCAGATTGCTCTTGGAGAGGAAGTGCTGGAACACTTTGGTGCCGGTCTTCATGTTTGCCAAAAAGGACATCAGCGGACTGGCCTTCGATTCCTTGATAACGGGCTCCACCTTTGCATGTGCATTCGTAATGTTCGGCTGCTCCAGTGGCTGAGGGTCGTTGTAGCGGCTGCATGATGCACAGGGAGAAATGGTCATCACATCTTAAATTATCTTCCTAAGTTTCTTGTATTATATGTCTATTTTGCATAATGTCTTTTTTACTCCCGGAAAGTCAACATTTTCTAAACTCATATGATAAATATTTGGCATTTTCTTAAATGGAAAGGCATCGACCGATTCGTTCTTTATGTGCCACGAATATTCAGTGGATGATTATGGGAATGTGGTGGAACTAGGTCCACAGATCGAGATTGAGATGGCCTCGGTTAGCATTGCGGAAGAGGAAACCCTCAAAAGTTCGAGAGTGTGTGTGCGAAAGTTGGACCAGCGAAAACTTTGTTTGCCGCCTGATAAATTTCGCATGAGTGCACTTTTGACCGCAAACAAACTAGGACTAGGAACTCAGCAGAAGTGCTCTACAGTGGTTCTGCATAAGCCCTAAAAGGATACGTTAAAAAAATTGCAATCAAAAATAGTATAACAACTTAATACCTCAAGCTGCCACTATATATGTATTTATTTGTACTTTAAGCTAATAAATCCATTATAAAATGCACACATTTATGGCACAATTTCAGCCCACTGTGTCAGAAAGGGTGCCGGTGGCCTTACTCACTTGTTCGTTTCCTGGATATTGCGCTTGGAGTAGGGCGACTTCCTATCGCCCAAATAACCATCAATTGCAATGGCCATCAGGTTCTCATTGATACGCAGCTTGTGGAGTATTTGCTGGCCATTGAGTAGCCAAACATTGTTGTGGGATTTTTCCAATTTACGGAAAACGATTTTGTGTCCGTTCCCATTGCCGAAGGACTCCTCCTCCTCCTTGCTGTTCCCATTGCCGTTGTAGCTGTCGAAGATTTTCCCAGGCACCACATGCTCCAACATGAACTCCTTCAGCCGCGGTTTCTCAATGCTCCGCACATCGATTTTGGGCACAATCAACGTGTACGGCAGGTCTGTCCGGAACATGTCCACCGGAATCGCACATGCAAAGGAGAAAGAGAGTTACCAAGGTACCCTGGGAATGGCTCGCTTAAAAATGTAAACTGTTTTCGTTTCATTTACGGCTAAGTGCTGCGCTCACCACACCTGAATCCCCCACCTGTCTGCATGCTAATCAAGTAATTAACTATGGGCTCTGCCGCGGGGTACATAACTTTTTATATTTTTTGGTGGGTAGGTGTGTAGTTTGCCGAAATTCGTGGCTTTAATTAACTCGTATTAGTATGGCATAGGCGTTGCGGACTGTTATGTTGGAAAATAGCTATTTTCAATGATTCTTAATTACTTGTCTAGTATTCACTTATATGGGAACCAAACTTAAAAATCATTCAGCAGTATGATGTAAAATCTAAGCATTTTTGTTTGGGAGTGGCACTTTTAAGAGGTTTGTGAGTCTGCTTGTCTAATCTTAACTTTATAGCTTGTCAAAAATGTAAAAATGTCTTCTTTGTAATCCCATAGCTAAGTAACGGATATCTGATAGTCGATAAACTCGACAATAGCGTTCTCTAATGTTTATTGTATTTTATGTGTGATTGACATGACTTGCCCTTTTGTATTTTTTTCTTAGGTTATTCTTTGTTTTTTATAGCGAGAGTTCAATATCAATATCTTTTAATTTGTTCACTTTAATTTTCTTTTACAGCATTTAAAATTTATTTCCGGCAAAAAATATAAAATATTTCGCATTTGCCTTTTTAAAGTTTTTTACCTTTTTTTCTAGATATTAAAAATGCTTCTATACGATGTTTGTTAATTTTTTTGTCGATTGTTACTAACTTTAATCTCTGTTGGTATTTCAATTAAACATCAACAAATCGACCGCATCTCTTTAAGTGTATTTTATTTTCCATATACCAACCCAAAAGGAAATGGTTAAAATGGAGTACATATATTAAAAACGTTAAAAATTATGTAACCGGTAGAAGAAAGTGTTTCCGACCCTATGAATGTATACTTCATACTTCTTATTTAGTATCACTACAAAGACTGACATGCCACACTTTATAGAAGTTAACGAATCTGTCAAGGTTATGCTTGAACTACGATTTTGTATAGATGTAAATTGGGTTAATTACAAAATTTTAATTAATCATTTAAAAATTGTTATTAATGTAACCCATGGCATGCTGTCATTAGATTCTCCGCCCTGAATTTGACTGAGTAATGGGTATTTGATAGTCGGCGTTGTCCCTTGTTTTTGTTTATGATCAACATTTGGACAGCTGAACGAAGTAATTTGTCAACGTCACGCACTTCCATTTTGCTACTTTCGGAGTTTCCCAGCCTGTCTGGAAGTTAGTTGCGCCATGTCCTGCCTCAAGAGCGTTCTGCAGCTGCTGCAAGTGCTGACAACGCTTTCGGGTTGCAACATCTACAAATACGTCGAAGGCAGGCGGGTATTCGTAGTGAACCGGAAGATTGATTTTCTGGTGGGGGCGGTGCACAGATTCTGGCTGAGGCCGTATCTGCTGATGGGCTTACTGATGAACCTTCTATTCTGGTTGGTGCAGTTTCGCGAGGGACTGACGGATCTAACGCCTGGGAGTGAGAAGCCACTGCAGCTCATTTACACAATAGGACTGACAGTTGCCAAATATCAGAATGTACTAATAAGCACGGGAATTGCCTATCACTACAGGTAGAGTTTTACGTTGAAGTTTACTTGAAGTTCTCACAATTGCAAAAGAGTCACCGAACTTATTTATAAGGGCTTGTGAAGCTATGCAATACCATATTACATTTCTATAATTGTAATGGACTCACTTCGAAATGCATTATTGTAATGTTAATTACATCCCAATTACAGGCATCATCGTAAGCTAATGCGACAGGTTCTGAATCAATTTATAAGAGTCTATTACAGCTACGAGAGACTTTGCGGAAGGGTGCCGAGAATTAACTGGCTTCTATTTGGCATCCAAGCCTATAGGGCAATTATCGCTACGCAGGCGCCCATGTTAAGAAACCAATTAATGGTTCTGGGCTTCAACCAAAATGTTGACATTTTAATGGGACTATCTGAAGTAATCTTTATCTGCATTCAGCCCCTGTTATTATCATTAGTTGTCTACTTGGGCATCATCATACTTTATGCCTGCTACGACATCAAAGTGCACCACAATCGAAGAAAGTCATTCCAACTCTTCGTCTTCTACAGACACCTCATCAGACTTAGGTACACGTTCGACCGCTTGGCCAGGCCTTTTGTGTGGACGGCCTTAGTGCAGAACTTTTTCCTTTTCATAGCCAACTTCCACTTGATACTTTACGATCAGCAATCAGCCAAACTTTTTGGGGAGTCTCTGCTAAGGTCAATCATATACCCGGTAGCCCTGCTCCACATAAATGTGACTATTAGTTCCGTGGAGAAAACATTTGGTCAATTTGAAGCGAGTTTTAGACCTCAGCGACAGGTGAGCAAGAACTTTTAAATCCCTCTTATCAACAAGATAAAATGTGCATTGACAATTTATTTCTCAGACACAAATGCTGTGGCTGTACAAGCACGTTGTGAAAGCAACTGTTGATAAAAGTGAGATGAATGCCTTTCGCCTGGACCGGGGACACATTCTAGATGTGCTACGACTAGGATGGGCCTTCGCCATGTTTACGAATGGCTTGTTGCTCAACAGCACCGCTAGGCTTAAACATTTTAAGACTGTGAATTATAAAAAATTGTTGTAGTTTGCTCAGTCATTCCTAAGCACGTTAAATATTCTAAGAATTCAGTATTCGAAAAGCATTTGTTTATAATTAATGAATAATATGTGTTCTGTTCTCTAAGTAGTAATATCGCACGATGATATCCACAAATAGGATTCAATATACACAAATTCCAAAATTCATAAACCATTTGATAGAAATAAATGAATGATATTTGTTCAGTTCCCCAAATGGTAACATCGCATAATAAGCACTGATAATGATTTTATGCCTCGTAAGACTCCCATGCTGGAAACTCACCTGGTATCGGTTTGTAGCCGTACAACTCGAGGACGGGAAAGCCATCGTCGATGAACCGGTAGACCTGCTGCCACTTTTCGTCTTCCTGGTTAACGCGTTGCAGGATGGCCAAATCGGGCAGCGCTTTGGCCTCAATCAGCTTGGCATTCTTCAGGCTTGCATCGATGCCGCTTGACGTTGTGGATGCTGCTGTTGCTGCTGTTGCATCTGCGGCAGAGGCAGCGGCAGTGGCAACATCGGCAATCTGCAGCAGCGGCAGCAGAGACAGCAACACAAGTGTTGCTACCGGCACTTGCAACATTTTGCGCGACATTCGAGATTTTATTATATTTTGTGTTCCTCTGTTCTGCTCGTTAGGGAACTGCGAAATTATTTTTAATTGCTAGCACTTTTGGAGAGTTTTCGTTTGTTGTTTCTGTGGGTGGGGTGTGGTTGTTGCCACTTGTTCTTTAGTTTTTGATAGTTTTACGGTACCACGAGTTTATTCATTTTTTGTTGTTTGCAAACTTGTTTTCGGCGAGAGAAGCTTTACATAATTGTCAAGTGCTGGAAGAAGAGGCGGTGATTTTGATTAGTTTGCAAACTTTTAACTTATTGAAATTCCAGGCGTCGTCTGTGCGACTAAATGCGGGTATTCAAGTGATTTGTATGCAAATCGCATCGCGTCTTTCGCCATTCTATAAATACGAATATCTATGCGGCTATATGTATGTACATATAGATGTATAAAAAAGAATAGTTTGACTGAGTTCATCACGCTGCGATTTGCATTCGGTGATTGAGAATGCAGTCTGGGGAAAACCCCGAAAGGGCGGCACTTTTGCGCTGATATGCCAGCGAGATGGGTATCAGGAATTGTTGAATTTGCACACTTCTAGTCATGATGGGCCCTCTCCCATTCTATTCTTATTTTGCATATGAATCGTGGCTGTCTAACAAACCATAATGTGCGACAATTTGTTTATTTGCTGACCTCTGCGCTCAAATCTGATCGCATACAAGGCTGTTCACTTAGCGGCATGTGCACACAGATACGGATACATGTGTCTGTATGTGGCAGATAGTATGTGAAGAAAGTAAATTAATTTCAATTTAAGTTGACAAAACTAGACGGCAAACTACGGCGTAAATAAGCCCAGTGAGAAGAACTGCGGCAAACACCAATCATATTGAGTCAAAGAAAAACTCCCAATCTAATTTAATTTTTTCCACAGAATCCGGAACATTTTCTTAAATTTAAACACGTTTAAATGTGCTTAGATGTTGCTTTTAAATGATTTGTTATTTGTATATTTTCTTGCGCCCAGCACCTTTGGCGCGCATTCCCAAACCGAACTCAACCGCACCGATTCCCGATTCGAACTATACTGTGAGTCCAAGGGGTGGTCAAATCGCCCGACTGGAAGACCGGAGCAAAAGCCTGAGACAACAGAAAAGTCGGGCGAGAAGCAGAGGAAAACGGGCTCAGAGCTGCCCGGTGGGAAATGGGATGGGAACCTGTTTCTGCAATGCCAAGTATATCAACAAAGGACCTAGCCAAGTTTTGAAAAAGGTGTGATGCAAAGTATGTCACAAGCAGAAGATTCATGATTAAATGAATAAAATACATACAATATACTTTAATCAACGTTGAGAAGTAATTTTAAAAATAAACAATTATAAAATCTTACTTTGGGAGAGCCTTAATATTACCATATGTACACAACTGACATATTGAACCCGACCCGAAAATCGCATTATGCAAATTTTGTAATATCGATCCATTTTAAAAGTTTTCCCAGGCCGACCCGATGAATACAATTTCCATCTTATTTAAATTCCCTGTGCATTTGCCACCGGGCATTTATCACTTATCACAAACGCTCATTATTCATGATTATGCTTTGGCTTTTGTGCAAAATTGTGCAACTACCGCCGCAGTCCCGGCTCACATGGACTACTGGCTGTCTGGTCTGTCAGAGGTTCCCCATTATTGCGGAACTCCCCACCATCGCTGCCAGTACCATTCTCAAACCCAATCGCAGTCCCAGTCCCAGTCCCAGTCCCGTTCCCATTTCAGTTCCACAGAGAGCGAAAATACTACATTTGATAATATTTAGGGAAATTCGTAATATCGAAAAAGAATCCAAATAACTGATGGTTAGAATTAAAGAAATTTTGCGACTGTTACTCTATTAGACTCTTTTAGTTCACTTTGTAGCATTACTTGCTCATTTCAGTTCAGTTTGATGGCCTGCACTGTTTCGTATTTGTTCTCAGTGCATTCCCCGTCTGAATACTACCAGCAATTGCTGTGATTGTGCTGACGAGGTTTTGTGGCCGAGCTTTAGCATCAACCGACTGACTGCTGCACTATATAAATGTTGTCTTGCCCTGTTACAACTTTGTATTTTTGGCTTCTTTCCGAACCGCCTTTGTGTGTGCGAGTGCTTGTGTGGATTTTAATGAGAGTCTCGTGCAGGTCTTCCATTGTTGGAAGCTGACTCTGCCGGCCGACGGTATTGTAATTGATATTATTGTCAACCGGAGGGTTTATTTATACTTTAAGTCGGCTTTTAATAAGCAGCACTATAGCTGCGGCCACTGCATTTCGTATGCGAAGGGAGCGCTCAGATTTTGTCTTGATTGAAAGTCTGCTCTTATTGGGCGCTTTTTGGACTGTTTTTGGCTGTTTAAATATTGAAATGGTGTGTTCTTTAAAGGTTAAGGAAAAGTAAAATTACATACAATTAAAAAAGGCCGACAATTTTTTTACTGTCTTTGTAGTTTAGTGCAAGTGTGCAAGTATACCTTTTTTTTAAAGTGTTTTGTGGAAGTTAAAACTGGTCAGCCTTTCAAATGTCGATGACTACTGAGAAGTGGGTGATACATCTTTAACTGTTTAGCTAACTGCATCAATCACAATCTGCTTGAGGAACTGCATCGACAATTATATTAAATGTCGGGCATTTCCCATTGATCAAGTGCCAGACTGAACTTTCAATCAAGTTGGGTGAACTATTAAAAAAATTACCCACCGAGAGGTGAACTTAAGCGACTTGTAATTGGCATCTTCGGGATAGTTTCCGGATACCTTCTCTGCCATAAACACAAGCTTCCCCTGCCTTGCGTTTTAATTACTTTCCCACGTAAAGCTTGCCATGAGCTCGTCCTTTTTGTAAGCTACGTTCTCGTATGATTAAAAATTCTTGGGAAACAATTTTCATAGTTTTTAACCGGGGAAAAGCCGGTAAATCAAGCCAGGCACGCACACACTTGTTATTAGGGGAAACGGAAATGAAAATGGAAAGGCGCAGGGGACTGGCAATGGTGCTGGGAAAACTCTGTTGCCGAATTTGTGTATACGAAAACCGGAAGGACGTAGATTGTAGTTTGCAACAGTGATAGTGTCAGTGATAGTAGTAGTAGTAGTAGTAGTAGTACTACGACGGATACTACACATTACTACCGTGACCAAGAGCAACAAAACAGCAGCAGCAACAGCAACAACAGCAGCAACAGCCGCAACAGCAGGAACAGCAGCAGAGTCCAGAGTGCAAACCAATTGAAATTAATTTGCATAATATAAATGTGGACATTCAGCAATAGAATGGAACCGAATCCGCTTTTCACCCACCCACTTTCGCCCCGATGCACAGGCCGCTAATTCTGGGATTATTCACAGTTTATTGCACTTAGTTTTCTTGCACAAATGTTCTTGCTCCCCAAACAGTTTTCCCCGTTCGGCCTCGCACTTTCTGCGCTTTTCTTTTCACATTTTCATTGAGCATTTGGCGTTAATTGGATTGCATTCGGTTTTATTAGTGGCTTGTTTAAATTTTCATTGCAACTTTTAGCCAGTACTGGTTTCACTGAACTTTACTTTTCCGCTCTACGCAGCTCGCGCGTTGCTCTTTTGGCAAATGTTGCGTCTGTTGTGCCGGAAAATGACTACGGATTGAGAGCTTTCGTCTTGGTTGCGTCGCTTCTCTGAGCTTTTTGTCTCCTTGGTAATGGCCTAGGGTTGCCAGGCTTCCGATACATATATCTCATTTGTTTTGAACTTTAATTTTAAGGGAATGGTTCTCGAACGATTAGTAAGAGTTTCATTTAGAACTGTATTTATTCAACTTGTTCAGAACTTATATTTCCGAATGTTATAGAGAAATCCAATCAAAAGTGAACCAATGCCTCGCTTAAA
This sequence comes from Drosophila teissieri, assembly GCF_016746235.2. Lineage (NCBI taxonomy): Eukaryota > Metazoa > Arthropoda > Insecta > Diptera > Drosophilidae > Drosophila > Drosophila teissieri. Next base: position 6,592,713 of record NC_053030.1, read on the forward strand.
CGTACATAAGCTCACATAGGTAAAGTTTAGTCATAAAGCTTATACTTGCAGCTAAGAATCGAACCATGTATGGGTTTTTACATATTACGTATACGATCTGTAGTCTACTTTCCTTACTGTAGAGGGTAATGCAAAGTGTAACCGTATATAAGCTACAGCAACTTGGAAACGTTGCGGCATAATATAACTAATTTCTATTGCTGACGGGCGTTGAAGTTTAAAATAAAATCTTAAGCACTTTAATTTGAATGAATGGGTTTTTATTTTCTAAATACGAATGTAGTTAAAAACCCTTAATTCCTGAACCTTAACTTGTTAATTTTAATAAGAAAACAAATTTATTTGTGTTTTAAGTTAAAACACCATTTTAAATTGTATCTCGCATACTTTTCTCTACGCTTGACCGCACTTTGTCCGTATTCCTCGCCGACATAACTATTTTATTAAATTAATCAAGCATACGCCTTGTGGACCCCACACGCACACAGGTGGGATAACAAGACATTAACACATCGAACAACACTTGGCTGGCAATTATTAACACATTAACAGGTTGCTATTTGGCTGATTTATTTGCACAATTCATAATTATAATATGCAGGCTTTGCTGGTAGGTGACACGTGACAATAAAAACAATACATAAAATATGTGCCAGCAATTTGTTTGTGTAGTGAAAGCAAAAAACAATGAATACATAATAAGAAAAAAAATTCGAATGGCGCCCCATACAACAACAGTATTAAATGTCAAATTAATTTTCATGCCATTAAATGCAGCAAGTGCCACCGAAAGCAAATATAAACAAAACAAATATAGAACAATCAACAGCAAGGACGTCCAATCAATGCGACCGATTCAAGGTTTTTCCAAACAAAGAGAACAAAAAGAAAACAGACAAAAAATGAAGAAAAACACAGTGCACAAATGAAAGCAAAATACGAACCCAAAAAATGTGCATAAATATGCCGCAGAGCTTAGGAAGCCACTGGCTTAAAGTCTTAGGATTCGTCTGAAGAGTGCACACATGGGCAACGAATAAATATGGCTGTACCATTTATCCTTACGAGAGTTTCCACTTCGGAGCGAGAGTCGTTCTTTTATTTGGCAACATGTATTTACATAGATTTACATTGAAAACACTTTAAATGCCTGGCAATCAACACTGGCCTGCGTCGAGGTCCTGGGCCCAGGATCTGAGCCCGATTGTCCTGGCCGAAACATGGTTAAATGACATGAAAGACCGATGCCCCTTGGCCAAAAACAAAAGTGCAACGAGGTCGACCGAACACATACACATACATACATACGTACAGTAAAGCAAACTTTGTGGTTAAAACTAAAGTGGCCTTTTTAGCATCCCACAAATACAAAAAAAGTACAGAGAATACAAAAACAAAAGTGCCGAAGAAGGGGGCTCCGAAAAATGTCCGAAAAGTTGAATGGAGAAAGAATTTTATTGCCGCCCATCTGCATTTGGCCACAGTTCTCACAGTTTTGGCCTCTTTTTTAATATTTCAACACAATTTCAGCATTGCATGGCAATGGCAATGGCTTTGGCTTTGGCTTTGGCTTTGGCCACCAGGAGCAGAATCCAGAGGACTTTGGTCTCCGTGCCGCTTCGCAGTAATTTATGCATGCTGTTTGCCTCCTCTCGACTGTTGACTTTTGTTGGTTATAAAATAAGTAAGAGATGTCACAAAAATGCTTTGACATACCTGTACCCCCCACCAGAATAAACACAAATTTACTATACTTGAAAGACGCTGCAGGTAAGCCCAAATGCGACACGCTAAATACGGATACAAATTAATTAGAAATACAAAACTAAAATACTAATATTAGTATAAGCATTAGTGATAAAACGTGGAATGGATTTGAATAAGAAATTATCTTGTTATCTTGAACAAGTCTGAAACTTAATTCTTTTTTAAAATGAAACTATTATTTATTTCTACTAGTTTGCTGGGTAACCCTCAGGGAAAATTGCTCAACGCATTGCTGTCATCCTTTCCCGTATTAACTGAAATTATCACCAGTAGGCCACGTTCCAAGGCCATTTTAGATGGCCTTTAGTTGGCTTTATTTTGGGGTGGCGACTAACTCGGAGTGGGTCTTATCACTGAATTGGCAGTTAGACTTAATTGAATATTCAAATGGGTGCTGGCTAGCACATGAAAGAGCTCATTGGAACTGATGAAACGGTTCTCCCGTTTGGTTTAATTTAAAGCAAAGAACATTTTGTTTGGACTTAAACAAAGCTATATAGCTCTTTAAAATGTAGATGCAAGTAAAAAAATGTTTGTTTCGCACTATATTGGTGAAATTGTATGTACGGTGATCATACAAAGTATGACTGTCGTTATTAAATAATGTATTGCGAAAAAACAGGCCGCTTAAGTATGGAAAATTTACACAAATAATTAACATAATTTGGTCATGTATTGTGGGCTTTGAGAGTGTTCAAGTGAAAAACTGCATTTAAATTGCGAAATGTACAATTAATTTTAAGCGCACATTGCACATTAGTAGTTGACTTATGCAACACTTTATCAAGTCGTATATAATATTAATTAAATTCAAAAAAGAGTAGGTAACAGGAGGTGGATCTCAGTTAAAATATGTTGGAAATGTTATGTTTCTACAATGTATTAAATACACCGCTAGGGCGAGATATTCTTTCAATTCTTGTTATATTTTTCCTTGCGGGATGGCTAGTTCGTCCTTGCTGAGTGGCTTAATGAAAAGCGTTCAAGTGAGATTTACTTAAACAAATTCTAAGACACATTCCCCAGGCAGTGACCAAATTGGCTGTGGAGCCTGATGTCTTGGCTCCCGAGGGCAGCTTAGGATTCTGATTCCGTTGCAGCCAAACATTTTATTTGCATTTCCACAGTTGTCCTTCACTCGCTTGGCAATTGAGTTTCTCATTTGTGTCCTTTTTAGCCGGCTTGAACAAGCTCTGAATAATGGAGGTGGTGCTCGGTTGTGCAAAATGCTGTGATTTAAATATTTAAAAAGTTCGAGAAACGAACTGGACGACAGCTTTTGTTTAAATGCCTTTTATGTGCAATATTGAGCCAGCAGGCAATCGAGCAATAAATCAATGCAAAATAATGCATGTGCATATCGAAAATATTTTCTTGTTTTGGCTTAAGGTTGTATTTTTTGTATATCACATATGGTTTAAGCACCTTTCTGTGGCACCTACACTTAAATCTTTTTTTCCTTATTCTACTCGGACTTGAGATATGGTAGGTTTACTTAAGTTAGTTTTTTATTACAAAAAGCCTATTATTAAATTGTATTTTATTTTATTTTTGCCTTTGTGATTTCACTTTAATTTATTCAATGATATAAGTTACTCTTGAAAATAAATATCTAAAATATTTATATCAAGCAAAAACACAATAATAATAATACAATTTTTCGGTGGTGCATATTAATTAAATCATTTCAAACGTAGTAAGTACTTTCCTTGAAACCAAAATGTAATACCCGTAACTCGTTTCTATTTGTTAAATCGTTTCCAACCCGGGCTCTATACGTCGAGGCACAACCAAGTGTTGGAGGGCCGTGGTGTTTCTCCGCCGTGGCATCCGGTGGTCGGCGACCGGAAATGGCATTAATGCCTAAGCCCGACGCCCTTTGCGCCATTATAATTAAATGCGCTGGCGACTTTCTGCACTCCGCCTGCGTTTGGTTCGCGGAAAAGTGCACCCAGCAAATAATTAGCACGGCTCGGAATCCTGTGAGTAATTAAGGTAAGTCAGCTGTTGCCTCCGTCTCGAGTGGCACCAAAAAACGGAAAGAGCAAAAAGTGTCGTCCATTGTCAACGGAAATTAAAGTTTAATGGGACAACGTTTTTTTAGAATTTTCAAGTGAAAAATAAGCTTGTCCGGCTGTTTTTACGCTGACCGAATGTTCGTAACATTTCAAGCTATTAAACTAGAATTTTACCAACTTGATGACACACACAAGTGTGCAAACTGTTGTAAAACATGGGAAATTCTGAGGGAGTCGGAGTTTTTCCACCAGTGGCATGTGAAAAGCAATTACAGAAGTGATTTAGAAAAATGCAAATGTGAAAATATTTAGAAAACTATTTCCATGGGCAACTGGCATAGTTGAAAATTCGTTGGGTTTTACTTTTTTCAAGTGAGAGTGCAAATAATTTTAATAATTTTGTGTGCCAAACACAATCGCAGATGTGGCTTGTGGCATTTCCTTTAATAAACAATTGCTTTAAATAACTACTTTTCCATTCTCCATTCTGCATCACAAAGCCGTTATTAATGAATTTTTAATTAGTGTGCTTAATTTAATTAGTTAATTGATAAGGGCATCTTTTTATGTATTCTGCTTTGTTAATCTCTCTGGCGTATGGAGCTTTAACATGTCACTTCAACGTTTGTCCCTTATGCATCGCCAAAAAAATGCGTATTTATTTTGCAGTTAAATGGTCTGAATTGTTGCTTCATGGTTGAACTCATGGTTCTTTCATTTACTTTTGTTTGCTTATCTGACCACTTAAATGACACAAAGCCTTTTATCTGGCCACGTTGTTTTGCTCTCTAGATTACGTTCATTTATGGGCTGTAAATAATTAGTTAATTGAACATGAACTATCGGGGAATGTTTTAAGCACTGTCTAGTCAGAACAGAAACACATGGATTTTGGGATTTTCTTCTTTACTTTGAACTTATTTCAAGACATAATTTTTTGTTCTTAGCGCCTAATCAGTAAAGTCGCTTCCTTTTTAGTTAAGCTTTGCATTTGTTTGCACAACACAGTTCGATTGCCACCGTTAGAAAATAAAACGTATTTCGTTAGTGCGATAACGCTCAAAATTAGTCACGACATGTATTATTTCACCGCACTTTTATGGACTGCACCTCCAGCCAAATCATCACGGCGGCTATCGCCACATAGATAGCCACGATCATGAAGATCTGCAAAGGACCGGCGGTGAAAACTTTGACCACCAGCATCACGGTTCCCAGGATAAACACCCCGGACAGGAAGCTGATCAGCAGGATGGTGGACCAGTTGCGGAACCAGGCGTGTTTTTTATCCGGCGGCGGTACGAAGATCGGTTTCAGCGGGCTGTACTCCTTGCGGTACTGAGTCTCGTATCCGCTGGTGAAGTCGACCTCATCGTGGTATGTCCCCGGACCCGAGGTGCCAGCCTTTGTCTCATCCGTGTCCATCTCGAAACGCTAAAGAGCGGTTCGCTGGTCTCCGGGCATTTTCAGCGATTTTTTCCTTCCCTTTTTTCTTGATTACCAATCAGTTTGGGGTCTGCGTTATTATCGCCACGGCAGAAGGTGTTAATTGAGGCAACAACAAGGCAAACAGTGAACCGTCAAGAGCCAACAATCTTCTTTTTGTTGCTTGTGACTCAGATAAGATAACTATATAAGTCTGAGAAGACCCGTCAAAAAAGAGCGGAGAAGAGACCCAAAGTGACAAGAAAATCACATTGAAGTTAGAGATTTCGAAGAGAGATCACCGTGAATGAAATTTGTTCTTTATCAATTTATGGGTACTTACAAATCATCAAAATCTATCAACTCTGATAACAATCTGTTAAATGCGATAAATGTTTTGCTGATATTAGGAATTTTAAGTAGTCCTCATATACCTTTATAAAGAGGTTCTCTTTAAGGTTTTCTCTTAGTTTCAGTCATACGATCTGGTAGCTTGGGTTTTAATTTCAAATACTTTAATTCATTAATACTCCCAGGATGTTCTTTTAGTTTAAATTGTCTTAATAAATAAGTGATTGGTTTATAATTGGATGGACTTGTGGTTTTAGGCATCGGACTTCCCCTATAAATGTTTTAAATAATCAATCCTTCATTTGAGTACCTCTAATATACTTTTGACTTAGGTGTGTAGCTCTTCTTAAAATATGTCAATCAATTCTAATCCTCCTTTTTAATCTGGAGCAAGCTGCATACAACCCGAAACATTTTTGTTCAGTGTGCCTCAATTATTTAATTCGATTTCCTTGCATACTTTTGCATGTATACAGTTGAGTGCCGCGAGATATGTGCCTCTTCGGATTTCGCAGTTTATCCAGAGCCTTCAAGCTGAGAAGTTCAGAGTGCCTCCAAAGAAATGGGGTATAATACCTTTTTGAAATATATTTTAAGCGCAGTAATGTGATAATTTTATAATTTAAGTGAAGAAATTGATGTCTTATTGGAAAATGATAGTTGCACCATCAACGGAATGGACCAAGAACAACCTGATGCGATTTGTAACGATTCCAAAATGGAAATGTTTACTGAGGAAGAGTCAAGTCCATATGCGTTTTTGCAAAACTGTAACTTTGTTGGCCTATGGATGTGTGTTCTTTATAATTTTTGCATGCTTTTAATAGTTGTGTCAATATTCATTTACAGACGCTGGAATTAAAAAGATCAAATCCTAGTTAACTTGATTGTATAATTTATCCCCTTAGCTGGGCAAACTTGTTTACATCAAAAGAAAACGAAAGCTGCTGCTTAAATGTGCTTAGGCTTCGCTCCACTTTATTGCCACCAAACAATTTAAGTTGTGGACAAAGTCATCAGCATGCATCAGCCATCTGTTTTCAAAGAAGTTGCTGCATCGGCGAAAAAATATGAGAACTCTTTGGAGTTGCCTCTGTTGCATTTTTAGTTGCTTTGGCGCATTAACAAAACTTTTATTTGTGGCTCGACCAACTCTGGTTCTTGTTCCCCGATTGTGTCATTAATTTAATGTCAATCTGATGGATTTACAAAATCGTATTATAAATAGAAAAAAATAAGTCATACATATGCTAATGTTTTGTATGGAAGATTGTTACATTTATCTTTCGAATTTTATGTTGAACTCATTATATCATTTTGATGCTGTTGAATTAGGCAATTACTTACCCTGCGTGAACTTTTCGTATCAATCCAGCTTATCTAATCAAAGACAGTCATTGGCGCTAGCTATTCCCCACACGATTGTGGCCCAGTTCTTCGCACCTAGGCCAAGGCTCATTTTTCAAGCCCAAGACGCAGATTAAAGGCAACGCGACAGAATGACTGGCGGAGTGAAAAATGCAAAGAAAGAATCAAAAATTCATGAGGCGGTGCGCGCGAATTATAGCGACTTACTTGATGGTTTAAAGGCGCCTTTGCCGCGGCTATTCAGCATTTTAGCTCTCCTGTTTTGCCCGCCAACATGCGTTTGTTGTTGCAAACTTTTTCCATCAAAAGTTTCGGTTTTCGATACGCCTGCTGCTGGCAGCTACCGATCCCCATTCCCCATTCCTCATTCCTCATTCCCCATCCTCCCGTCCATTCTGGAATTCCGCTCCAGCTTCAGCTGGGAAAAGTGCCACTTCCGCTTTGCGTCAGTGCACACGGCTGCCGAGCACAAAAGTGTGATTGAAGTGGCTAAAACCAGCTCGATTTTCCCAGCCCATTGCCCGCCCACTTTGCAGGCGGCTGCCGGGGCTCAGGTGTTAATTAACTTGGGGGCCGGCACTAAATTTTAAAACTGCAACTGGCCCAAAATTAATGAGACTGACGTTTGTGCGAGCTACGAGCGAGCTGGAATTATAATTTCGGCATGTCGGACAAACTGCAGAGGAGGCTAACTTTGAAGTGGTCGGAAGTGGAAAGGATGCCTGGAGATCATGAATATTCATCAGGACGAGGCGCAGAGTCCAATGTTAAGCCGTCAGCTATTGGCCGTATCTGTCTGCTTTACACTTGCCTAATGACATCTAAGCCTTCGTAAGCAATCTTGAATTGGGTAGTTAATTCGGATAATAATAATTATAGAACAATGAACATAGCTTAGAAATAGCAAAATATATAATGGTTTTCTTCGAAAATCAGTAGTGATTTGAATAGCATTGGCTCAACATCCAAGAGATTTCCACAATATATGTACAATGTATTTATATGGGTATGCTAGATTTGTTGAAAAACTTGTAACAGTTTAATAACGTTTCTTGATCAGCATAATTAGCCGGGTATCAGGCCATATCAATCTGTGTGTTAGAAAGTTACAAAAGTAATTAGATAATCGAATTAGCCGAATGTAAAACACATTAAATTTTTAGCATATAAATAATTCCATTTCAAGTGCTTCCCATGTTTGCCTGGGTGTTTGATTAATGAAGCCTCAAGTTAATTACGCAACTGTTTGAAATTCACTTCCCGTTGATTTCTGTATGCCATCGATCTTTGGCCGTAGAGTGTCAACGGGGAATGTCGGCCAACAACTAAGGAGGCAGACGTGTACAAGGACGAGTACAGCTGCCAAATGGCAGAAGGCAAGTGAACTGTTGAGTGAGTGAGCTCAGTGCATGACACTAAATCAATTGGGCCAAGTGTCTGTTGTGACATATTCAACTAATGATGACGGATCTGGCATGCGAGGCACTGCCTCACACACATATGGCCGGCCACCAGTCGGAGGACAAAGGATAGTTCTGAGCCCTGGTTTTGTCCTTGTGCGACACCGTAACTAATTTCCCTGCCGGTCGGTCGGTCGGTCGGTCGGTCACTTGTTGTCTTCAGTGCTGAGGACATCAAGTTAAGCCTGCAGGACAACTTGTCACGGGCACAACTCCACTTCTCTGCTGAGTTTACTCGCCATGCCGGTGTGCTCATTATTTATTAATTGCATTTAATACTGATGTAAATTACACTTAACTCGGCAACATATTCTGCCAGGGGTCACTTGTGTGACTGGTATTTAAATCACTGTTAAATCACTCGCCGCTGGTTTTTCTAAACCGTCACTGCACCTAATTGAATTTGAACTGATCGTTTATCTCATAAATTAGGCATAATAATTTCCACTTTGTTTTCATTAAAAAACATAAATAATTCGGCGAGCAAAGTGCGGTTTCACGACTTTCATGAAATGTTAGATTTTAATTATCATAATTGGCAAAGCGGCCGTAAATGTAAATTATTCGCAAATATGTCCATATACATAAATCACAAACTGTGCCAAATTATAGTTGTTATTTAATTGAATTTAAATAAAAGGCGTCCAAAATAAATTAGTTCAAAATATATTTAGATTTATCAAATCAAAACCATTTCATCGAAAACTGGTTCGGTGAAATGTAAATAATTTACAGGTGCATAGAAATATAGAAATGATTTTAAGGGCAGTTAAATAATTTCCTCATGCTGTAAAAAAGCGAAACATTTCACTGGTTACACAAAATTTATCTGACGTGCCAGTGCAGTCATACGTTTTTTAATTGCAAATTACATTTGCTCTTTACAACATGCACAATCCGCTTAGTCTCTAATGCTCATTAAATGCAATTAACTTTCCAAATATTTATTGGTGGGTGGTGGGTTTTTTGCAAAAAAAGTAACACAGCCGAACAATTTAAAAGTGCGTATGCATTTTTTCACATTTTATGTGCTGACAAATTGAGCATGAGGCTCGAAATTAATTTAAGGCTTTTTTGACAGTTAATGTTTTCTCTTTGGATTGTTAGTTTATTAAATTAAGCGGGCATTAAGCGTGGTTGTGTCGCAAATTTGGGTCATCGGCGGAAAGGCGGCGAAAGGCCTGGAATTTAATTAAATGCGCGCATAAATTATGCAATATTATGGCAAATGCACTCGCATATGCAATCGCTGCCTTGGGCGCATTACGCGTCGCACTCTGCCACTCGCATAATTATTTCCAAATATTAACTTCGGCCCCGAAAAGTATGCAGTGAAAGTGCCACTCGCCTCTGTTGTTCCCATTCGTCCTTCCTGCGACATTATTAATGTAATTTACCCGCGAGATGGGCGCTTCCCTGCCCACCACAATTATGATCCGGCGAAACGGCAATCCTCCAGAGAGGACCGTGTTAATTCCTGTTAAACATGTTCCATGGAAAGCCGCAGACGACTTTGGTATTTTTGGGGAAAAGAATAGCTTGGTAAACTAAAATGTTTGATAAAATATGAGCGGCTTCTTTAAGAATGATCTCCAATATCGGTTGTCAAAATCTAAATTGCTTTATAGAAATGAATTTCAACTTAAGGTTATTAACCAATTTTCTAATATTGAGATTATAGTGCGATTAAGAAACTCGATAAAATCACCGAAGAAATTAAGTCATAGAACAATTTTACGCCTAATGTACTATTGCCCGAATAGTGCCAAAAAAGTAATTAATTTCCCAAAACAATTGCGACCGAAATAAATGGATATATTTAACTCCCGATCGCCGGATGCGTTGGCAGTGGCAGTGGCAAGTGGTAATGGGCGTGTCAGGGTTTCAATTTACATGCTGCAGTTCACACGCTGCCCATAATTCGCACAAGAGCAACAATATTGCCATTGTGGCTGGTTGTTATTCGTGCTGGTTCTGGCGCTGCTGCCACTTTCCGTTTCTCGTTTGTTGCAAAACATTTTGCACATTGTTGTCATTAAGGACAATCGCCGTTGTTGCCGCTCATCTGTGGGGGAGCAATGTCATTGTTTATGTTGTTCCTGGCCTGCCATTAATATCACAGTAATTTCAATATTTAGTCAACCACTTCATAATGTGCGGCTTACTAATGATTATTAATTATTGCTGAATGTGCGCCACGATTTTGGTGCAGCTTATCCCAGATGCGGTTATGCTATAAGTTGGTTAGCCGCATATTAGGTGGTAATTACGGGAATAAAGCACAGGTGAAACGGGGCAGCTCACAAGTATTTTATTTTGAAGTCCCTTGCCCAGTGTAGTTGTTATTCATCACCATCTGAAATTACCAAACTTCACCTGTGCTAAGGGATTGTTCGGTGTCTGCACGTATTCAGCACATTATGCACTTCATTACCAGATTTTCGATAAGATGTGCGTTCGTTTATTACGTGGCCCAATCCCATTGCCCACTAATTACGAGCTTGGTCAACAATTAAAAGTCATTCATTATCTTGGCCGCGTCCTTGGCAATAGCAATGAGTTATGGCCACTAATTAAATCAGCAAATTACAGGCACGCACATTACATAAATTGTAAATTGCAAATGAACCCCAAGAGAGGTGCATATCCATCTCTTCAGGTGAGTCTCTGAGGTGTGAACTATTCCATTCGAATTGGTTAATGTGCTCGATAAATATCCTTAAATTAATATTTATATTGGTAATATTTATATTGGTATATGTCTGTCAATAAAAAATGAATCCTTTTCATATTAATCCAAGTGTTCTACACTGAAATTATATGTTGTCCTTGGACTCTGAAAAGGGCAACCTTTGACCCAAAATTCATGTTTGATGCAATAATGCTTTCGTTGGACATTTTAAGGCTGCTTAGGTTCAGCATGCTTATTTTTATCCCCCTTTACCCCAATGATGTATGTGGCCTTGCATATGGCTTATATATACATATAAGCTTTTTTCTGAACATCCAGATGGCTGCCAAACCACAAACGACACCCCAAGGCGAACTCCGAAGCCAAGTCAGCTGCTCCGAGCTCAGATACTGATTTTCCCGCAGCTCCTGGTGCTGTCAACACTCAACTCTCAGGACTGTCTATCACAAGGATATACGGCAGCTGGTACTCGAGCTGAAGCGGCCTGTCTGTCCTGGCAAGTAGATGCCCTAAGTCAGATCCACAGGTATGTGCATCGGAGCATCGGCACTCGGAAAAATTAGGTTTTAGTAGCGAAAATCTACAGAAAATTGGGAAAACTACGATAAAAATTGTGGCGGTATTCTTTTTTATATGCCTATTGATCCATAAGCCAGTTAAAACATTTCAGTCGACTGGCTAACGAACTTATTCAGCTTACATTTAAAATGTGCTAAGTAAATTTGCGTACTTTTTGCTCACATATACCAAACTTAATTAAAACAATCGTAATAAATTATTTAGCTGCTTTCATTGTGCGCTATGCGTCATATATTCGAGCTGATTTCTCTACTCACTCACTTAGAATTCAAAGCGGAGACAGGTGGCCCCAGCATTTCACTCACTTTCCGTTGGACTTTAAAAACAATTTATGCAGCATTCTCTGTGGCGCTGTGGCGATGTGGGGCAAGTGCATATGGCGGGCACGGTGGAGATAGTGCGCTACGTATACTTGGCAAGCGACCCCGGCATGTCCCGAAAAAGGAACCACTCTGGTAGAAACCGCTCCTTTAGACTGGTTTCTAAAATGGCTAGGAGCAGTGACAGCAGCCAGTGCAAAATACGCGTTAAATGCGCAAAGCGTGCGGCACGCGCTGAGATTGCCAGGAAAAAAGGGGAAGGACAGGCGAAATGGGCGGGCCTGTTGTGTGTGAATATGTTGTCAAATTCTGGTAAGGACCTCGGCTTTTAGTTGTTGCCTTGTGTCTTCTGTGTTGCCTTTTTTTGGCTGAGGAAGGCAGTCAGCCAAGAGCCGTCAAGCATATTTCAAAAACTCAACTCCTGAGTGTGCTAAGTGCGTGCTTACAAATACATTTGCGTAGTAACGTCTTCTGCTCGCACTCGGCCCCCTTTTGTATATCACTTTTATTTGAGTTTGCGTTTTGCATTAGGCATATTACGCATACGCCAGCGTGCCGCACGTCCCATGCATTATCCTAGAAGCCCACCCCTCTGCCCCACTGCTGGCGAAGTGAAATTAGGGGATTATGATTTTTGCCTCGCTGCTAAGCCCAGATAATGGCTAAAGCTTCTGTTCTCAGCACACTTTCCTCTCGAGTTGTCTTAAAGATCTCTTAAAAAAAGCAACAAACTAATTTCCGGATTTATTATGAGACTTTACATTCAGCCCCGGAACTTGTTGGCGCAAGTTGAAGCTGTATTAAATTGTATCTAAATTACCTTTTGGAAATTCATGTTATTTCCTAGTTAGCTTACCTTGGTTGGGGTTATAGGATTTCACTATTCATTTTTAAAACCACGTGCTTAGAGGCCGTTGAAGTAGGCGAACGCGAGATTTGTGCAGCGCGCTTCAGCGGAATGGCAAAAGACAAAAATAATGATAGTCTGCTTTTGTGCTTTTGAATCCCATCCCCATTTCCATTTGCATTATTTGTATGCAGTCATGACAACAAAGAAATACTCGAAGAACTCACATTAAATCTCTTGTTTCTTCATTCTTCATGTAGCTCATCGTGAAATGATGGCGGGCTGCTTTGCGTTTTCTTCCGAATTTTCCATTTCTACGGCAGAGTACCCATATCGTATTTTTTTGGGGATAACTTCTTTTTAAGAATTTTATTGTTGCCTGTGGGCCATGCATCATTTATGGCATTCAAATGCAATCAAGAAATGCATTTTCCTGCTGCTGCTCCACTTGACTTACACATACAGTGTGGAAAAACCTATGCACATGCACTTTCACACTCAAACACCAATGTCAATGTTTATTGATGCATAACAAGATTTTCCCGCTGACTGCAGAGAAAAATAGCAAAGGCAAGTTGTTCCGTTGAGTCGTGACTTCTTTTAATCGGCTTATGTTTACGTTGACAAATGGATACAACGAGTAACGTCAATGAAACATTTTCTCACAATTTACGATACATAAATAGCATAAATATTCTTTAAAACCTTTTATAGAGAAACAAAATGTAATATAAAAGAGAACACATTTCCCTAATGACTCACAAAATAATTCAATATTACACCAGATTTATCAATAAGTTGGCTAGGTACAAAACAAATGCAATATTTGTACACATATGCATGTGCAAATATTTACAAACATAAAAATATACTTTTTTAAAATACTCCAACCCTTTGAATAAATAAAGTGCTGCAACATGAAATCACTCCTACGAATCTCAAAGGACTCAAGTTTACATTGGTTAATGGACTTAAAATAGTTTTGGACTGCCTTGCAACAGGTTAGTTTATCACATTCTATTACAATTTTCTTACCCCTGCCTCAAATCGCAAATGATGCCTGCAGCTGCAACACGAAATCAACACAATTAACAAACTTTACAAACAGACGGCAACAGAGAGTGAGACTTTCATTTGCACTTCGGAAAGACAAAGTAATCATGCTGAAAACACCGCAGTATTTGATGCAAACTCACCTGTGCAGTGAGGATAAATATTTATTTGTTGAATACATTAAATTAAAATATTAAATATTAATATGAAAATATATATGAAATACAGTCTAATAAGATTAAATTGTAATTCTACAACCATATAAATAATAAAGAATAAGTTGCAAAGTATTGTTAATATTTAATTTATCTGAGACTCACCAAAGAATCTTTCTTTTAACTCTGAATGGAGCAAACATATATATATTAATTTTTTTGCAGCATTAAGAGATTCCTTTTGTCTTTTTCCAGTGCAAAGCCGCTAGTAGTGTGTTTCTAAAGAGTGAGACAGGAAGACAGCTTTTAATTGCGAGCGCTTTGGCAAATGCACTGCAGGTCGCAGGTTAAATGTAGCACGTTGCAGGTTGCAGGTTGCTGGTTGGCGGATACCCACCGAAACCCGGTGACTGATTCAAAGTTTTATTTGGCAGCAAGTGCTGCGCTTAACCAACCCGAAAGCAAACCCCAGCAGCGGTGCCGAGCATTAAAGCCAAGTGCAAACATGACAATGACAGGCAACAGGCGACGACGGCAGCAGGGGAGGGGAGGGGAGGGGATCAAGGATGCCGGGGATCCTGTGAAGGAGGCGACAAGCGGCAACAGCCAAAGATTATTCCTGGTGCTTAAATTTGAACGTCAGGCTGGCTGGAGACGTGAGTGAGATGCGTGTCATGCTCTAATGCTCATTGCGCAATCAGTTGGCCTGAGCTTCTTAACTTGGCTTGGAGCGATGCGAGCGTGACACACAAACACGCCTTGATTCGAGGCTATTGGTTTAGGCAAAATCTGTTGATTGCGGTGGGTGGGAATGGGGGTGGTAACCTTATTTGCCACCAAATAAATACATTGCACAATATTTAATCTTAATTTGACTGTGTAATTTAACATTCCTTTTTAGGAGAAATATTTCCTTTACATTAACTGTAATAAGAATTAGTATTTTATTAGCCCCTTTCTTGATGGAACATGCTTGTTTATTTACATAAAATGGATAACATTAGATAATTATAATTGAATTGAAAACTTAGTAAGCCTTATCACAATCTATTACAATTTTCTTACCCCTGCTCCAAGTCGCATTCGATGCCTGCAGTTGCAACTCGATATCAAAACAATTAACAAACTTTACAAACATCGAAGTGATAACTTATTGAGATTTAAGTGATAGATTAGATGGTTATATTTATGCCACTTTCTGCGTAATCATAGTAAGTGCTTGCAAAGTGCAAAACACGTATAAGTAGGTCATAATTGTGCCTAAAACTGAACTGTTCTGTCTGAAAGCACCGAAGTGGCTATGCCCCAGCTTTAAGCCAGCCTCGCAATCAATCATGGCACACGAAATCAATGCCACGTGCAATAATTTTGCATGCGATGAGGCAAGATGTGTGCTCGAAATTATTTGTGGTAATTGTGGGTATGTGGGTTTGTTGGGTGAAAAGAGTTCTGCCAGTTTTAGGTAACATTAATGCGCATTTAGCATTCGTTTTGGCCTGGCATAAATGCTGATTTGTTGGCACCGGGGGCGGTAAAGTCGTTGATGCTCGTCTAACGTGCCTGGAAATTTGAATGAGCGAATATAAATATTTGGGCGGCATTGAAAATCAGTTTCGTGTTCAACACATGTTTAGAATATTAGGGCTTAAAGCAAAACGAAAGTCAAATTACATATGAACTTTTTGGAAAATGCGATGAGTTGTTACGTTGGCCGAAACATATTTAACATCGTTAAAATGGGTATTTCTCTTATCATTCTATATTAATTATTTTCTGATTTTTTATTTAGGAAGGAAAAGTACTCTCATTAGGGTCAATCATTAGGATCAACATAACTGATCTGAACATGATAATCGCAATATTTAATTCGTAGATTTGTATATATTTTAATATAATTTGAATTTAATCATAGAGAAGCTTATGAATATGGTATCTACTTGATGCATCCTATAGTTTGGCTAACCTTTTCTAGACACATACGGCACTAACGAAGGCTTCAATTCAGCGTCTTATTAGCATGAAAATGTATCTAAATGGCAGTTGATTATTATTCATTGTCTGCTCATTTTGGCTGACTTTATTCCCTTTATATTTCTGGATTCTCTACCTCCAGCAAACCGAGCACGGGGCGTCAATTATGCTAACAACCTCAAACACTCATAATCACTCCACAGGCAATCGTTTAGATAAGAGCGCGCCCGTCGCGTTAAGTAAACGCTGCGGGATATGCGATGGCATTAGGGAAAAACTCCGGTCGGAAAAGCGGGAAAAGTCTAGGCGCAGCATTGGGAAACAAAAGCACGATAAGTGCCATAAACAAGGGCGAAACTTTCGCCAAAGGAGGAAAAGAGGCAAAAGTCCAATAAAAGTCACGCAGTCCACGATACAGAAGAGTCAGCAGAAAAGTCGGACAAGTCCGATTCGCCGGACAGGAGTTTATAAAATAAAATGTAGCAGCAAAACTGCGTGATACAATAATTGCTTCAAGGAAACCCTTGCGTACAATTTGCAACTAGGTGGCAACACCAAGTCGCTTTTCCAGCTTTTCCTGTTTTTTCCCGCTCCGTCCGTTTTGCTCAACCGGTAACAACTCTCTGAGGACGAGATTTATGCGATTGCCGATAAGGACACTCGGCCAAGGAGTCGTCGAGTCAAGTCCTTTGTCGTGTAATGGCATTCGTAAGCGTTCCCAGCGGCAGCTCCTTGAGGCAATCGCATTGTCCTTATTACTCCTTATTACACTCCCCGATTTTCCATTGTACCGCTTGGCTAGTTGCAAAATTTCCATTGCCATGGCGAGTTTTTCCTCAAATTTATTGTTGCTTAAGTGCTGATTTTAATTAACATTAACATTGAAAAGCAAACAAAAACTCGTGTTTATATTAATTATTCAGTAACAGTCTCGACAGACCAGCCCAGTACACTGCTTTTTGTTTTCGCACTTACAGAGTAGCTTTTTAATTGGCCTATTTCGATTGTTTTTTCCAGTAACATATTTATGATAATGTCCTTAGTCGCGTATAAAAAAGGAGGCATAAATTGTGGGGCGTGAGAAGTGGACGTCTGTACGCGGCGAAAATACATATTTATGAAAGTTTAAGTTTACGAGTTGCCATGATATTAGCTTTTATCGATAAAGTTATTTTTGACATTGTCTAGACAAGGATATTTTTGCATTGATTTGCATTGCATTAACTTAAGTAAAATTCTATACGGTGAGCTCTACACTTTTGCGTTATAAATGAGAGGGAATTCTTTGCAAAATCTGTATTCGTTTATCTGGGTCATTTATAATATAGCTGAAAATCGCTCAAAAAAGCGATTGGTTGAAAAGTTTCTCGCATAATTCACAACTATGCTCTACTTAGCATTCCCATTAAGATCTCGCAGCCAACCTGTGCTGACCCGTGGTAGCGAGTAGGGAAACTTCACGGTGCCCAAGTTAATGCGGCTACAAATTCGCGCTATCATCGCGAAGTGCTATCGGCGTCATTCATCATGCGCTGCCAAACAATTGACAACAAGGACGAAGACGACGAAGAAACCGAAGAGGACGGAGAGCCGCCGGGACACTAAAATCCTCCGAGTAAATCCAGCATTTACCTGCAAATGAAACTTTTGAATTTTGATTGCGTTGGCGTTCGTATCGCGTCGGTGCTGGAGTTCATTGTTATGTTAAAGTGCTCTCTTTTTATCTGCTGCTCTGCTGGGCCAACTCGAACTGGGTCGACAGCTGTGATGGAAAAGGTTACTGCTAAATCAGTATACAAAATGTTCTATGGAACCTAGGGAAGTGGTCTGTATGGCCTTCAACGGCAGTATACTTGTATATATTTAGAAAATAATTTATGTTCAGGAATCGTAATTGACTAGCTTGTCAAGCTGAAAAATAAAATGTATATTAGTGATTTTTATTTTCTAAAACTCATTTTTTAAAATGAAAAGTACAACTTTTAGTGGAACGAATTAACGAATTCTTAACATGTCCTCAAAACTTTCATCTCCAATAGTCAGTGGGACAGGGGGTGAGCTGTCAGCTCAGGCACTTCATATGCAAAGTATGATCCACCTAATGCGATTTATAGCACTACTTCTTCGTTTAAGCTGGCTCGGAAGGGGTGCAAGTAAATATATATTGGGCAAAGAGTGCTGAGTAAACGAGATGGGAGTGGGTCTGCAACAGCTGCGAGCCGGGTACGTCTCCATATACGTCGGGCTCGTTTGTTCCGCCTGTCATGCCCATCATCTCCGGGCATCCAGCCATACTACCATCCTACCATCCTACTATCCTACTATCCTACTATCCTGCCATCCTGTCAAGCGTCAACGCTGTCGCCCCCGTCCTTTGCCTTCGATGATGCTGCGCTTTCGGTTGGGGCGATTATGCCGAGTATGCCATTGTTGCCGCAGCCTCGGGAAATCCATTTGGAATCCCCAGTTTAGTGTGAATATATACGAAGAAAATTCGCTGTTCTGTGTTTGTCTCTGTTTTTTTATCTGCTTCAGCTGCCCTTTTTATGCTCTTGCTTACCTCATAAAGTCGCTATATTTCGCTGTTTAATTTAACGCCAGAGGAAGAGAGCTGGTGGAGTTGAAAATCACCTTCTTCGAATATTCCCCATTTCCCTATTTTTACCGCCGCCATTGTAACATAATTGTGCAGGAAAGCTTCCATTTAAAGCAGATTTCCCTTTTTTCGGACCTCAATTCGATGGCTGAAGCCCTGGACGACGGCCAAAGCAAACTCGGGCACCCGTGTCGTATGCGTAATATTGTTAGCCATTGTTCCTCGCTCCTGTATTCCCCATCCCCGGAGAGTTTTTACTGACGAGTGACGAGTCCTTCCGCGGAGGGAAAAAGTGATGAAGAATGGCTGCGTTATGCAAGCATATTTAAACACGAGTGCCGGCAAATGCTCTGCAGTTCGAGCGCGGAATAAACATTAAACATTTTTAGGTTTAACTATTAAAGCCATTATTATCTGTCCTTAGCTATGCTTTACTTTATTATTGTGCACTTAGAATGAGCAGTCCAATTAATAAAGCAATCCAGCTGTCGTCAGAATGTCTTTACAATTTAGAGAAAAAGATCTGATTCAAGTATGAAACTAAGCGTTGGCGTAAGAAAATGGTCTCTTCAAAGTTGGCCGCCTGCAAGTTAGCGACTCATTAGCAGCTACTTAAAAACTACTCAAGTAACAGCTGTCAGGTATTCGCACTCACACTCGCGATTCAACCCTTGCCACATTCTCAACTCGAGAAAATTGGCTGCCTGGTTATATTCAGAATGTCGCATGACGGTGCCAACATGTCAACCGAACTCCATCCAGGTAAACTGACAACTTGGGTCTCCGGGGTCCAACAACTCGGCTTCCCGGTTCTCTGGCGGTTAATTAAAAAATGGAATACTGCCTGGGCGCACACATAGGGAAAAGTGTTGAGGTCTCACTGCTGGGAATAGCGAGATTTTTGCTTAAAGCTGATGATAAATATGGCATGTGCTTTGCTTTAGTGGAGACATACACTTCATTTAGTCCTGGCTCACTTCGCTTTCTTGCTCAGCAGTTCTGCACCTGTCAATGAGCTCATTAAATTGCCAGAAGATGGTGTAGAGGAAATGGAGCTTGTGCTCGCTGATTACCAGCCAGTGCTTAAAGTACCTACTTTTATTTTTCTTTCGCTTCCAAAGCGAAGTTGAACTGCATTTATAATTAAATGTGCCTGAAGTTTCACTTACTTTACGGTTCTGACACTTTTTGTAGATTATTTTTTTAAGTCTGGGGAATTATTTCTGTGAAATGGTTAACTGATTATGGTGATAGGAACGTGGTCTGTAATAGATAAGAAGTTGGCAAACTTTTTAATTTAAATACAGTTGCAATTCCATTAGGAAATGGTGTGATATGATACTAATTGTGAAAGGTAGTTCGAAAAGAGTGGATTATATGTATACTTCAGGTTTTAATAATTATAGACGAATTAATATTGGTGCAGAACGTTGAAATGAGTATGGAAAAACAGCTTTAAATTGGTGAAAAACTCTTCAAATTTTCAGTTGAAGTCCAGCATTTAAAAAGCAATATTCATTCTCTTTCGTTTCTGATATATAATTTCCTGACAGACCAATAAAATTGTCACATTTCGCAACGTGTCCCTGACAGTTGTTTGTGGCCAGAAGCTTCGTCTCCATCTTCTTCTGAGCCCGGCTCAAACTGTTTGGTGGGTTTTGGCCTTATTGTTTGGCGGGACGGGTGGGCACCGCCCGGTCGATGTTGTTTTTGGGGTGCATCATGCATCATTGAAATATGTTTTTCGTTTACAGCTGCTGCAGAACAAGCCGAGGCCGACTGCAAAAATATTTTAGCAGCAGGGGCAACGGCATCATTCTGCGGTCCAACCACCATACCGCAGCAGGCGGCCGAGCCGAAACCAAACATTCATAAAAAAGGCGAACACCAGAGGCAAAACCTTCATTAATCTTATTCAATGTCCGGCACATACTTTAACCCATTCCGGCCAGCATACTATACATACATACATACATATATGTTGTGTGTTTTTCGGCCGCAGAGGGGTCGCAGAATAAACAATTTGCACATTTTAAGTTGATTTCTTTGGCATCCTTCGACTCACATCCTTGGATCCTGGCAGCAGTCACGCGTTGCATACGTGTGTATTAAGTATACGCCGTGTGGTGTCCTGCGAATTGGCTTTACGGCTTCTGGGGCACGAAGCAGCAACTTTATGTGCATTACGTGCACACAAACAACACATAAAAACGCAATCCTAGCGATTTCGAGTATCTGCAGCACATCATTGCAAATTGTAATTTTAAATTATCGTGGCAAGTTCTACTGCCCTTCTGAGTGTGGGCCAAACAACAAACAATCGGAGCATTTTGGGAAATCCAATTGTCCAGGACATATACGTAGATAAATAATAGTTGAAAGCCTCTCGGAGTCAATAGTGCAGTGGCTGCACATAAATTAGCATAGGTGAGGCCTCAATACGCCTTCAAAGTATTTTGCCAATATTGACATTTGCATACCAAGTGCGGACCAGCTGCGTGAGCTTAGATTGGCCGGGAAATACTCACAATGATTTAATAAACCGAAGTTAGTTTAATAGCAAATGACTACTTAATCTTGTTTAGTTTTCAACTTTGTTTAAATGGCAAATACCAATCACTTGAGAAATTGTAAATTTAATTAGCCATCATTTCAAAGGTGTTTCTTATGGTTTATCGCACAGTTTGCTAGTAAACAATATAAGTGATTAAAAATATTTTTCAAAATTACAAACAGAGGTTTACTCATCTAGTGAATACTTTCCTAGGCTCGTCAGATCTACATCAATGCTGGAAATGCTGGGCGATAATGTTGTAGAGCTCTTGTTGCAGGAAAGGCCATCGAAACTATAGGGCTGTACTGTGCGGCACGTTGGACGATTCAATATACCAGCAGATATTTGATCTGCAGTCCACTTGGCCAGTTTAATTATAGCAACTTGGGCCACGAATTGCAGGATCATAGCTCCGAAGCCTTTGTACAGTCCAGCAGCTCCCTCTGAAATCACTGTTACCGTGTAGCAATCGAAAACTCCACGATAGTCTGTCAAAACCGGGACAACCGAATTTCCAGTATCGAGATTATCTATTATTGTCCGGGTACCCTGCAATTCTAGGCGATGCAGTATGGTTTCGAGGGGGAAGAATACGACCTCAGTGGTAAGCGTGGCTATAAGTCCCGCATAAGTTTCTGCATTTTGGTGTTCCAGCTTAATGTCGCAGTTCTTTTTATACCGATTCTCTTGCACTCTCCTCTGCATCATTCGAGTGGAAACGCCATGTATTAGCAAGTTGAAGAGATACTTTGTGATGCCAATCGAAACACTAGGACCGATTAATGCCCAAGTCGGTAGCATTCGAGTATTTTGTGGGGACCTCCACGAGAACAGACGAGCCCCTCCTTCCCGAAGGACATCAAGAAGTCCTGTTTTTTCGCTGGCGATTTCGCTTTGCACTGCCTTCACCAAGGAAACGGCGCGGAAGGGTGAAACCAGAGCGATGCTTACACATTTCAGAAGGACATGCTGGCCAAATCGCTTTAAGGTCGTTCGACTATCCAATTCCTTGGGCCAACTGCTGAGTTTCGATATTACATCGTCAATGGCGCAGGACATTCCACGCACAAGCAGGCAACTGCCCATTCCCTTCCACAGTGTCGTTAGTCCCTGGCGTCTGTGCAAGTGGACAATACAGGGCAGCAGGGTGAAAGGATGCAAGTGGTAACACTTGGAGGCATTATAAACCTGACACTGCCAACGCAATACCAGAAACGGATGGCTCAGCACATGTTCCGAAAGCAGGGAAACCCAATGAACTCCGACGACCAGATACTTGCGAAGTGATGCATCCTGCTCCTGATTATGTAAATACTTATCCAGCTTGGCGTGTTCTAAACTGAGATATTGGATTTTGGCAATGGCGTCTTGGTCTGCATTTATGTTTTCCACAATTGACTTCTCGCGGCAATCGATGATGTTTTCCAAGGGATTTCTAGGGCTCCAAGATGGGGATAGCTTGGATGTTTGCTGTTCCTTTTCAATTTCCTTATCTATTTGTTCATTATCCGTATCGAGTCTTTGGTCCTTGCCTTCCATTTTATTAAGGATTAAGTATTTATGTATATATTATCTTCTGGGTAAGGCTGATGTACGTGTTAGACATACTTAAATATAAAGCACAATTTTTGTTTGAAATTGAGTGTGTAATGACAGATGATGGTGAGACTTCTACTTCCCTTTTATATTAATCAGCTAGTAAAAAGGGATGTGCAGCAAAACATAAAAGTAGTGAAGAGTTGGAAATGCATGCTCCTTTAAAAGGCTACACATAGAAGAACCCTAATTCTGTGTGCATCATATTTCATCTCTTCTGGAGGCACCCGCGCGGAATTTAAATCATTCCCCCTTAAAGCGGTGTGTATTGCTTTCAAATCATCCTCAATCTTGTGGCTTGCGGTTGGCTTTTAGTCTGCGGAAATCAAAGGACACATTGTGCGCCGCCTGGCATCAAGTGCATCATGTGGCAAGCAAAGCCGGCAACAATGTCATTGTCTCCACCAGGGACTAAGGGGAATGAGTAGGGGGGCAAGATTGTCATGCACATTATGCGGGTGTAGGGCTTCGAATGAGGGGGAAGGAGCTGGGTTGGCGCCCAACTCCGAAGTCGCAAAGTCAATTCATTGCTTCTGCAGACGACGCACATAAATAAGCCAGGCCGAGCAAAGTTGGCCCAGAAAAAGGCTTTGACGAATGGGTGGCTGGCAAAAGTGGTTTTTGGTGGCGCAGTCCGCTAGTTGATTGCGCATTAATTTGCGAGCCACGCTCTGGAATCCCTTAACCATTACCTCTAGGTTGTCTGACTTATTATTTGCTTAAAGTTTCCTCCACCCAGCTGGGAAATGCACAAACGCAGAGACTTCGAGATGCACTGAGAGCGGGGGGAAACTTTGAAAAGTAATAACAATGGCCAACAGACAGAAAGTTTAATACAATGATGATGTTGATGGCTGCCTTGCATTAAATTAAATATAAAGGAAAAGAAAGCAATTCGAATCAACAACGAGCGTTGCTTTCGCCTGCTTTATTTGCATGCAGTTTCTAGTTTGTTTTCCGGCTCTTGTCAACATCATCCGGCAACACTGATATATATAAAGCGAGTTCTAAGCGTGTTCCCCAGTACGCATTTTCCATTGCGGGAAATCAAACTGGTTTCAAATGAGCAGAATATTTCGAAATAAAATAAAGGTAGCTACTGAGTAGCCTCATACTATTTTCCTCCTCTATTTAAAGTACAGAGCTTTCGATTAAAGTACATATGTGGTATGTGGTTTGGGGCAAGTTCAAGTTCAGATGCCATCGCGCCCCATAAAGTGCGCAACATAAATTTCCAAGACCCGAAATTCCTTCCCAGAACGTATCCTTTCGTTTGTTGCGCTCTTAATGCGATTGCATTTAAATTTATAGCGCCACCAACAAAAGTGATGCATACTCCTGCATATTTTTTCAGTTTTTCCCTCTTTTTGGCACTGCAATCAGAATCAGAAGTGTTTGAGTGCCGGAAACAACTCGTTTTTCTTGACGGCAGCAGGGAGCAACACGTCGCTGTTTCGCTGCCTATCTGCGCGGCATGTTGATACTGTGTGCTGCTGTTGTTGTGTTGCAATTGTTGTTGCCGTTGCAAGTTGCATGCATTTGCACTTGATAAGCAAACACGAAGAAGCGGGCTGGCAAGAAAAATCAACACGGTCCGGGAAATATGCATGTTCTTGTTACCGGTAGATTTCCATTTTAGATGGCAAAGTCGTCGCCGTGGCGTTGTTTATATTTATGATTGGGGCGTGGCCAGCCCTTCTGCCAGGGATGACGAGTTTCCGTGCCGGCTGCGCATTATGCAAGCCAATCGAATGTCACTTAATTGGCTTTTTATGCGGCATATTTTAGTGATAGATCAGGCGGTGGCACAAAAACTGCAAATGCACTTTGCAGTTGCAAGGACATTGTCACAATAGTTGTATGCCACCGCCATTAAACTAAAAAGTCAACAGCAATAAAACGAGGAAGGAACTTGTTTCTCTGACTCTGTCGGAAACTCTGTCGAAACAAACATTCAAATGCAGGGGAAATAATATAAAATGGCTTTGAATTGATAGTAAATATTCAAAATAAATATAAACTCACGTCGGCACTTGTAGTTTAATGTCGTTTGCGACTCCAGCCCACTTCTGCAATTTCCCCATACATCTTGAGCCCATACAACAAAACAAGTTGTTGATCACATAAAGCTGGCTTCAGTCGAGAACAGAGCACGGAAACAAGGAGCTGAGCCAAGAGCCTCAGCCCGAACCGAAACTGAACAGGCGTCACATCTTGTTTTTGTGCCGGGGGCTCAAAGGTAACGCAAATGGGCACGACATGCAACCAGGGGCGGATAGGGGCGAGCAGGGAGGCGTGGTTGTGGGTCGAAGGTGGCCAGGACCGGCAGGACCGCCAGGCCGCCAACAACTAAAACAAAACATTGACATAAATACGTGAGCGCTGCTGTGGCTGCGGTTACAACAAAAGTTTGTGTTTTCCTTGCTTTTTTCCTCTTTTTTGGCTGGCGAAATGCCCTTGGAAAGTAGGTATTACAAATTGCTGATGAAGTCTGCCGGGAATATATGGCTGAGTGAGTGGGTATGCAGGATTGGAGTGAAGTTTTTCTGGTGTCCTCGGGTACGGTTATAAAACTTATTTAAGTGTTTTGGGGTCGGTGGGTGAAATGGTCTAGATTTTCGAGAAAACTTTTTCAGAAATTATTGGAATAAACTTTTGATTTTATTTTAAATGATTTGTTGCAAGAACATACAATTCCGCTCAAATTTGGTTGCTTAAAATATCCGACAACAAAATTTCACAAAATATATGTTTTCGAAAAGAAGCTTGAAAAATAGCAGCACCCTTTTATATGAAAAAAAATTAACTAAAGGCTAATTCATAAAAACCGCAGCTTATCGAAATAATATTAACTTAACAGATGAGAAAAACTACGAAAAAGTTAAACCAAAAATAAACAAGAAGTTTGATAAATATTAAGTAAAGAGCACACCCTGTTCAGGAATAACCCTGGTAACTTTTCGTCTTTTATATTTTCCATTTTCCTTTCCGCAAACTACGTTAGTTTGCTCACTTTTTCCACATTGTTTTTGCTTATTAGTACATAGTTTTCATTTTTATGCGACGGCTGCACGAGCTTTTTTGTATTTTCATATTTATTTCTTTTGAAGGTTGCCTGCCGGCTGGCTTTGTTTTAAACTGGGCTTGTACTTGGGCCATACATTTTTAAAACTTGATCGCGAATGTGTGCCATGGTGGGCATTGTTGCTGTTCTTGCCGCACTCGCAGGCCTAGAAATGCAGAGCTGAAAACTCGCTGCGAACCATTTTCCCGGTGTTTTATGATATTTTTTGTCGCTGTTGATATGTTAATCGCGCTGTGCATGCAATTTTAGTATTACCTGGCCATTTGTTTAATTTTAACGCCACCTCGGCAGTATTTTTTGTCACATGATATGCGTAAAGCATTAAAGCAAATTTAATAGATTTTGCAGGAGCCTTTGAATTATATAATAATTATAGGGCGGGTAGAAAAAATGGTATCCTATGGCGCAATTATGTATGATGTAAATTGGTAGCTGGGGGCAGCACCACACATGCTCCCCACCTCTTTAACACAATCAAAGGTATGCTCATATAAATGCCTCGAATTTTATTGTTTTACGTGCGCTGAGGTCCTTTTCGTTGCGTGAGTGTGGGTGTGAGACCTCATAAGTGTTGTAGGGGGCCATAAACGCCTCTCGACCTTTATCATAAAATGTGCGTAAAACTTCCTTGTGGCATTTATTGATAAAACGTTTGGGCAATGAATTCCTATTTGAAAAGAAGGCTTAAAGCCGAAGAGAATAAATGTTATCTGCTTGAGGGTGAGGGTATAACTGGAAGATTGCATGCATACCTGGCATGCCTTGCCGCGCAGTATTTATTCGATAATTATTACCTATTTGGTGGGGGAAAATAAAATGGGTTGAGGGGAAAAGTCCTTGGAGAGGGGTAAATATAATTTAAGATATACAAGATAATATACATTAATAATAAATTAAAAATTAAAATAAAAGTCAAGCTCAACTTGATTAACTTTAATTTGTACGAATTTACAAAAGTGTGGCCCAGTTTGTAACTGCATCTTCTGTCATTAGACCGACGGACACGGCTTAATTCATGGAATCTTCTATACCTTTCTACTCTACGAGTACGCCTTTATAAGTTGTTGATTCAATTCCTTTGTTAACTATATTCCAAATACAGACGGTACATTTAGTTAAAATATTTAGAAGAAGAAGTATTACTAAGTTGCTTAGTAATGAAGTTCGAGATATTTTTAGCTCTTTACGCTGAAACAGCGTAGTTTGCGCTGCTTTCGTTCACCAAAAATTTCATAACCACGACATGGAACTGCCAGGGACGCATCGCTGTCCAAATACTTTATCGCCGGCAAACATCTTTGGGGTCTTATCGGCGAGTGTCAATGGCAGTTATCTGCCGATGGATACAATTGCTCTCAGAAACTGATATAAAAGCGCTGTTCAGCGAAAATTTCCCAATCGAAGCGCGTACCCCCCATCGAATTGGACCGAAATGGATTTTCCCCTGCTGGTGATTGCACTCGTGCTTGCACCAGTTTTTACACCTGTCCACTGCCAGGTGGCCTGCAATGCGAGGAGCGGCCCCGTCCGCCAGAAACGCATCGTTCTCAGCAGCCCGGGAACAGGTGCGCTGGCCGAGTTGGACACTTGCCAGTACCGCGTGGCGCCGTGGAGCGGCCAGGTGTGTCAGGTGCGCGTTGATTTCGAGCGCTTGGAGCTGCCGCAGCCGCAGCTGAATGCCAATTCCGGAGTGCTGGAGTGCGTCGATTTTCTGCAGATACAGCGTTTCCGGCTGTGCGGTCGCAACAGTGGTCAGCACTTGTACTTCCCCATTCGGCAGGGTCAGGAGCTGAAACTTCTCTTCCGACTGGCCACGTCCCTCGGCAGGCAGTCCACCTGGCAGGTGACTCTCACCCAACTGGAGTGCCCCGCGGACTCCGCCAGAGATGTAAGTAGAAGGCAGCTGGAGGTGCAGACACCAACCGTGCGACCGATTATGCCCTTTTTGGGCAACTTCCTGCCGCGGACCATCTTCGGTGGACCATCTGGAATCGGCTCGGGCTCCGGTCCCGCTGCCCAGCTCATCCAATCCCTCACATCGCCTTCCATTGCGGATCTGGAGATGCTGGCTCCGCTGGGCTGTGATCAGTACTACAGGACCGCCACTGGCGGCATAGTGAGCTTCAATTTCGCAGGTGGCGTCTACATGCCCAACATGAAATACTCAATTTGTGTCAAGGGAGCGCCAGACAACGAGATAAGGTGAGTGAGTCAGGCCACCTCAAGTATATTGTGGGTATTTCACACGGTATTCATTGTGTTCTAGTCAACATGTTTTATAATTGGTGTTTATTGCTGAGTACCAATGGTTTTTGCATTTAAAATGTTTCACCAAATGTGAGTAATTTTACATCAATATTGAACTGGTATTTGCACGCGAGAAATTCTTATTAATATCTAAATAAATTATATAAGCGTTGCCTAACAAAACTTTGACCCCCAAACAGCTACAAGATCGCTCACTTCGAGCTCTCCAAGGCGAACTCCGAGCAGCCAGGACCCGCCTATGACACCGATTGCCGGAGTACAGTGCTGACCCCGTTGCGCGTATCCGACTACGTGAGCATTCCCGATGCGTACATGGTCGGCAGGCCGGAGCTGCAGGCCACCTACTACTGTGGCAATGGATTGGCTGACCAGGAGCTCGTGGCCCGGCCGCCTTTTGTCCTGCGATTCGCCAGTGATTCGCAGTCCAGTGGATCTGAAACGGGCTTCCAGCTGACCTACACGGTCCGCCGGTCACAGGATTCCCCAGTGTCCACAGATCTGTTAATTGGCATAAATAAAGCCGGCAGTCTTAACTAAATCAACGCACACGAGTCAGTTGGAATTGACATTATTAAATGCAGCAGTGATACTGTGAGGCTGGCACTGTGAACCAGGACATTCCCTGGCCACGGATTTGCCTTAATTAAATGCCCGGCTCCGGCATTAAGTCACATGTATCTATATATGCAAATAAATTATGGAAAGCCCAGTGGCATAAATGGCATGTGGTTGACAATTATGGCAAAGTGTGTACGGCAAACGGGTTCAATGGAATGCGGATAGAATTTCATAGTTGATTATTTTGAGATATGCTTAACAATGCGAAGCTGGAGCAATTCATTGTTCTGCTCTCGAGCTGTGTAAGAGAAAATAATGCGGAATGGATATTGTCTTGGCGCAGGGCTCGAATTGCATGAATGTGTGCAGATATTTAATTGAGAAATTTAATGGGCGTGCCATTTGACGAGTATCTGATATGTTGCTATTTGTAACATAATTCCTATATAACTTTCCAGCTTGTCAGTTTTAACGAAATTTAAATGGAATGTCGCTGCTTTAATAGAGGGTTTTATTAGATAGTAAGATGAGTAAGATGCTTTTATTAGTAAGATATTCTTATAGCTTAGGTATTGTGCAGCAACATATCAAACATAGCTGTTTGAAAACTAAGGTTTACATTCCCAACACTCTTCGAAATATTTCTGGATCTCCTTTGGAAACTTTAAATAAAATAGCACCGACAACCACACGGATATTTACATTTATAATTGCAAACCGGTGTAACTTGCTTGGATATTCCGGTGGAGGGACAGCCATTCGCCACCCCCTCAAACTTTTTGCACACGGCTGCAGATGCACGGATGCAAAAGCTGTTCGGGGGAATGGGCTCCGGAACGCAGTGACATTTTGATGCCGACACAGCTGCCACAATTGCCAGTCCATGTATTTTTAATGAAAATTTAACAAAATTTCTGCGGTTTAAGTGCGAAAATTGTCGAAAGCGCGCAGAGCAGGTGGCTGATCGATACGCATATACGAGTATGCATATATATTCGGCGGAAACGAACGCGGAAGTGCGAATTTTTGCGATTCAGTGGATGGAACACATATGCAAGCTGCTGCAAAATGTTGAGCAAATAGGGCCTTAGGCCAAACGGATATGAAAGGGATAAATTCAGCATTAAAGGGGGGACATTGTTAAGTGTCTGGTAAACAGAATGAAATTGCATTTGCATCGATGACCAGAACACTGGGGAAATTGCCTTTCAAATATGCATAGTCATATGCTCCGACACGATGCCAAACAATGTGAGCCAGCTCTTTTGGACCGACATCGACGTCGACATCGACATCGACATCGCCTTCGACTACTTTCCCTCTCGAATTTATGTAGTCTCCTTTGCTCTGGCCAACACTTTTGCTCGCTTAACGTTTCTATCCTGGGGCAAATTGTTTTTACCCGACCGACCAGTCGACAAAGATGCTGCAGCATCTTGGACCATCTTCCTTGGGGCCACCTTTTGCCCCTGGCTTTCTGCCAGCTAAAGAGTGAACTTTAAGCCTGGCCATAACCCAAACTGAAAAACTGAAAAGCCAGCTGGGGAATGGAGCCTCCGTTTCATATGGCACTCGGGCTTAATGGTCACTTCATAAATGCAGGCAATTTGGACGCTCGGCACACACTGCGTATGCGTACTGAAACTTTGTTGATGCAAAAAGCCATGATTGTTGGCCAGGCGTAGTTTTAATTGCGGAATTTTTAGAAGGCAGTGAATAACTGCGAAATTTCATTATAAATTGGCTTCTAGCTAAGTAGCCGCATATTTGATTACATGCTGTTTTTCAATTAACACACATCTGCTATCAGTTTACAAACTTTATATTTATTTTAAAACTGAACTAGTTGGTTCTTTTTCACGTTCGGATATGTTAGCCCACGGAAAACTATAAGCATAAATTGTTTGGTTGCCACGCCAACCATGGCCAATTTTGGGAACACGGGGAGGGAGGTAAATTCCAGAATGTTTTTTAGATTGAATTTTTAAATTTTTTCCCCCAGCACACATTCAGACATTTTTTCTCTGTTGTTTTGGTGTTAGCCCGAAATGGTCTATGTTTATTTAAGCATTTTCTCACTGCAGATTTCCCCCTCTGATGCTGTCAACTTTGTAACATCTGACCCAACGCCGAAGGCCCAATGCAATTTACGCTGCTAACAAA
The DNA here is from genome assembly GCF_016746235.2 of Drosophila teissieri. Classification (NCBI taxonomy): domain Eukaryota; kingdom Metazoa; phylum Arthropoda; class Insecta; order Diptera; family Drosophilidae; genus Drosophila; species Drosophila teissieri. Next base: position 6,623,539 of record NC_053030.1, read on the forward strand.
ACATAAAAAAGAACACAATTCGTGGCACATGGCATAGAAAATTGTAACAAACATTCCCCAAAATAAAAATGCCAGATGCGGTTTCAACATTGTAGTTACAATGTCACAAATTATTAATTGCTAACGAATTTATTTATTGGTGGGCTGGCAGCTAAATTTAACATACATTTTTCACAATGCTTTCATAAACTACTTTGGGGCTTGCGAAGCTCTATGAAAACGGAGCCATATTTTATGCAGTCACTTCTATAGCAATAAGCTGTGAATATTTGATGCAATTGTGTACTGATTACTTAAAGAATATTTAAAAAGGGTCAAATATTAATTTAATGTTTGCCTCATTGCGGCTTGAAACGCAAGCATTTTCACAAACTTAAATGCCAATTAAGTAACATTAAATTGTGCGAAAAACGAACGACACAGAACACGTCCTTGAGCCGAGAGAGACTGTCAACAATGAAAAAGGAAAAAATTAAGCAGCTAAACAGGGTTTTATGGACGGCCGGCAGAAATAAACAAACAAGTCGCTGCCAATGGAAGCTCCGGAAAATCTGTAAGCCACGGCAACATGACACTGGCCAGCTCACACCCTAAAACACACTTGGACTTGTCCCTCATACAAAGGACCATGCCCAAGCCCAAGCCCAAGCCAAAGCCAGAGCCAACAACATAATCTACGGGTTGTCAGCAGCCCAAAAGACCATAAAGGCAAGGCAAACGAGCTGAAGGTCGCCGGACGGGAGGGGGAACAGTCAACCCACCCAAGTGGGTGGAAGGGGAGGAACAAACAAATTAGTATGCAAGTCAGGCAGCCGATTAGGACACCGAAGTTTTCGCGACATAAACGGACGGCAGGCCACAATGGAAACATCCCATTCCATCCCATCCCATCACTTCATGCCTTTCAAGTTATTTTTTTTGGTTTTTCGGACTTGGCCAAAATAATGAAGTCGGTCACTGACGCGATCTGTTGCTTGTTATGCCTAGAGAAAAACCGCAGAAGCATTAAAAATGTTATGGCCAACACAGGTGAGTTTTGAATTTATGATACCCAAGTCCCCAATCTCCACAAAGTATTCCTAGTACATTTTTGTTATTATAGTTTAAAATACAATTAATTTATTTTTACAGTAAAATAATACATTGATGATTGCTGATAACATGACGTTATCAAAAATAAAACTCCCAAGGAACGCTTATTATACCGTAGGTATCATAGGCATTAAAAAAGTATTAAAATGTCAGAAAGTCTGCGCACCTTGACAACCAATTTCCAAAATTAAATGTTCTTGTTGCTGGTCACCATTTCTTTAGCTGAAAGACTGCCCTTTTTTTGTGTTATTTCGGGTTCTCTGTCGCTTTTGGGCGTTGGTTAAATATTTCATTAAAAATTCCACGCACAATTGCACATTGCTGTGGTTTCTTGACCAAGCATAGAACAACCAAAGTGGAATTAGTCCTTATTCAACCTTTAAAATGACTGCGGCCAGAGAATGTTACTGAATTTAAACGGAATTACTGCCAGAATATGGCAACTGTATGGCATTCAATGTCAAAAGAAAATGTTCATACGAAGAATGTAGTTTATTGGGTAAAAGTTTCACACTTGCGTAGATAAATAATAAACGACACAAGCTTAGCTGTAAATCAAATGCTTAACAACAATTTAAAATAGATAATCTAATAGAATGGCACATTCTAAGGCCGAGAACAGAATTGATATGCTACGTTTGCTGTACAGTAAATTTTAATAAAAATGCTGTGAATCCTTTCATTTAACCTCTGTCAATTTGTCAACACATTTTTAAATTAAAATGCGCACGCATTTCAAAATGTTTTATTACTAAAAAGAAAGTATGTTGTGCGAGCATAAATTTCACTTAAAAGGTAATTCTTACTTGTGCTCAATGTACAGATATTAGAAAAGAGTAAGGATAATTTATTGAATTAATTTAAGGTAATTTTATTGATATGATGCTGGATAAGATATGCCATATAAGCACTTAAAACAAATTTCAAATGTTTGTTTTGGTTTTTATATTATCATGGAAGCAGTCATATTGAAGCACGCTCTTTATTACCTTCTTGCCCCGACTGAGATTTTGTTAAAGTTATGGCCGACACATACTGGCAGTCATATAATTTTCATATTTTCATACATTGTTTAACTTGTTCCTTCGCCCTCTTCGTGGGCCACAAACAATGTGTGTGCAAAACGTAAGTTTGCGTGCTTGGTGCATATAAATTAGTCGCTTATAATATTCTTTTGGCATTTTTCAAATTTCCAGTTCGGTATTTGCCGGCTCTGCCTGGTGAAAGAGTTCGTACGCCATAAAGTATGCAGCTTACGTGCTCAAGGATTTCTCCCTTCCCGCCTTCTTTGCATAGCATGAAGGAACAGCAAAAAACAATTATTAACATATTAATAAATTTTAGCATATTTGAAAGGCCATAATTTAGTGTAATTCTAGATGCCTGCAGCTGGGCAACACCTGGGGGAAATTGGATAATCCTGCCGAGCACGTAATTTGCATTTTTTATGACCAGGCCTTAAAGAGCCCTGACTGATTATGGCCTTAAACAATGCCAACATTTTCGTAGTGATTAGCGAATTTATTGCTTTGTTAGCCTCAACAGTCTTATCAGGTTTGAGTGCACTGGACTTGTTTGTCGGGCCTTTGTTCGTTGTGCCATTTGTTATTTTTTGTGATGAATATGCCAATTACGACTATCAAAATTCCTAAAAGAACTAAGCCAATTCCTGTATACATTCCTATATTGGCAGCATTCAGCGCAAGCTATTGAATAGGGTATTTAATTTTGTTATTCATAGATACTTTCCAGCCATCCTACCTTCAAAAGTCTTGTGAGCCCTTCGTCTAATTCCGCATGCATTCTCATTGTGAAAAGGGGTGCATAATGATCGAAGGCCACGTCCTTGAACAAGCTAGAAAAGAAAAATTACATATTATTAAAAGATATTTGATATTTAATACTTCGCTATACATTGTTATCACTGATTTCTTTGTCTTTAACCTGATACCAAATTAACCTAGAGAAAGTTACATAGGTACAAGAAGGTACATATTTACTGACAGTTCCTTTAAAAGCTAAACTATTTGTGATGCTACAATTGCTTTTGAGACTCTGCAGCGTCGAATAAAAAACTCACTCAATTGCCTCGTCGCGCACAACTTTGGTGCTAATCATGAGCTGCCCCCTGAGGCTCAGTGGAATTCCAAGAGTGGGCTCCATTATCACATACATGCCGTGCTGGGACTCCACGGGTTGCAGGCCGGTGGTGTTCTCCCTGTACAGTGGATCTGTGAGGTAAAAGTGCGGATGCGACATGTAGAACGGGCCATTGAAGGCGGGAGGACCGTAATCCAGGACTCCGTTGCGCGGACACTCGCGATTCTCGAGGCAAAAGCACTCAGTGTCCGGCGACAACTGGCCATTGTCGAGGGTATGATTGGTGGACTCAAAGCGCCACACATCTATGCCGTCGATGGTGAGGTTTTCCTTGGGAAACAGGTTCAAGTACCGCGAAGCATCTGGCAGGAAAATGGTGGTTGGCTGATCCCACGTCCTGTACGGCGACCAGAGCTCCCCCGTGCTGCCATTCACCTTGCCGCATTCGCCGGGATAAAAGCCGGTGGTGTTCCTTCCATTCCACAGGAGCAGATCTCCCAGCTGGCTGAGATCCCCACGGCCAGTGTGCACTGTGAAGTTTCCCTCCGCCGTCTTGGAGTTGTTCCTCTCATAGAACCAGCCAAAGGTGTTGCTGTAAACCGGGAGCAGAGGCGAATGCAGCTGCTCCACGAAGTCAAGCAGATGGTCGTAGTAGCCATCGAAGAGCCATTGGCCAGCTGTGTGGGTCATGTGGGTGGCGCCGCCCTCGCGATTGAGGGTAAAGTTCATGACCTTGCGCAGGGTGCGGCGCAAGTGGCGCGAGTACAAAGCAGCTGTCTAAAGCGGATAGCGGGATTAGCGGGGATTACTGGATGTGGCGACAGATATTCGGTCAGAGATTCGGAATGAAACAACAGGATTCCTTTCAAGCAGAACAGCAACATTTCGTTAAAAGAGGTGATGACAACATTATTCCTTGACTCCAAATAGAATGGAGGATTATTTGTCAATTATTCACATAAATAATTGAGTTAGAGTTTATTTTGTGGAATGTCATATTTTATTTTTATTCAGACTTACCAAAGATGGAAAGTGTGGGGCTATAACTACATCCTCCAGCGATCCATTTGACTTATCCGGCAGAAAGTGCCAGGTGCGTTTGCCGAAATAGGTCACCTGTGGCTGATTCCACTCCAAATCCTCCTTGACCTTAAAGTCGCTGAAAGTGTAAGGCCCCAGCTGCTCAAAGTGCGGCTTAACGCCCTCTGTGTTCAAGTCCTCCGGATTAGTCCAGTTGAAGAGGAAAACGGTGCTATATAGCGGCATGGGCGTGGTCACCCAGCGATTGTAGATAAAGGAGTTGGGAGCCAAGGGCAAAAGACTACGAATCCATTGCCGAGATATCGCGGGCCAGGCTGAGGCCAGAAAAATCCCAACAGCCAGGATCAGGCCCCCCATGGAGAAAACCCAGATCTTCTGCTGGCGCACACTGCAACAACCACAACACATCGCCCCCGCTCGATTTTGCTACTGGTACTTCAAGAAATGTAAAAGGTCGTATTTATAGGCGAGCCCACTGTTGGGATACATTGATGTTCAATAATGGAAATGCAAGATTAGATTTCAAGACCAAACTGTATTTAGACCGTAAGTATACTAGATTCGTTGAAAGTATGTAACAGCAGAAGAAGCGTTCCGACATATAAAGTATATATTCTTGATCAGGATCAGTAGCCGAGTCGATTTGGCCATGTCCGTCTGTCCGTCCGTCTGTCTGTCTGTCTGTCCGTCTGTCCGTCTGTCTGTCCGTCCGTATGAACGTCGAGATCTCAGGAACTACAAAAGCTAGAAAGTTGAGATTAAACATACGGACTCCAGAGACATAGACGCAGCGCAAGTTTGTTGATTCATGTTGCCACGCCCACTCTAACGCCCACAAACCGCATAAAACTGCCACGCCCACACTTTTGAAAAATGTTTTTAATTTTTTCATTTTTGTATTAGTCTTGTAAATTTCTATCGATTTGCCAAAAAACTTTTTGCCACGCCCACTCTAACGCCCACAAACCGCCCAAAACTGCCACGCCCACAATTTTGAAAAATGTTTTGATATTTTTTCATTTTTGTATTTGATTTGTAAATTTCTATCGATGTGCCAAAAAACTTTTTGCCACGCCCACTCTAACGCCCTCAAACCGAAGAAAACTGTCAGTGTTGAAGACTCGCCTTCGCACTTCCACTAGCTGAGTAACGGGTATCAGATAGTCGGGGAACACGACTATAGCGTTCTCTCTTGTTTTATATTTGTTTTGAAATGTCCACTTGGAACGCTCCTGATAGGCTAATCTGCAAAGCTTTTCACAATACGCTTTCAAGAGGCTTGTTTTAGGAGCTGAGTTAAATATTAATGAGTATTTTAGTTTTCTCATTACTTTTCGTTTCACTCATTTGATACACTGTAGAAAAGGAAGTACAATATATACTTTCCTTAATATAACTGAATTACGAATTCGTTTTTATTACACTATAAATAGTATACTAAACAATTTTGTTATTTTTGAAAGTCAATTATAAATTTGAATTAAATAAAACTTTTACCTAGAGTTCTTCAAATTTTCTTTTTATTTTGTGAATAATTTTGTATGAAAACTTTGTAACTTAATAATAAAACCCACATAGAAAAATATAAACGGCTAATTAATACTGGTGAACATTTCATTATTATAAAATCAAGACATACATTTTATTTTAGGGTTCATGTTTTATTTATTTTTTATTTATTTTTAAGATTTATTATATTTTAAAGCTAGAACAAAAAGATATGTACATTTTATCACATAACGGTTTTTGAAAAATTGTGTGCTGCCCATCAGTGAAAAATGTAATTAATATATTACAAGTTTCGTCCAACCACATTGGCAGCTATTTCCGGAGTTTCCTCGTTGTCCTTGAGGGCCAGTTTGTCCATCTCTGCCTGACCATACCACTTCCTTTTGATGGTCAGTAACACGCCAACTGCTATAAGAATGCAGCCCAGGCACAGGAATCCCACTCCAGTATATCTCCCTATAGCGGGCAGATTCAGTGCCAACTAAAAAGGTACATTAAATATTTAAAATTAAAATGACAGTGGTTCAACAATGATGTGCTTGAAAACATACCCTGAGTTCTGAGGCGAGGGCTTCGTCGATTTCGGCTCGACTAGCAGTGGTGAAAAGGGGAGCATAGAAACTCGGAAGGCCCTTCAGTATGCTAAGGGAAAATAAATAAAATTTCTTAAATACTGTATACAACGATTATTGAAAGTTATTACTCTATAATGCTGTCTGGCTGTATGTACAAGGTAATCATCACGTTGGCATTGACCTTCAGCGGCACTCCCATCTTGCGCTCCATGATCATATAAAAGTTATTCTGATCATAATTGGGATTGAAGCCGTTAATCGTGCTGCCATAGCTCTCGTCCGCGTACATGAAGTGATCCGCAGATAGGTACATGGGAACTCCACTGGCACAGGGTCCTAGGTCAGTGGCTCCGCTGGCAGGGCAATTATCTGGCTGGCTTTCCAAAGGACACCAGCACTTCGCGTTGCCATCGAGCTGTCCATTGTCGAAAGTGCTCGGTGTTATCTCGTACTTCCAGCCCGTGATGCCCTGGATCGTTTCGCTCTGGCCTGTAAACTCGAGATTTATGATCCGACAAGTGTCCGGGATGAAGATGGTCAAAGCCTTCTCCTTGGGCTCATCGGGCACAAAAAGGTCTGTTGTGCTGCCATTGAGACGTCCACATTCTCCTTCGTACCAGCCCGTGTGGTTCTGCCCCTTCCAATACTTAATCTCGCCCATCTCCTTGATGTCACCCACTCCGGTGTGAACGGTGAAGGGACCCTCGAAGTCCTTTGACCCATTACGGTTGAGGAACCAGGCAAACTCGTTCGACTCGATTTCTGGGGCCAATGGGTTATTCAGATTCATGGAGTAATTCAGAAACTCGTCGAAGAAACCTTCGAACAGCCATTCAGATGCCGTGTGGGTCACAAAGAGATGTCCCCCATTCGCGTTTAGAGCCTCGTTGAACATGACTTTCAGGAAGACGTTGCTATTCCGCATTTGGTTTGAAGCAGCCTGTGAAAATTTAAAATACATAAGCAAATTATTTTTAAAAACTATTTATTGCTTACCAATGAAGGCAAGTGCGGGGCCGTAATTAAATCTGTTGGTTTTCCGCCGGAGAGCTCCTCCTCCCAGAACCAAGTTCTCCTGGGGTTAAAGGTCACTGTTCCATTGTCGTGCCACTCAAGATCCATCTTCTTTCTCTCCTCTCGATAGACATAGGGTCCTAGTTGCGCGAAAGTAGGCTTAACTCCATTAGCCTGCACATCTGCGGCATTGGTCCAGTTCCAAAGATACATGTAGACATACACCGGAATGGGCAGCTCCTCCCATTTTTCAAACGTCTTTGAGGTGGGTGTCAACGGCAAGGCCTTTTTAATAAATCGATTAGTACTCCTTAGTTATTTTATTATTACACACCGCCTCTCACCTTCATAATCTCCGAGTCTATAAAGCCCGGCCAGCATATTATTGCCAGGAGACCGAAGACCGCGAAAAAGGTTCCCAGGCCGAAGACCCAGACCTTTTGTTGGGTCACCCCACAGCAGCTGCAGCACATATTGAGACGACACAAAGGCTTTCGAGCGACTGCGAAGTGGAAAAATAGCACCAGTGTTTATATTCATGCACCGCCTAATAGATTATCCACTAGTAAATAAAGCAGCGGCTAATCAGCATGTTTATTCTAGTAGTTAGCTTGGTTCGCTTTGCTCAACTGATAGGGAATTAAGTGTGTGTTTGGAGTACCGAAAATCCTGATAAATGCAAAACGCTGCACTTAGTTTATTATTCTAGCTATTGGGTCTAGCTAATCAGCCAGACTAACGGTAGTAGCTACTTCAGGCTGCCACATACTTGGTATATATCACCTGGTAACTAAATCAGATTTAGAGATACATGGTACAAGGTGTTAAGGAGTATCCAAAATCTAATATCCGAACTTCAATGAAGACTTTTAGATAAATTAATTACATTTTTCTTGTATTTTAGAGATTAAGTTTAGTAAATGAGTTTATAAGTATTTAATGGAATTACAGAGTGTGTTACTTAATTCGCCCTATAAATTACTTTAAACTAGCTTATTGAAGCGTTTAAATAATCATTTTTATTTTAGAGATTAAGTTTAGTTAATGAGTTTATAAGTATTTAGTGGAATTACAGAGTGCCGTTTAATTCGCCCTATAAATTACTTGAAACTAGCTGATTAAACTATTAAAGCGGTCAACTATTTTTCCGTTGACTCTCGCCATCTTATCGGTTATATAGCATGTATGCTTAAGTAGCAATGCAATTTTATTGTCAACCACTATAAAAGATCAGTTCCCAAGACGGCAATCTAATCTGCCTACATAAAGTTCGATTAATCCCCATACTCAACACCATTTTGACTAATCAACCATCTGGTGTTCTGAAATGTTGTCAGCGTGATTAGCACACAAAATTTACCCTGACTCTTGCAAAATAGCGAATGGCGTTATCGTAAATATTAGCGCCTAATTAAAAGTGTCACAAAGCATTTGACTGCAAAAATGACCAAATTAAATGGTGGCTGCTCAAGTGTGTTTGCTTAAATTTAACACTCTCAAAATCCAGCCAATAACTCACCATATTATATCAAATTGTCCATTTTGCCCACTCGAGTTTAGTTCACTAGGCTTCCTCCAGCATAGTTGCCAAGTATTAATTAGTCTGCTTCTCGGCTTCTCAGCAATAATTGGAATTACTAAGCCACAAAAGCAAGACCCACTATTAGTAATTGAATAGATTGCACTGGCTTCTGTTGATTTCCCCATTGCACTTCGAAGTACATAATCAGCAGACATTGCCAGATATCAAATAGTAGGAAATGCCTTGGTAAGCACATTATTAAATATTTAGTGCGCATTCCAGCCAAACTTTCAATGCACCAAGGTTTTGAGCTGGAACATTTCAAATATGCCGTGCTAAATGCAATACAATACTCAAAAATACATACATAAACTCTGTTCATATTTAATTGTTAGTTGAGTTATAAATATAGTACACATACACACATATATGAATATTGGATTTGCTATATAGGAAAAGTACGACGACTGCAGTTCAGAACATTTCAGCAACATCAGCATTTTTTAAGATCTACAAAATTCGGTTGGACTTGTAGAAATACGCCATTTTTTCGTTGGTTGAGGTAGCCTTTCAGTTTAGGCCTCAATGGAGCCCTCGGCTTCCAGTTGGGCCTTGCGACTTGGCTGCAAAGGATTGAAAGCCTTTCATTAATGTCTCAAATATTTGGACAGACCTCTTATTACCTTCGGGTGCATCAGAATAAATGGCAGCTCGGCACAGAGCTCGCCGCCCAAGGCGCCCAGGAAAAGCTTGACCTTCACAGCATATGAAACAATTATGCCAAAGGCGTCCCTCGCGTCCTGACTGGCAATACTGAAATGAATTCAAAAATATTCATTTTTCCCTCATTATTCGTGTTGTGATGTATAGGAAATTGAACACAACTTTAGCTAACGAATTGTTAGTCAATATATAGTAGTGATAGTAAATAGAATATCAATTTATTGCTTTTCTATACTACTCACAGTGTGGTCGAGGCCAGAGCCGTGTCCTTGCGCTTAATATCCCCCTCAACGGCGATGCCCGCGCGATCACAATTGGCCACCAGAGTGGGCACCAGGTACATGACCTTCTGCAGGCTGGATCCCGGGTTCAGTGGACATCCCTCGCTCGTCTCCATGAAGGCGATCGTGTTGCGGAACTGGCCGTTCTGGAACAGGACCACATCGACGCCCTGCTGCACCATGGCCTTGATCTTCTTGACCACCTTGTTGGAGTTGTTGCGCACGCAGATGTTCACCGAGATCTTCTCGCCGTGGTGGTACAGCTGCTTGTCGAGGGTGACCTCCAGTTCGAGCTCCCCGGGCGACAGAAGGAAGTCCTTGCGGACGACGGTGCAGGGCTGGATGCCCTGCTTGGTGGGTGCATACTGCACCTTGCGGATACCCAGGTTAATGGTGCTCCTGCGATGCGATCGGTCGCAGTCACTGTCCCCGGTGAAGATCTTGACGAAGTACTGGACTCCGCAGGGCTGGCTCTCGTCACTGGCCTTCTGCTGGAGAACCACCGAGGCCGGCGAGCTGGGCGGCATCTGCATCACGAAAGGATAGGCATTGGAGCCGAGCTTCTTCAGCAGGCGCTCCTGCATCTTGGTCAGCTGGATGTCCTGCTTCTGGGGCGGGCACACCTGCTGCGAGACCAGGGTCAGTTCCTTCTGGAACCGCAGGCCGATCATCTCGTCGTCCTCGCGTCCGTAGCGGAAATTGCAGACCAACTGTACGAAGATCTTGCGGTTCTGGCGCACGTACTCATCGTCCAGCACAACAATTCCATCTGCAAGAGGATGCTAATTAATTGGAGATTATTGTACACAAATGCCCAGCCTCGTGGATGGTTTGCTCACGTAACCGATACACCTGATTAGCTGCTAGTGCAGCCGACTTACGCTGCTTAAATTGCACCTGAATTCAATATCCAAAGGAAGTGTAGTTTTTATACCCGTTACTCGTAAAGCAAAATGGTATACTAGATACGTTGAAGAGTATGTAACAGGTGGAAGGTATGTAACATATAATGTACTTATATTCTTGCTCAGGATTAGCAGCGGAGTCGATTTGGACATATCCCGCTGTCCGTCCGTTTGTCCGTCCGTATAAGCGGCGAGTTCTCTAGTTTCCCAGATTAGATAAGCATTCCATATTCCAGAGACATACGAGTAGACGCGGCGCAAGTTTGTTTTCTGATGTTGCCATGTACACTTTAAAGCCCACAAACCGCCCAAAACTGTCTCGACCAAACTTTTAAAAAGTGCGCTGAATTTTTTAATTTTAATTTTTGTCTTTCCAGTTTCAATTGATCTGCAAAATATTGTTGCCACGTCTATTCTATCGCCAAAAAACCGCCCAAAGCTCCCACGCCCACACTTTTGAACACACACACTTTTCTATCTAGATACTATTTTAGAGTTGATTTGATTTCACTTTCTAGACCATGTTTAAAGAAATGTTTCAGAAAATGTCTTCAGGTTAAAATTAAAATGGGTTTTCAACAAAATCAGTTTTCCTCAGTCTTTTAACTTTCGTGTCACTATTTAAATCCAATTTAATAAGTTGGAACTGATGTTACACAACATTTCCAAGCTGTAAGATAGTTCAATCCAATTTTGGTGTTTCCTATGCGAATTACTTCTTTGAATGGACTTCCTCCTTCGTAAATCCCATTCCACAAGGGTTTCGATCTGTGACACCTACCAATGGGCTCCACCTGAGTCACGGAATCCACAAAATCACGCCTGTTCATGTAGAGCGTGATCATGTTGTTCGGAGAACACTTCTTGAACACCTTGAAGTTGACCACCATTTTGAAGCTGTTTATCTGAAGCTGTCCGGAAATAGTTTAAATTTTAGATGTGACTTTAACGTTTCGCGCTCGTTCTCGATGGGATACGCCGCGTTGCGTGGTCCACTAGGCTATTAATTAGCGCTCTTTGGCAATCCGGCATTTATACCTGGCATTGTGGCACCTGCCGCCCCTCTAAATTCAATTAGCCGCACAGCAGAAATTCAGCAAATGCACGGCGGAAACTGCTACGGCTTCTGCAACCTTGCTGTGCGCAGTGTCTTTGATATTGACATTGTAGCACGACATCGACATCGATGGCTCAAACATTAAATAACGAGCGAGCAACACGGCGTATTAGCAATGCAGGACAGGCAAAAGTTCAGAAATAGCTCGAGAAATCGATTTGGTGTGCGTATTTTGGTTTGTTGTTTTCCGCTTAGGATGACGTATATGAACACAAATATTACGTGGTGTGTTTTCCTCTTCCATTTACGTAATTGTTTTTAATTTAATTGAGTCTTAAGACATCCACGGCTTAGTACTGCTAACTGGGTCTTTTTTATGGCATTTACAATAGCTTTATTTTGAATAGACAACTACGAGTTAAAAAAGCGCTTTAATATATATATGTATACCCTTTACAGAAACCAAAAATGTATATAAAGGTTTATTTGCTTTGAGGCTGTTCTAAATAATCATCTGCTTTAATTTATCAAAGCGTACAATATATATTAAAATAGTATTAACAGAGTACGTTGAATCATAAATATATAAACAAATCTTTGCCAAACAAATCTAGACGTTATGTGTATATAATGACACATAAGCACTTAAACTTCACCAGTAAATGTCAGTTGAAAGACCTGCACATTCAATTATGGAAAAATATTCTATGCAAAGCTGCTGGCCCTCTCACCATTTGCCGTTTCCATTTTATGCTATGAAATCACATTAGCATAAAGTAGCCTACTTAACAAAGTCAATGAACGTAATAATTATACTCCTGACATTAAAAATATGAACAAAGTTGTGTGAAATATATTGTTCTTTATTGTGTGGTTGGGGGCCGGACAGTCGGGAAAAAGGGGCAGAGTTTTCCCAAACTACACTCCCCCTATTCGTGTGTGAAAATGTGGAAAGTGCGGGAAAGTCCCGGAAAGTGCGGGAGAGTGCCGGCGGACAGTCGCCAAGGGTCCAACAAAACCGACAATGAGGCCCTTAATAATAGCAAAACTTTCGCACTCACGACGTGTGAGCCAGCAGGAAAACGGCGCTGGTTATGGGCTTGTGTCTCATTTAAATACATTACAAGTGAACTTTCCGGGCGGCATGGACACGGTGTTGTCCTGAAGAACTGGCAATATGTTGTTAAATGAGTAGTGCTTAAGATTCTGTTAGAAAAGCGTTAGGAGCTTTAAAATTCAATCAACCAGTAGCGTCAGAATTAAACCAGGAATCTTTGAGCACTTGTCTTGCAACGTAAATTATGGAAAAATCAAGTAAAACAATGTTGCACGTATTTAATCCAAAACCTGATTACTCGGACACTTTGGAAACCCATCACTATCTAAAAATCCATCTGTGGTCTGTAGAAGCATACTTTATATGTCAGGTTATAGCCATGCAATACAATTGCTAACGACCGCCAAAGGTTGGCTTTATTATTTGTGCGCAATTGAGCTAGCTGCGGGTGGTATTGACCCATTTTCAAAAGAGTGCCTTTCAGACCTCCACACTTTCCGAATTCTCCTTAAAGCCGGAGCGATTTAAACAGCCACGGAAGCAGTTTGCCACCATTCTTCTCTCTCGGCCCACTCGAGAGCTAATTTGGGCAATTCAATTGCCTGACCAAGGCGAGACAAAGTCGTCGTCCAAATTGCATTGCACAATCAGCGCGATTGCCACGGTCCAAACTGCGGAGTTTGGCCAAGAGCCCAGAACAGGCATAGAATCCAGTGCAATTGTCGTTTGGCAAAATCGACGGCCAACTGGAGCCAGACTTTTGGCCAGAGTCAGACTGCAAGAAAAGCGACCAACTAGAAAGCATTCTAAACTTTAGAAAATATATTTTCCCAAAAAGCGAAACAAGCAAGTATTAAGGTAACTTAATATACATATACTTACAGATCCTACATATCGCATGTGAATGCATTCTACTGGCAATAAAGGACGCAAAATCTTTCTTACTGTGTCGCATTCTGAAACGAAAAGCTAAGCCAACAACTTCAGGTGGTAACTTGGCCCGCACCACCTTGATGCATGGCCGACATCTGCCATTGAAACGTGCGCTCGGGTAGCCACAAAGTTTTAGGCCAACTGTGGGTGGCGGCAAGTGCTGGGTGACTCATCAACCCGATCAGGTCCAATAGCACGGAAAATTGCAGCGAAACCGAAATTGTTGTCTTATGAAAAGTAAAAGCAAACAGAATTGGCGCCCAGCCTTGGCGCGAGTTGCTGCCATTTCCAGTTACCATTAGCCGGAGGAAGGACATGTCGCACCCCCTGCGAGGGCGTGCAAAAAGCGTAGGAAAAACTGGAGAAATACACAGGTCCTGTGCTGCATGAGCGGACTTGGCAGCGATGTCGTCGCCGTCTGACGATGTGCAAACTGGCGAAGTGACAGCAAATGGCGCGGAAACAGTGTGTGCGCCAACGTCAACTAATCGTGGGTGAACGAATTTTTGTATATACCGCCGTACCCATATATAGATATACCCATGGAGTCAGAGGACTTCGATACCTGGGCTCCCGGACAGGTAGCCGTTGTTGTTGACGCCACTAGATTGCAGGTGCCCCGCCTGTGGGTATTCAGTACGGCGCACCCTGATTTGCTTTGACATCTGCATCGGCGATGTGTTTAGTGCAATAGTGACTCCGCCAAATGGCAACAGTTTTATTTAATTGGGTGAGAACTAAGATGATAGATAGCTGTTTTGATCCGCATTAATCACTGGACTATATATTTATGTATATATCAATGTCGTAAATTGATTTTAGCTTAAACGAATTTATTTGAAGAGACCCAAGGGATAATATAAAAATTTATATTTGCTTTATTTATTTATCTTGTTTTATTTCTTTTGCACACTAGATATTAAGTATCAAACTCTTGTGAATTGTTTTCAAACTAAAATAGGTATTAAAGCAATAATAAAGCCGCTAGGGAGAAGTAAACCGCACCAATTTGGGAGTACCAAGCCACCAAAGCCCCGAGGTGTATCACCCGCCCACCATAAGTGCAATGGCAAGACATTCGAGTGCATCGGATGCAAAGAAAGTGGTCGGAAAGTGCGAAAATATGCTTTCCAGCGGGCCAATTCGTTCCGAATGTTCGTTCCATAAGCTCTGCTGTTGGCGTTGTCCGAAAAATACCACTATTGCCGGCTAATTTCCCAGGTGCATGCTTGCTTGTTAAATTGATGTATAGCTTATGGCATATAGCGCCGTAGCAGGCCAAGTCCGAACCCAAGTCCATGTCAGGGGCGTGCGGCAAGAGGGGCGGCAGAGGGGCAGACAGGCAACGTGGCAAAAAGGGTGTTGTAAAGGGGGGTCGGGAGGGTAGGAGCATAACTGAAAATATTGTGAAAACGGCATTGGCCTCCGCACACAACAATGGCTGCCATGGAGGCACCTGTACAGGTCCCCTCCTCAGGACCAACATCCAGGTCCTGTATTTGCGGTCGGGTTTTTGACACAAATTTTGCCGATGACATGTTCAATACACAAAGCTGCGTGCTTAAGTTCGCTCATCCGTATTGTTGTACCATGGAGCCCCGACAGCATGTAGTCCTCGATATTTGCAGCCAGCACGTGTTTAGGGTTGCCACAGCGCCGTTGTACTCTGTGTGCGAGCTGGTGGCGTGGGAGTGGGAGTGGGTTGCCTACTTGTCTGCTTGTGAGCCAACAGTGGGAATGCTTTCTATATTTTTGTGAAGTGGGAGCCTTTCAATTTTAAAGTTCAAAACTCAATTTTATTATGTGTGTATGGTGAGGGTTCAATTGGTAATGCTAATATTAATCTTATATATAATGATGATATTTGAGTTAAAATACTCTTAGTATTGTGGCAATGGTGTAGCAATGCAGAATGACTTATCTAAGCTAACGACGAGGAGGAGGAAGTTACTACGAGGCATGCCTGGAAAGACGAAAAAACGATAGAGAGGTTGTCCCATGAGAAAGTAGAAGACTTCCACCATATTTTACAATATTTGCAATTATATTGCATTATTTATTTATAAAACTATTTATACTGATTTGACCAAGATTTGCAGGCACTGTTGTGACTACTCTGTGCACAGAGCTCTCAACTTCATTAATCACGTTCAGAGCAATGAAACAAAAGCCTCACTTTTCCGATGCTGTCTCCTCCATTTAAAGTACTCTGGGCGGTTTAAACTTGCGTTTCAGGCTGTCAGCGGGTGTCAAATAAATTTGAGAATATACACTTTTTCCCATTGCCTATTTCCGTAAGCCACATTATCCTATTAAGGGATTTAATGGAGTCACACACGCGCGCAACTTTGTCTCATCATAAATCTGAGAAGCCAGCACAGCGGGTAATTCTCCCTGAAGCGTGAAAAATGCCGGAGGACAGAAGGACAGAGGGACAGAGGAGAAGATGGAAGCCACAGCATTGTTTGATATATTTACCTCATATCGGATATTTATGCCTTTCACTTACCAGGTAGCGTATGGATTTATGCCACAGCGATTATGGCCAATGGCCAAAGTTGCCACACAGCCAACTTACCAAAATCCCTCAAATTAGCCGAAAGCTTAAGGAGCGCTCGGGCTATACGTATGGCGTTTAAATTATTTTATCTGCACCGCAAAAATTTATGAATTTGCAAAACTTTGTAATAACACCCAAGGGACCGCTTTTGGCCGCGCTGCCAGTGAAAATATATTGCCGGCCATTCGGCAAACAAACTGTTTTGCCTCCTCGAGCCATCCAAATATTGACGTCTCATCGTGTTTGGGCTCCTCTAGAAATGAATTGGCCTAAAGTAGAGTTTTGTAAGTTTTATGTTTTTTTTCTGAGTAAGAAAGTTGGCTCCTATATCGGTGGGAATCGAGCGGCCATCAGACTTTGCGTAACTCCTATTTAAGTCGGCTCGAACTTCAACCACTTGAGACGCTTTAATTGGTTGTGCCACAGTTGCTGTCTCTTCTCTCCATTTAACCCCCGACTCCTTAACCCCTTAATACATCCCAGGGCCATCACATTCCATAGCCACCATCCTTTTTCTGTTCGGCTTGCTGTGCATAGTTTTGCATGTCGGCTCACCGCAAAAAAGTCTTTTCGATTTCGAATTTTAGTTTTCTTTTCCCTGGAGTGCTAAAACACAGCGAAAAAAATGTGGATCGTTCATAAAAACTTATTTTAAAGAGCATAACAAAATGGATTTTATGAACTAAAACAGTAAACGCTTTTTGTTAATCATTACCGATATATATTCGTGTTATTCAGCAATATAAGGCCCGTTGTTTGCTATAAGATAATATAATTCGGCATCTGCCCTTGTGTTCATGCCACATCCATTTCCTCTGCATAGCAGCAACAGTTCTGCCATAATAAAATTCGTGTTCTGACATTTCTCAGCAGGCCTGTCACACGTGTCGAAGCGTTGCAGAAATCTCGGCACCCCTCTGGTTCTATTTCCCCTTTTTTATGCCGAGCCCCGTGGACAATTCAAATTGTTCATTTGCGCTCTCTATGCAAGCGGCGTCCTCCTCGTTTTTATTCCAGGCTGTCAGAGGTTAAAGCCTAATGGTTTTTGCTTTGAAACTTTTGCAAATGCTTTGAAAAGCAATTAGTACTGACAAATGCGAGCCTTGACATTGCTGAACTGAAGACAGTGCCTGTCAATGCGTTCAAACGATTTGTCATGACAGAGAGGCAAAAGTTTAATAGCCGGACAAAGTAGTGATTGATGGGCTTCAGAGCAAACGACTGACAAATAGTTTAAACAGATTAATTGTGGAAAAATAATCAGATTATTTATATTTGATTTAAAAGTTATACATTCTAAGAAATCTAAGTCTGATTACATTGGAGAAGAAGCATTTACCAAGCCACAGAAATTATTTTGCCACGCTGATCATGTTGTCAGCTAAGAAGGGCTGGTTAACCTGGCTGAAATTTAATTTAATTTCGACGTTTTTGCGCACTCAAGCTAAGTAAACCAATAAAGCGAGAGGCAGGTGAGAAGGAGCCGGCTGAGACAGAGGCGCAGGATCCAAGGATCCAAAGGTTCCCCTTCTCCTTGCTGCACTGCACCAAAGTTGAGTACGCTGACTGATTAAATTTACACATCGAACCGCAACTGTTGCACACTGGCATACGAAAAAGTAATAAAAAAGCAAGGAGCCGGAACAAATTTTATATCCCCGCCAGCAGCGGGGAACAAAGCTGAGGAAGTCGAGTCTGGGCTTCTGTGCATTAAAGTAGGAAATCAATTGATGGTTGCCGAGCAGATGGGAGCCGTTTTCCTTCGCCAATTGCTTGTAAGTGGGTGGTTGTAAAAGTTTTTATATCCCAGCCGGAGTGCACACTGCGTATGAGCAATGCCAGCTGCTTCGGGCTTAAGGGCCCCCGATGCACCGAATTAAGAAAGATTGAAAATGGTCAAACTTCATAGCGTCCAAATCGAATATCTCCAGTGGCAATTTAGGATTTTTCTATGGCCTATCCAAAGGAGGATCGCTCACTTCAAATGTTAATCAGAACCGGACAGGACCCTTCTCCTGCGTCCTCTTACATCCCCTCTCAATGTGTCAAGTGTAGCAATATTGATGTGCAATCTCGAGAGCTGCAACCGCACTGCTCAATTTGCATGCGCCTGGCCACTCGACTGCTGTGCAATTTGAAATGCATTTTCAATGCTCCAGCCGCCCTTCCGAGTGGCCGAGTGGGAACTCCGGTTGCCGGAGTGGAATGGAGGGGCTTTTACAAGCCCTATGCATAAATTCAAATGTTTTCCCGGCCAATATATGGAAGCGGACTCGCCCTGGACATTGTCTCTAAGATATATGAATCGGCAAACAAATGGCAAGCAATTTTTCACAGCGCCGCATAATGCATCGAGTGGTTTGCGATCAATAAGCTCAGTTTGCATCTTGGCTGAGCGCATTGGATGTGGCACATACTGTGCAAAGAGTTTATTAAAGTAATCCTAAATTGAATATTGACAAGGCCCTTTGAATTAGTCGATCAATTCTAATAAATAACTTAAATTAATCATTTTGTAGATTTAATAACCTTTAACATTGCTTTCCGTAATAACAAGAATTAATTGGGAAAATAAAGAAAATATTCTTTAGAAAATTCTTCATTTGTCGGTGCTATAAATTTTTACACTTCGATCTCTTTAAATTCTCTTAAAATTATCTAGCAACAAAAGAAAAATCGAATTTCTACCCATGCTTCCTATTGCCATTCCACATTTTTAACTCTAAGCCGTGACTCTAATACAGCGACTGAATTTACCAAATGCATTCATGTTATGCCAAAAATTGGACTAAATTAATCGATTTTAGTGCCACTTCAATTACTTTTAAAGGGATCTACACATCCAACCCCCAACCCCCGACCCCTTCGGCCAAATCAGGGTAAACTGATGCAGCGGCAGCTTGTTCACAATGCAATCAGCAACAATAGCAATCCGAGTGCCGTATCCTAGCCACCGCGGAAACGGAAGCAATTTTCATTTGCGTTGAGTTTGGTTTTAGCCTGGTGTCGTCCTTGCGGTCGCTTAGGAAGCGCTGCTCCGTCTCGGCGGAAAATGGAGGGGCGGAAAATGGGCGGAGATGGTCGGGTGGGGTCGGAAAAGCCAGCACATGCTCGGCGACATGTTACCAACATAATTTCAGATGCCACACAATGGGATAAGATAGATGGGGTGGCGCAGGGCCAAGAACGGAAAACCGCAAATGATGCAAGTGTGCAGTGCAGTAAATGTGAATTTTTATTAAATAAATTGCTCGCAGGAAGACCTTACCATTTTTGCGGATTCCGTTTTCGGTTTCAAGAATGACACGTATCTCCTTTGGTTTCATAAACAGTCACACTTTATTATGGATTACGGTTATTGCTGTGTAAAATAAATACAATTTTCCGACTTAAGGATACGTGAAAATGCCAAGTTCTGTTATTGATTCGAGGGGAGAACCGAAAATCGTTTGGGCTTCTAGTTGGGTTTCATTCAAATGATTGCCGACCTTTGCTTCTTTTGCTTCTTCTGCTGTTGGGTTTGAACAATATACTTTGACATGCCTTACGTTCTAGTTCTATATAGGTTTTGTATGTGTCTTGGAAATCTATGCCACTAACTACGTGCTATATTAATGTTTACTTTTAAATTCTCAAACAGCGGCTGCTCAATTTTGAATCGCATTGGCCAAATATACAAGTTGTCTTATGTCTTTTATCGCTTACAGATTTTACACTTAGTTTTTACGGTTCGCTTGCCTTAATACTTATTTACAGAATACGCTCGGTTTTATCACATTTGAAATGTGTCGAAATGAATCGTGTGTTATACTTTACCTAAATTTAGATTTAAATTTAGACCAATTTTATATACAGATGCGCATATAAAAACATTAAAAGTAAGTTACAAGTATCTTAGTGAAACACTGGTAAAGTTCGTTAATTGTGAAAATGGCAGTATGGAATATTGGCGTGTTCCTTTGGGGAAAGGCCGAATTTGATGATGATCGTCTGGAGTGATTAATGAACTTAATTGCGAACTCAAATCCTAATTACTGCACTTCAATGTGACCCCGCATGGCCATTAATTATACGCCCCGTCGACCGTTGCAAACTGCAAATCCAACTCTCCGGCGGCTTACGTCGGTGTCGTGCCAACTGTTTGCTGGGCAAACTTCGTGGCTGATGAGGACGCGGTGGCTCCCGATGGGCCCCTGGGTCAGTTAACGCTGACCAGCGGCTCCAGCGTGCTGCTCAGATGGACCAGCTGCTGCTGCACCTCCCGCAAGCTGGCCAGGCTGCCGTCCATCTGGTGGTGGTGCTGTTGTGGTGGCAGCGGTGGCGGGGGCAGGACCACAACCACAGCCTCGGCGGGAGTGGGAATGGGTGTGGGCGTGGGCATGGGCGAGTGGGAGTGGGAGGGGGCTCCTGGCGGGGTAACAGTCGCCGCCGCCGCCCCAGCTGCCAGGGTTGTAGCCGAGCTCGGCGAGTGGGACACACTGTACATCAGGCTGCCCATGCTGGGATGCGGATGCTGCTGCGGAGGTGGTGGTGGAGGTGGCAGCAGCTCGTCAATGGTGCAGACGCGATCGTCCACGGGAAAGGTGAAGTTGATTTCCTTGCCCTGGTCCTCGGGGATTCCGTGAACGGGCGTGCTGCCGTTGGCAGGACTTAAGCTCAGACCCTGTCCATTCGTCTTCGGACCATTTGGTGCCGCCGGGGAGGCGGCCAGGGTCAGCGTGGTCGTCGTGGTGGGCGAGTTGCCATTGCCCAGCGTTGTAATCGTGGTCGCCTCCAGATTTTTTTCCAGGCACTTGCTCTCGCCTGGGGAAGGAAGAGTAAAGGGAAACGGAGGAGAAACAAATGAGAACCAGCTATGGAATGTCGGTTCCTATCCAGATGCACTTCAAAAGCAAAATTGCTACATATATAATTATCAAAGTTCCTATATACTCGATCAAATTTTAAAAGGTATTACCCATTAGTATATTGAATCACACTTTTTTAAAATTTTCATAAAGTTTAGTAATATTTTAGTTTCAACAACCAATGATTTTTATTAATTTTTTTGCAGTGCCAGTGTGCAAACTAGGACAGCGAGAGGCTCCGGCGGCGTCATAGTTTGCACATTTTTCTGAATTCTGAGGACTCCACGGGATGTATGGGTAGGGCTAGGAGTTTTTGTCAGCTACCAGCTGAAATTTTTGACTATTTTTTCCCTGTTTTGCCTGCCCGTTTATCGTGGGAATCGAATTTTTGTGTGCGGCAAAAAGTTTTCGTTGTGGCTGGGCGACTGGCTCTAAGGCCATTTTATTGTTTGTGCAGATATGCTACAATTGCGTAAACTCAGAAGTTGGGCTTTGTTTTCTTTTTGCCGGCCCTCTGGTCCTCTTGCCCCTTTATTTCGGTAAGGTATCCCTCGAGTGCGTTCTGCTGAATGGCGGATGCCCGAAGGCCAACTTCAGAACTTCAGGTGAGCACAAACATTAGCGCGGGCGGAACTTGGTCAGTGTGAAATTTATTTATTCCCCCATTACGCTGGGGGGAGTGGAAAGCATGGGTCTCGGCATAATGAAGCACGTCCTTGTAATTAATTAAGTGCGGCGACTTTTTCCTTTGTTTTTAATTTGGTGAATCATGCGCGTGCCAGTATCCGGCACATAAATTTCCGGATGTCGTTTTTCCCATTTTTACTTCTGCGCCTGTACTTGGCAATTTTCCCGGAGTTCGGGGCTTAAGACACCTCATCCTCGCGAACTGCAATTAAATTTAAATTCAGGTACTAATCTGTACTTACTGCCATTCAGGTGGTCCTCCCTCGTGTAGTAGCGAGCCCGGTTTTTCGAAAAGCAGGCAACCAAGGACAGGATAATGACGGCAATTAGCACAAAGATGATGCCACCCAGAATGGCCAGAGTATTGAGACCACCTGTCGGTTAATTAACAGAGATTTAAATGTTAACGTAACTGCGTCTGCATTTTGAATACTCTTTTTAATTGTAATAAAGACAACAAGAGGGAACGCTGAAGTCGACTATCAGATACCTGTATCTGATACCCGCACTCCCTGCTGGGGAGATGGAGATACGCAAATCCACTGTTTCTGAGAATGAACAAAAACTCCACCTGGCGGAGGTAATTGAATTGCTTTCAACTGTTTTACAAATGGATAGTGATGCATTTGCCAGTAACGGATATAAGTAACACTCACGACGAGATATTATTTAAGAAATTAATCTACTTTTTGGTAGCAAGACCTTTTCAAATTTCTATCTCGATTATTTACATATTTACTTCTAGGTGCTTTGTGAAAGTGTTTTATTTTGGTACTTGCACCAAATTAATTTTATACCATGAAATATGTACTCTGTACTATGACCTTACCGTGCTCAAGAAAGTTATATGATGTGCTGGCTGCGTTCTGCTCCTCGTCGGTGATGAAAGTCAAGCACGTGTGCAGCCCGTTGATGTCCAAATTATTTATTTCTGCGCCTCGTAGGCTCTTCGGCAGGAAGCAAATGGGGTAGGTATCCCACTTCCACTGCAGCTGCAAGGATGAAAACGAAAGGGATTGAACTCATGGTGGTGTTTTAAGGCGTCATCAATCAGCAACTACTTCGAAAACTAATTGAAATTGAATTTTCCCTGCCGAAGGCATTTATTTTGTTTGCAACTGCATTCTCACTTACTTGGCGCACGACATCTATTAATTTCCCCATGTGACACTCGTCGCATATCAAAGGATTGTTGTCGAGCCGCACGTTGCGTATGCCTTGGATCCTGAGGGCCGTGTCCTCGCTGATGCCGTGTAATTGATTCCGAGATAAGTCCAAAAACTGTTGGCGAACAGGGCCGGGAAAATGGCCAGAAAAGTTCAATTAAAAGTGCATTTCATGTGGATGGACAGAGGGGAGTGGTTGGTAAACAAAAGTTTAATTTTTATTGGAAAACTCTTCTGTTCAAATGACAATTAGCTTAGGAACACGTATGGCAACACTCAGAGATTAAGCCTGCAGCTAATTTTCATTTTTGTATACCAATTGCATATTAATAATTATTAAGATCTCTAGAAACTAATTGTATTTTAATACCGTCATCTTTAAGCTCTTAAAAAATCCATTTTTAAATTTAAACTAGTTCACCCAATGCGAGAAATTATTTATTCGTGTGTAGAAGACTCTGAGAATCAAGCAAAACAATTTGGAAATTTTTGGCCAGCCACAATAACAGTACCCAAATGGCTTGAGTGAAGTGTATACACAATTAAATTCAATTAAAATGAAAGGCTTAATGGCTATAAAATGATTGTTGTTGCCCGGGCTGTTGATGCTCCTGCAGCTTTTGTTGTTGCCCAATACATTGCCATAGAAAACGGCAACAATAACAGAAAATTCGATGGCAGCAGGACTGTGGCAACAATGGATCCCCAGCACGGCACCGAAAACAATCCGCAAGCAGAGTGCAAGGACACCACCAGTTGGTTGGATATAAATTGGGGTGTAAAAAAGGAGCTAAAGAAGAGGGGCTGACTGACTGACATGGGGCACGTACAAAAACCAGGGTGACACACAGACGGATGGGGCATGATCCTCCTGGCTGGTAAACGGAATAAGGCCACGGCTTTGGCCCGTTGTCAGAAATGTATAAACAGAAACGGCAAACGCTAACGAAAACTGCAAATATCTCTTTCACCACCCTCCATTCCAGAGACGGTACCTGGCTGCACGAGCTTCCCTCAATGCTTTACAATGAAATATTCTACAAATTGGCCAGAAGGAATCAACAGTCCAGGATGCAGGACAATAGATCTCGGGGACAAATGTGTGCGGCATTCCGGGCTGAATTATTACCTAGGTCCAGGTCCTGCAACTCCTGTGACTGACTTACCTCCAGTTCTCGACACGGATCGATGACCTCCAATGCCGTGTTGTTCAAGGAATTGCCGGAGATATTGAGATATCTCAGCTGCTTGAAGGGATGCAGCAGGCCAACGGGCATTGTGCCCATGTCCGCAATCGCCAGGTGAGTTAGCTGGGGAATGAGCTGGAAAAATAGTTTGGAGCAGGTATAGAAAATAATAAATCAATTGCCTATGCATGGAATCTTTCCGGACTATGAAATAAATATTTTAATCTGTAACCACTTGAAAGGCCACCTCACCTCAAAGGTCTCCCTCATCTCCCTGAGATCCATCAGCACATTGCCACTTATGTTGAGCGTCAGTAGGTTGCTCAGACTTCTAATGGACTGCGGCTCCAGCCGAACCAGTTTGTTGTAGGACAAGTCCAGGAAGGTCAAGTTGGTCAGCTGCAGGAACGAGTCATTGGGTACTTTGGCCAACCGATTGTACGACAAATCTAAAGTGGTTTAAGCAAAGGAACCCAAGAAAAAAAGGCAAATAGAAAGCAATTTAGAGTTTTTAAAAGACCGTCGCGGAGGAAGTATGATGTCAATGACGCACCCAAATGATTAAGACTCTTCTGCATGCGAAAGAGTTGGTCCACCACCACGGACAATTGATTGCCGTCCAGCAAAACTTTGGTCAGTCGCTTCACATCACGGAATTCATCCTTGTCGAGAAACTTGAACTGCGTGAAAGGAAAAAATAATTGGAAAAACTCTTTTGCGAGGGAAAAAATAAATGTGGCCGAGACAAACCTCGTTGCGTCCCAAGTCCAATTCGCTTAAAAGCGGCAATAAATTGTACATCTGCGGATTGATTTTTTTCAACTGGCAATTGCGACACTTGAGCATTTTGAGTTCCTGCGACAAAACAAATCATCAAAACAAATCATCAAGTTTCGCTGCCATAACAAAAGACTCAAACATTTGTATTTGCAGACAACTCACCGGCACATCGCGAAACACATCCGGCTGTAAATCCTGCAGCGGATTTCCGCTAAGGTCCAGATACTTGAGTCTGCTCAGCATAAAGAAGTTGCGCTGCACGAGCTCCACAATCGAGTTGTCGGCCAAATTAAGGCGACGCAGATCCTTTTCGGTTAAGAGAAGCAATTTCGCAAGTTTATTACGGCACGCACTGAATTAATAATGTTTTATGATCAGGCACTGCAGCTACGGCTAATAATTCATAAATCAGGCAAATATTACCGGGTCCCGGAAACTGCCAAAAAAGTTAAAAACACAGTTGCTGCACTGGCTTTTCCGGGCATGGGGCGGTGTGGGAAAGCGGAAAGTGGAAAAGGGAAAAGGCGGGAGAGGAAGTAGCCAGGGCGCAGTGCGCAGTGCAAAACAAAATCGAAAGCACATTGAAGACAACGAAACTAACTTCTGTGCACTTGCACTTCCGCCGGCTGCCGGGAAAATTGGGAAAAGTGGACCAGGAGAACTTGAATTCAAGCACGTAGAACTTTCTTCTCTTTCGCCCCGAAAAGTAGTCAACAAATTTGCAGCTGCAACAAGGCTATTAAAAATGCCACACAATTTATTACACGAAGGCCAAATGCAATCAGCTTCGAGACTAAGACTGACAAACTATTGCTTATCGGAAATTTACGACTCATTCATAAAATCGGAGATGGCTATTGCTTCCTCCTTTCGTGCACAAAAATTCCTTACTGAATCACCAATCTCCCTGTTATCCCTGGGTGTAATTAAACAACTATATGAGTAACATAATGATATTCAATTTTAAGCACCGCACAAAAGCGACAGATGCAAACAAAAGGCTATCAATCTATCAATCAAAAGTTATGTACTGTTATGTACTTACTGTCAAATGGCGAAACGTTGAACTGGCCATGCGTAAAACTTTATTTTTTGACAAGTCCAGTTCCAGTAGGTTATCCTGTCCTCGAAAGTTATTCTCTGTGATGTTGGTTATATTGTTCTTGGACAGGTCTGCAACAGAAATTAATAGTGGCATGTATTTTATTGGCAGTTTTCAACCAAAATCATTGCGTCAGAACAATATGAATAAGCAATATGAAAAACTACGAATGCGAAAAGGCCTTTAACCCGCTTTTCTAGATAAAAAGTGTTTAAACAGCTCAGTACTCCCTTGGTTTTGACGCAGCTTAAACAACGCAAAACACATTACACATACGCCCCATTGTCTAGCAAA
Source organism: Drosophila teissieri (assembly GCF_016746235.2). Lineage (NCBI taxonomy): Eukaryota > Metazoa > Arthropoda > Insecta > Diptera > Drosophilidae > Drosophila > Drosophila teissieri. The sequence continues at coordinate 6,649,971 of NC_053030.1, forward strand.
AAGCCGTGGCAACAACGCCCCCTTAAACATTCTGCAAAATTAATTTAAATAGAAATAGGAAAAGGAAGAGCCAAGCCAAAAGAAATGCCAGTTGTTCCGCGCTGCTCTTTGCTGGCAGCCCGGAAAAAATCCTTAACTGCAGTGCAACTCTGTTTTTGTAGCTCGTGAAACTCCTGACAAGCGAATGAAACACCAATGGCTGAGGGGCCGAGCCGAAAAAATAAGATCCGAGCATGTAAATAATTGGAGGGCAGTACCGTGGCTGTAAACCGCCAGCAGGGGGCGCTACGGCACACATAAAGCACAAATAAACAAGTTTAAAGCCCCAACGATATCGAGCATTGCTTTCGTTGGCTTTACACTTGCTTTCCGCCGCCGCCAGTTCAATCCTCTTCTTTTTTTATTTTTCGGGCGCTTTCTGCTGTTTGGCGCATCAATTTCAATTTTATTGACAAGACTACAAGCGTTTGGCAGGCTGAAAGCGAAGTTTCATTACTCTTTTATGTAGATCCCGTACAATCTTTGCGAGCCCGAGTTCCCTATACAACGGATTCTCTACTATAAGTCTGCTGATTAAGTGTATTAAAGTTAATTAACTCTTATCGAGTGAAAATAAGAATGGAGTTAAAGCTGTTAGTTAATATGCTTTTAGTCAATAAAAGTCAATTTTAAAGTGATTTGTAAACAAAAACTTTGACTCAAACATGAGAACTGATGAAAAATGTGAGAGACCCAGCCGAAAATTTCGAATCAGCGTTATCCTGCGCTGTCCTTCCTCGGCCTGCTCATTTAACGTTTGCGACGCGTCCGCTCCTTTATTTGCCTTTTCGTTTGCGTTTCGCATTTTACGAGGCTGCAGGACAACCGCATCGCTGTTATGCCACCCGCTCCTTTTTCTTCCGATTGCTTCGTGTTATTTGCATATCAGCGAGTGGGGTTTTAAGAGCGCGCAGCTGCTTAAATTGAAATCGCTGCCCCTTTGGAAATTATATGTTCGGGCTGAATTTAAGAGCCGCCGCGCTCGTAAAGGCATTGATTACTCACCTAATATCCGCAGATATTTGAGGCCCCAAAACGACTCCGCGCCTATTGCCGGCAGATTGGAGTCGGTGATGCGGAGGATCTCCAGTTTCATGAACTGCCTCAGGGCTGGTCCGATTGTGATGGAGTTCCGGGGTCCTCGGATGATAATAACCTTAACATCGGCGTCCAACTCATTGGGCGACAGCAGTGAATTCAGGCCTCCTGTAAAACAAACAATAAAACCACAACAGTTAAAAGTAGTTGAGGTCAAGTAGTTGTGTCGAGGACACTTGAACTAATTATATGCAGCTCACGGTTGTTGGGCTGTGCTCGGCTTTTGATTTTAAATTGAGAAATATATACATTAAATTTATCAACGCCTACGGATTTTCCTATTACGTACCTCTAACTATTTTTTGAAAATATGAATTACTCTTTATGGGACTATTATTAACTTTTCAATGTTCCTGTCCCGGCCAACAAGATCATTAATTGCATCCCCAGGGGAGTCCACCTTGTATTTTGTATTTTTGTATGCCAACAATGTCGGCCATCTATTTAGAATTCGCCGAGTAACTGCGAGTGGAATACAACCAGCCAAACGGATCCCAGTCACCATTAACATCGCATTTGTATGCAGCACAATTTTTACTCCTCGCCCAGTTTCATTGTGTTTTTCGGCGGGGCTTCGGATCTGAGCTTTATGCACTTTGCATTTTCCGTGGCCGTGCTCCATGGGCATGTGAATGTCTAAGGGGCGAAGTTTCACTATAATGCCCCCATTGTATTCATATTCGACGGGGTTGGCGGTTGGGGGTTGGGGTTGGGGAATGGGATCTTGTTGCTGCAGCGGTTTTATGTTGGCTGAGCACGCTGCGGGAATTTTCATAAAAATGCTGAGCATTAACACTGATTGTAACATATTTTAACGCGCGCACCCAGTTCTATTTTGTTGTCCTCATTCTGTTTTTATTTTTCCTCATTTTTGTTCACGAGCTTTTTGTTGGGCTAAGAGATAAGGGTTGCTCATTAGCTTAGCCGCGGAAATTCTAACAAATTGCAGCTTAGAGCAAATTAGTCGAATTTATTATCGAGGTTTGTGTAGCATTTATTTAATCCTATTAGAATACCACTTTATACAATACAATATTTTAACCATGTACCTCGACTTCAATCTAAAAACTTACGTCATAAGTTCCCACGTTTCTCATTGATTTCAAGCTGGCTCTTCTAGTTGTAAACTTGAGGACTTTAGATTGCCAAATGTATGCAAACACTTGAAGCTTTTTTCCATGGCTTTATTTCAACACGATTAAATATAAATTTCGTTTCCCAATTCCATTTCTGGTGCTAGATCTAATCCAGTGCAATTATTAAAAGCCCAACAGTTTTTGAAACGAAATTAAAACGACGGAGGCATCACATTCAAAGCAATTCGAGGACTTACTATATGTGAGTGCTGTCCAAACAAGCGTTAAATTGAAATTATAGATTTTTGGGGGGCGAAAACCAGAGGAGCAGATGAGCAGATGAGCTGGTGGGGGAATCGAAGTAAAAAATTCCCCAGCCCCAGCGACGACGGCAAATGACAGTTGAACAAATTGAAATTGTCAGACATTTAAGGGAAATAAATGGCGAGCTTTAAAAGTAATGTCCGGGGAAATCCCCACATCCGTAGATTGCGTGTGAGCGGGGCATTTTCGCATCACTGCTGGATGTGTAATTATGATAGTATCCAGCGGAGAACACCTTATCGGTGCTCAAGACAACCTCCCCTCTTTCTTGCATAATTTGCGAGCATTAAGTGGGGTTTTTCCACCTCTCCACCTTTCCCTCACCTGAATCGGTTCCGCCTTTTGCATTTATTGCGCCACTTACCTTTTGTGCAGATGGCCTGATAACGATCCAAGTCGTCCATGCTGCATTGGCATTCAGTGGGGCATTTCCTCCTCGTATTGCTGAACATGGCCGGCATTATGCACAGGCTGAACAGGAGCCACTTCAGGAGCATCTGTCAAGGACGAGCCGCACAATGGAAAGGGAGAAAAATAAAGGAGTTAGTTTAGCATCTCAGTCGGTGGTTAGTGAATGCAATTAGTGGTGGCCTGTTATGCTAAAAGCTAGGGAGTTCAGCCACATTTTATGGAGATGGGATTTAAATGTTAAAGTTATTGCTTAAAACGCTTTTGCACTCGATTTGGGGTTTCCTTTTTTCAAACCTCAAGCCGCAACGAATGCTAAAACATTCCTCTAATTATCCCTAATTCAATTGCATTGCTCGACGATTGAACGACTTGCTGAACTAGTTTACGGTGTCTCCTCTGCCCTTTCTGCTTTCCATTGCCGCAGCTGCTAATCTATATATAAAACCACGCAGCCACATTCTCCACCTAACAGCCACCGCAGACCCATTCAAATTGAAATCAACGTGGTGTCACATGTTGACATGGTTTCAGCTGCTCCGCCAGTTGTTTTTGCACCATACTATATTTTTTTGTTTTTTGGTTTTAAGTTCAGTGGTTTTGTTACATACTTTCGTTTTGTTTGGCTCGGTGTGTGAGTGGGTTTGGTTAGGGTGTGTTGGGTTGTTGCGTTGCGTATACGCCGTGTTGACCTCGGTGATTTGTGGTCGCCAGCAGCAGGACACTAGGACACAAGCGCGCCGTGGCCAGCGATAAACTGTGGCGCTGGTCCCGTGGTCCCGATGCAGTCTAACAGGCCAACGTGCTGCATAAATTAGCCGCAGCACATTGTGGTTGCAAAACAACAGAAAAAACAAACTGAAAATCAAAGATTACTGTGAGAAATGCGTCGAGGAGCTACACAGAAACAAAAGCAAAGACGCTTTGTTTTGTTCAAAAAGACATTAAACGGTACAGTAATATACAATTAACATTTTATAAATAAATGAAAAACTTGACTCTTTTCTCTAGATTTGTTTCTTTAAATAATATCTATTTAGATATTGAAATGATATTTCAGGAGTCAACACTTATTTAGGTTACCCATCATTCAATATATTGTACTATTAGAAGAGATAACTTTCTTTCTGTGTGCCGTGTAAAGCATTTCCAATTTGCCTAAAGGCCACGTCCGGCGAATGCATTGGAAAATTAAATTTCAGCTTAGGGAATTTTTGGCTTGGACGCGGCGGCTTTTCCTTGCAGACGTTTGCCGGGAACACGCGAAAGCACAAGGATTTATGCGCAGCATACTTTTCATTTTACATATTTGCCAGGATCGCAGGATGCGGGCTGCGATGGAGGAACGCAAGAAGGCAAAGAAAGAGTTGTCTGGCAACCGGCAAGCGGCAACTTGACAGTTGCCGGCTCATAGTCGGCACCTTATGCATTGTGCTGGCCGGATTTGTTGTCAGGATATTGCCTCTGGGCCCGGCTGAGTAATATTCCGCAAAGTTGGTGCGGTAAAAGTGAAAAATTGCGACAGCCTCCGCCGCAACTTCGGCGTCAGGACAGTTTTTTGCACTCAAGTCGGCGAAATGTTCCAAAGGAGCACACTCTGGGCTCTTTATTCGCACACTCACACCCAATTTAACATGGCACATTACTCACAATAAAGTTCCCAAAAATGCATTCAAAAATGTAGAAGTTTCGTGAAATACGCAGTGCAAGTGGCACCCTAGCCGAATATAAATTCCTTTTGCTTGCGAGTTCCTCAAGGCGGAAATTTAAATTCAAATTGGGTGTCACACCTGGGAAATAATGTTGTGGATTTAGGGATAACAAATAAAAACTTAATCGCATTCCCGTGTTCTATGGCTTTTTAGTCCATAAAGTTTGCCGAGCGATAGACAGAGAAGAAATTAAATTATAAAATGGAATATATATTTTTAAATATATATAACTTGATTTTAGAACTTACTAGGCAACCAGGCAGCAGCAGCATACTTGGAAAGCCATAATCCCAAGCATTAGAAGAAGTTCACATTTAATGCAGAGCAAAGCTCCCCACAGCCTTAAACCAAAACTTAATCACTCTGTTCTCGGTAAACCGGATTCGTTTGAAGATGGATGGCCAGAAATCAGCATCTGTCTGAATCGTTGGCCCACGAACTGGCAGGCGGATGGGGCCACACACTCGGGAGTAGAGCAACAAATACCCTGAAAGCAGCTGACGCCCTACACGCTCCACTAGGACTTTTGGCCAACTTTGCGCCGACTGCAGATGGCGCACGCGAAGTGGTCGAGTGGCGAAAAGTTGTGGTTCGCGGAGGCGGAATGCTGAGTAGATGTTGATATCGGCTTTCAGCGGGGAAAACTGTTTGTTATTTAAACATTGGCAAATTTGTTTGGCACGCTGCCCACTTCGGAGCCCACTTCGGAGGACAAACAGAAGGCTGGAAGAAGAGGCACAGATGGATCAAATTGGAAAAGGGCTGGGCACAAAACAAACTCATACGCCTCTTGGAACAGCGCCGGATGTGGCATTTAATACGTTCGCTACTTTTGTAATTGAATATGATAAATCAAAGGCAACTCAGCCCAGAGCCGAACTGAACTGAACTGAACTGAACTGAGCTTAAGCCAAAACGGAAGTGGTTGGAGCATTCCTTTCTCTCGAATTACACACACAATAAACTCTCATTTGCCGGCCAACTGAACGGTATTAAATTTACTCAAATGCAGGGGGGTTGAGCCAAAAAGCCGGTTCGGTTCAAAACCAAATAAATCTCAATTCTGGCCAAGGGAGCGAAATCAAATTACGTTAAATTCCCGACAAGAGGCCAAGGTCCCCATGAAACGAAACCAAAAATCACAAGCATCTGGCATAACATTATGAATTATGCCCGAGCGCGGGCGTGGCCGATTTGCGCCTTTCGCTGACCGACGAGGGCAACATTAAAATTCATGAACACATTTATTGCCAATTACTGCAAGGACCCGGACACGTTTCCTGCATATACATACGCGTACTCTATACACGAACAGGACCGCCGAGCTGGCAATGAAGGCCAAAAATCGCAGGTCACAGCCACAAACAAAATAAATTTCGGACTCCGTTTGGCGGGGTTTTTGTCGGCTGGCCTTGCCAAACGCTTTTTTACTCCCCGCACACATAAATTGATAAATTAGATTTACGCTCGAGAAATTATATTACAATATAATATATATTTCCGACCGAAGATTTGTTTTTTATTATTTTGTTTTGGCCAGACCTTTTGTTCAACGCGCCACCAAATTATTTTAAAGCCCGCTTGTATTTTACGCATCAGTTTCTGATATTTCGACCTGACATTTAATTTATGGCTCCATACGTTCATTCATTTCTTTTTTATTGGCGGCGGCTTTTAAATTATGACTATCATTTGCGCGGGCCAAAGTGGAATTGCTGGGTGATTTACAAATCAAAAAACTGTTGATTTGGCCAAATTTTTACGGCTGCCATTTGTTGCCATACTTTGGATATTTATTTCACTTTAAAAGCATTTCGCGCACAAACGCGACTTAAGCAAGGGTTAAAAGAACATTTCAAGCTCGGTTAATACTAATAGTACTCCACTTGAATATTAAGCACTTTCGTTTTGCTCGGCAAATTAAGCCATTTGGAATCCTTACGTGTGGCGAATGGAACAAACATTCTTATCAATTTCCAGCCGCAAATTCGAGGTTCGCGACTACCAAGTAAGCTGCCGGGATTGAGCAAAGTGGCGATGGCGATGCGTGATTATGTCCAGCCGGAATACACTTAGCAAAATTGTTCAATGAAGTGCACTTTAAGTTAAAGCCAAAAAATATTAGTATTCTTGTACGCATATATGAGTATTATTTTAGGCTTGATCCGAGAACCCGTAATTTAAATCTAAAGATTCATCATAGATTCATCTTTCTGCGGAGTGTAGCAGGCCAGGGAGGAGCAGCTCCACCACGATGATAGACACAATGCTGCATGGTCACGAAAGTGTTCCTGGCTGTCTGCCTCCTGCCAGCCTGCCGAGGGCATGAAGGACCTGAGCGATTAGTTGCAGGACGTGCGGTGCATGAGAGCGAGGAGTGTGCCGTGTCCTTGGAGAGTGATCAGGCGCAGGAGCTGGAACAGGACCTGGACTTGGAATTGGCCACGTGCTGTATGTTGGCCAAGCACATCGCATGCCGCCCGCCCATAAAGCTAAGCCCAGAAAACCGCTGAAGAGCTTTAAGCCACGTCGACCGCTTGGTGACCTTCCAGGGGATTTACATGAGAAAACCAAATTGCCGTTTATGGATACACTGGGATACATCTGTATCTGGGCGATATTGGAATGGACAGAGGGAATGAGACAGAGCCCCACCTCTCACACGTGTAATTGTTCTTTACAAGCCGATGGCACGTCCTCCGCGTCCTCGGTCTTGGGTGGCACTTTCCTACAAAAATAGCGTATTTTCCTTGATTTATTTTCACACTCAAATGTGAGAATTTTCATGTAATTGCCCGTGTGTGGACACCAGCAAATTCATATAAAATTGCCAGGATAACCTCTGGGTGTGTGCAATCAGCTGCAGATTTTGTCGCTTGTTTTTTGGGTCATTTGGTCAATGCGATTAGTTTCGGCCACACCCACAGAGCCCACAGACGGTGTTTCTTTGTGTGCATGTGTGAGTTCATGTATCGGTGTGTGTCTGCGTGCTCCAGGCGGAAGTGCGGAGCAAACGAAGTGAGGGGTGGAAGCAGGGGGGCAGGAAGCCAAAGCGGAGGGGGATGGCAGTAAGCTGACATTGGCCAATTAGGCACGGCAAATGAGCAGCAATCTTTTGAGGCAATGATGCCTAAAACAGGGATTAGTGTCCCCTTACTCTTGCACAACCACACCCAAACCCTCACCCACAAACACGCACACACCTTGACCACCGATATTGACAGCAGAAAAATGCACTTTACAAAAAAATCTCGATTGCACAACCGCAATTCAATTAGGCTTAATGAAATCATTGGTTTTGCTTAATTTTGTTACGCACATGTATAACTTTAACTATTGTGTTTTGACAACTGATTGAATGCAGAATATTATTTAATTCAAAGATTAATTCATTTGGAACGCTTCTAAGAGGAGCTAACTCATTTATATTTGTAGTACCAACTCGTATTTAAATTAGCCTATGGTACTTTTTTCCAGTGCAACCCTTTCAGCTTCCCTCCCTAAGATATTGATGCCAATTAGTTCTTCGCCCGTATTGATCTTCAGCGGCATTAAAGGGCATTTCCGATGATTCCATTTACCTTTCACCTGCCCGCAATTCAGCAGCTGCGTGTGGCCAGCTTCTCTCAGCCGTCTTTGCACAACTTGGGACTTTAAGAACCCTTCACTTCCACTTACGGATACACTGTGTTATGTTTCACTTGGCCGAGCGTGGCAAGATATTAACTTTCAGCGCTGCCAAGCGACGTCGTCATCGTCTTGGCCGCGGTTTTCTTTCAGGCGGACGCAAAAAGACAACAAATTACTAAAAGTGGGGCCAGTGGATACAGAGTGGTGGCACCTGTCCGGCTTTAGTTGGTAGCTGAAGTCTGGTCATGGTCACAGTTACGGCTCCTTTTGTGCGCTTTGTTTGCCCTCTGATTGCATTTTTAACGCTTCACGCCGCGTGAGTGCATTGTTTTTGGCCCGCTTTCAGCCTCACCTTAATTGAATTGCAAATGCTGAAGAATGCTGCAGAAATGCTGAGGAAGTACGCAGTGCGCGAGGCACAGGATTATGGCGTACTAATAGCGCGCTGATTGAATTAAGGGATCTCCTCAAATGTTCTTCCTTCAGCCCGTTTAACTTTTAATTATCCAGCCACCTGGGCTCACAACTCACTGATTTTAATGCACTTTATGTGCGGCGGGAGGAGCATTAATTGAAAATGCACTTTAATTCCACTTAAGCTGACAGCGAACGCAACACGGAATTTATTTTTATTCAATTGCCAGCGGGCCGAATGAGTTTTAACAGGTAATTCCGTAAATGGTATAAATATTCGTTTGCGGTGGAGAAAATGTCATTGGATTTCGGCAAACCCGAATGCTGAATGCTGAAACTTTCCCTTTTTCCTGCACAACAAACTAAAGTTGGACCTTTGGCGAAAGTTTTTGATTTGTCAGCTTTGGGCAACTGGGCAAAGGCGCCAATTTGTCGATTACAAAGGAGTTCCAATCCCTAGATATTTCCCTGTTCTGTGTGAGTTTCCGTGGAGAAACTTTTCGCTGGCCTTAAATTTCGCCCAGTATGTTTTCAATTAAGCTGCGGAGCCCGGATTCTTGAAGAGCACTCGAGACTGTCTGCGGATGCACAAAAGCCGTGGGGCAACGGCAGCCCAGGCAGAAGATGTTTCCATTTAAATTTATCATTTTTTAATGAGACTCTTAATTACGGACCGGGAAACCGGGGGGAGAGATTCCCAAAAGGCACGTTACAAATAATGCTACAACGCTAATTGTTTCCGCTTGTTCATTTGGCCACCGCTCCCCACAAAACAACACTCACACACACGAACACACACACACAAGCTCATTGTGGCAGGTCCTGCAGAAGGACACAAAAGGAGCTCGCTTGTGTGGCTGGTCCACAGGCTAAGTCCTCTATCTCTTTGCAGCACATGCGACAGCCTCTTCATTAGATTCGTCTAATTTAACTGATTTGAGTCACTCCAATTAAATCACTGACTTTAAGTTGGATGGCTTTTGATGATCTGGAAACCGACATCGAGACTTCTGGCTCTTAACGATTGAGTCAAATGGCTTTCGATTCGTGGGTGGAAGCTCATTCTTTGCTCGAAGGACAATTGAGAATGTCAAACATGGTATGCCTTTCACTGTCATTTCTAATACTGAGGCATTTGGGACAAAAATAAACCAGTTAGTGCCAAGGCCGAATCCGAAGCTAAAATGCTAATGAATATTGATAGTTGACCCTGGGAATTATATTTAAAAGTTGACATGTATACCAGATGATTTTCAGGGATAATAGGAATAGGAAAACTGAAGTATTACTAAATAGTTTTAAAACAGATGAAAAAGTGAAAAGTTAGTTAAAAAGTTTTTTTTTGATTGGACATTGAGTTTTGGTTGAATTTATACACTACAAAATGTTAGGAATGTATAAGTAGTATAAACGTATTTATTTAATATAAACGATTTGAAATGCTAGGCTAAGTTAATAAAATAAATACAAACTCAAAAAAGAAAATAAGGGGTTTTACAGGTGTTATTAAGAAATCTAAAAATATCTCCGCACTCCCTCCCTTTAAAGCATAAGCCGTTGTTAAAAAAGCCGATTTCTTTACACCAAATTGCCTGCCAATTTCAATCGGTGACTCTTAATGGAATTGACTTGTTTAAACTCCATCAAATCAGGGCCTATCTTGACCCATCCTGCGACCCACTCAGAGCAAATGAAGCTGTTCCATTTCATCGCCACACGTTTCAATATTTATTATTGCCTATTGACACTGAACAGGTCGATTGGCGTGAGTTGATGGCTCCTGGATGCCGAATGAAATGGAGACCACGAGTTCTCAAAAGCAGAGCAAACACATGCGGAATTTTGCGATGCGGAGGCCAGCGGTTGGGAGAGCCGAGAGCAAACATATTATTGACATTTTATGGTTGGAAATTCATGGAAAAACAATCAAAAGGGGTGAAGGGCGGCCCCACCGCTCAGCCCACGCACGACTGAGATCCTGTGAAGGGAGTGCCCACTCCTGGCAATGGGCCACAAGTCGATTAACAGTTTGATTGAGTTTTCCTATATATCCGATGCGGTATTTGCGGTTGATGTGCTTAAAAGTCAATACAATGCGACACACCCACATCCACACACGGAAAACGGCACGGAAAAAGGGGCAAATGGTAACGAAAAATCTTAATGGAAAAATGCCTCGTAAAAATGTTATGCGGCAAATATTTGAGCGGCAAGAAAGCGAGTTGAGGTCCTGGCAATCGGAAAATGTAATTAAAAAGCCGCCCAGAGACGTACCCCTTTGGCAGAAGTTAAATGCGTCCGAGTGGCCTTCAGCTTTTGTTATAAATATTAAACGACGACACAGTCCAAGGACCTCCGTGGCCTCCTTTTTGCGCTCGGAAACGGGCCAAGTACTGCTTACCATTGCAAAATGTTTGCCAGTGATAAATTAACGCAGGCATTTGCGGGAGCCACTGGGAACTGGAGACGAGAAAACATATTTTCCTTTCACGTCAATTCGAACAAAATGCCAAACGCATGGCCAAGGGCAGTGGGATGACAGAAAGCAGGTCATCATCGGTTCACTGAATCTGCTTCGGTTATTTGCCCTGCTTTCGGTCCATCCTTCCGCAATTGATTGAAATAATAAGCCAGGACAGCGAGTGGGGTAGTAAATTGATGAATGCAAATTTAAGGAACATTTCCCCGATACACTCGATATTACTTGCTTAGTTTTTAGGTGCGGGGTGCCACCCAGAGTTCAATGAATTAATAACCACTTTGACAAGCACTCGCGACTGAACCGAATTGTGACAGACCGAGAATAAAGAGCAGGCCCCCTGCGTCATTTATGGCATTTAAGATGAATAAATTAACGCCAACAAAATGATTAATGGGCTCACTTCAACGGGAAAGTGGACAAAATACCATTTCAATAGCATTCACAAGGGCTTGAAAATTTCTGTAGATGGCTCAATTAAGTTTCTTTTAATTACTAATTATTCTATTTATTTTATAAATATGTATTTAAGTCTTGCTGTACAAAATATTCATTAGATATTTTATATTACGTTCTATTTGAGCTTTTGTACATTTTTATTTAGATGACTAATTATCACGCGACAAGTGTTTTCCGTATTACTCATTTGCACCGCACTATTGAAAAAATGATTCAACTATATGCTGGCAGGCGTAATGCGGACTTCAGGAAAATCGTATTAATTAATGCTAGGTTATGATTAAGCGCAGGACCCTTTCTTCCGCATCCGCTGGCTTTGATAACTAATTTACACACATTTATTAGTCGTTGTGCAGCTGGACAGATAAGCCGGGCCCGAAGGCCTGGTGAATGGTAAATGGTAAATGGCGAACGGCGAATGGCGAATGGTAAATGGAAAATGGCGGATGGCAGCGCGTTGCTCATACGCCATGTGGTGCCTGCGGTGTGCCAATAATGCTGGTGTCTGCTCTTCTACGTTGTCCCCACTGCGAGCGTGTGTCTGTGTCAAAGTGCGCATTTAAAGCTTTTGAGCTTAGATGGGAAATCCCCGCCGCCATTGTTCATCTCGCTTTTGGCTACTGCAATCTCAGATGCGCGACCGAATGGCAACAACCGCACCCCGGGATTCTCAATCCCTCCCCATTTCATCTACCCTCCAGTACCAGTTAAAGCGTCTTTAAAGCGCTCAGTCGCCTAAGCTGGTTGCTCAAAGAATATCTCAGAAACTGGGGGAGAAAGTGTTAACAGCACTGGCTGTAAACTGGCCCATTAACTAGCTGCTCGTTTTAATTAAAAACTACATTTCTAGTCTTTGCCGCCGTTTTTTCCTCCACTTTCGCTGTGCAGATTCCTTGAGCCAAAATGCTCTGATATATGCGTGTAATTTCGTTTTATGGCTCACTCGCACACACTCTCGCTTTATGAGCGATGGTGTTGCTGTTCGCATAATGATTAAAAATTCAATTTAGTCGACGCCCGAAATGAAATTATTTATGAGATGCTTGGCACACGAATGCGGGTCAGTGTGGGAGTATGTGATAAATGTGGCAGAGTTTAAAAATGGCAAATGCCTGGAGAGATAATAAAGGACCACGACAACCCCATCGATACCAAATAAAGCAAATTATTTATCCTTTTTATACCCGTTACTCGTAGAGTAAAAGGGTATACTAGATTCGTTGAAAAGTATGTAACAGGCAGAAGGAAGCGTTTCCGACCATATAAAGTATATATATTCTTGATCAGGATCAATAGCCGAGTCGATCTGGCCATGTCCGTCTGTCCGTCCGTCTGTCCGTCTGTCCGTCTGTCCGTCCGTCCGTCTGTCCGTCTGTCCGTCTGTCTGTCCGTATGAACGTCGAGATCACAGGAACTACAAAAGGTAGAAAGTTGAGATTAAGCATACTGACTCCTGAGACATGGACGCAGCGCAAGTTTGTCGATTCATGTTGCCACGCCCACTCTAACGCCCACAAACCGCGCAAAACTGCCACGCCCACACTTTTGAAAAATGATTTGATATTTTTTCATTTTTGTATTAGTCTTATAAATTTCTATCGATTTGCCAAAAAACTTTTTGCCACGCCCACTCTAGCGCCCACAAACCGCCCAAAGCTGCTACGCCCACACTTTTGAAAAATGTTTTGATATTTTTTCATTTTTGTATTAGTCTTCTAAATTTCTATCGATTTGCCAAAAAACTTTTGGCCACGCCCACTCTAGCGCCCACAAACCGCCAAAAACTGTCAGTGCTGAAGACTCCTTCGCACTTTCACTAGCTGAGTAACGGGTATCAGATAGTCGGGGAACTCGACTATAGCGTTCTCTCTTGTTACTATTTAGGAAATGAGTGTTTTTTTGTCATTGATTCACTATAGCCACGGTATTGTATGTATTTTGTGCGAAAAACTTTTTCAAATGTGTTTTGCATTCATTTGTATACAAGCTCATTAAAAAATAAATTAAAACCGTTGCAAATTAATTACTTTACTCTGCAAAATCTGTATTACCCTCTAAATTTCTTGCTGAGCTTCAACTGACTCATTTTTCACCTGAAAAGCTACCGGCCAATATTTTCTAATTAGCAAAAAGGGATGCCAGAGTCTTGGAACTAAAAACACGTGAGGAATCCTTGACGGAGGACTCGCTCGCTGTCTCTATCTCCATCTCCATCTCCAAGGATGGGATGAGCCCTGTCTCTCTGCCCCTGTCACTGCTCATTTTCCGCTCACCAGTTTTCCGAGCCGTACCCCCCTTTTCCTCTTTTAACGGCATTGTTTGCATGCTTTTCTTGCTTTCCAGCGTCGACGTAAACTCATATACTCAGAGTCTTACACTCGGGGGCCTGCACTTCAGCTCATTCATCAGTCATTCAACGGCCACGGGAACACTGGCAGCCCAAACACAATCAAGGAGCCTCTCGCTCACGCCAAGGATGGCAACATGTTTTTGCAATTTACCGATTTGCGCTGTAACCGAGGCAGACAGGACTTTTTTCGTGCTCCATTTCCATTTCCCGCTTTTCCCCCCCGCCAACCCCCTTTTCAAGTTTTTCTTAGCCCAGCACAGAGTTCTGCTGCGTCTCCCCGATTTCCACTACTATTCTCGTTCGTTGTCATCATCAGTGCGCAATTCAAGCGGAATTTCGCAAAATTTACTTTGACGTCTGTGCATTGCGCATACGCCTCGTGGGCCATTCTATTCGCTCGAGCAAAATGCAACGAGGTTGCAGGTCCTTATCGTTGGTCCCATATTTGATTAGACATTAAAAGCCACTTGTCAGACAATCAAAATAATGTGTCAATTGCGCTTTGATAAACAAATGCATGGGAACGTTCCAGTTTTATAAGTAAACGTAAATCATTACTGTAATAAATTATATAACTTGGACGGCAGTAAGCGTAGTGACGAAGCGCAACACGAAAGTGTGCGACGGCGAATACTGTATACACAAAGTAATGAAAATATGCACAAATCGCAGAGTTGCAAAAAACTGAAGGAATACAAAATTAAATTTTCTTGGGGATCTTGTGCAGAACCAATAAATAATTTGATGAGGAGTGCTGAATGAGTATCAGAATGACATCCGTGCCTAATTATGTTGCAGAGATGTATTGGTTTGATAATATCTACAACAACGCTACAAGGTCGGCAATTTAGACCTTTAAAGCAGACAAAAAAAACATTGGTCCAACTGTTTGTTTTGGCAAACCGTCAAAGCAAAGTAACGCATATTTGATTAGATATAAGAAGCCGCCACTTGCCAGCCTAAATAATCTGCCAAGTGTGTATGATTGGATGTGTCCTCCGTTTTAATTGTGTAAGGAAAACCACAAAGTCCTTGGAGCGGACTTCGGCTGTGGTCTTATGAGTCCCTCAATCAATTAGCTTTGAGAGCATTAGCGATTCCATTCCGTCAAATATTGGATATCCTTATTGGGCTTCCTTTTGATGTTGTCACATCCTAAACCATTTACGCTCAGAGACATTTTCGCCCACACGCACGGGTGAGCTGTGGCAGAAGCTGATTTTGTCATCTGGTAATTGAAAGTTAATATTTGTGAGTTGATAGAGCAAAAAATCGGCTAAGTGCGGTATCGATAATTTTAATGTCAGCACAAACTCGATTGCCAGACTGAACGACACACGACACATGTCCAGACTGCTTCAAATTAATACGCCTAATGCAGTGTTCCTTGGAACCAAAATCAAGTAGCGAGAATTCGTCTATCCGGCCAACGCAACAGTTTCGAAACTGTAGGCTGTCAAGATACTTCTTCCGCCCGCTTTGCCTCACTATCACTGAAAGAAAAGCCTACCCAAAAGCAATATACAGAAAAATGTTGACGGCCCTCAAAACTAATTTTGAAATTTAAATTAATATTTTTATATTACCCTTATTTTTAATTTTTTTTTGTAAGCTAAAAGGTTGTTATTGTAGTAATATACTTTGGGGTCATAACTTCGTTCTTTTTGATACATTTGGCTGCAATGATGCGAATTGGCCAGGGCTATTTTTCCTCTGTGCCGACACACGCATATGTGGGAGTTGGTTTTTTACAGATTAGCCGCTGGCCATGTTGGCCATAACAAGGAGCCCCATAAAGGCACACACCACCGTGCGTTTCCAGGACTAAAAGCTGCCAGATTCTCAAGCTCAGCCGACGACTCAATGTTTAAATGTTTCGAATTGCCGACAAGGGATTTGGCATCATGGCATTCACGCCCAGATAAGCGCCACTAGTGGGCCTTATCTTTAAGGATACTCGCATTTTTCCGCCTGGCCCCGTTTTCCGTGAGTGGAGGCCGAGATTTATTACAAGCCATTTCTCTCGCACAGGACCGGGATCGGGATCCCACAATTAAAGCCCGTTTTTGCTTTTATTTTTCCGCCTCCGCCACTCAAATAGTTAGTGAAATACTTTCGAGTTGTTAGCCGTCGGGTTGGGTATGCAAATTATTTGCCTTTAATGTGTGCTGAGAACTCTGGCAAAGTTGCTCTCAATTTAGTCATTAGGCTTTGGGCCAAAACTTTTGCTTTCGCTTTCTCTGCGAGTGTTGGGGAAAAACCATTTTTATTTTCCATTTCCTCTTTACTCTGCGAGTATTAATGTAAGCAGTCAACTTAAAATATAATTAAGTCGAGCTTGAGCCTCGGATGACAAAGCAAACACATGGCCAAAGGAAAATGCCTCAGAGTGCAAGAAAATTCGCATAGTATGCGAAAGTGGAAAGAAAATAAAAGAGCCCGAGTACAAAGGAACTTGCAGCATGTGAAAGCAGGAAAAACAGCAGAGGAAGTGGGGTCGACTTTTAGATACTGAGTGCAATAGTTTTACATCTAATTCGAGGCTACCGATTGCTTAAATTGTTCTTTTAATGCATAAAAGTGTGCCAATTTCAATTAATTTGATTGTGTGTGCCTCATCCTTGGCACCCATCCTTGAGCTTATCCGACAAGCAAAGTGCGAAGAATAAACGATGCCAAAGCCAGGCGCGGAAAAACTTTGCAGTTTAGTGAAGTTCGCGCCATGAGAGACATAATTATGCGTTTAACACTTTAGTGCTGGCAAAGTGGAACGACCAGGCCTGCGGCAGCCTCGTCCTGGTCTTCGTCCAAGTCCACGTCCACGTCCGCGGCGTCGTCATCTCATCAAGCTCATCCTTGCTGGCTGCCCGAGAACAAAAGGAAGCTGATGCCAACAAGAAAAGGAAATTTGCGCTGGAAGTGCACTTCCAGTAAAAGTGAGATGCGGATAACAGGGGCGACCACAACGCGATTTAATGAAGCTGCAAGCTACAAGTAAATCCTGGGCTGTGGGGTGAGAAATTGGAGAGTGGGCCCGCCCAATGCAAACTGATTGCAGAAAATGGCTCATTTGCCGGGAAATCAAATCGCTTCATTTCTAAGTGGATAAACACACAAATGATGGCAAATAGCCATGAATGCATACCATCGCCAGCAGCCGACGGAAAGGCACTCCGGTGACCTGGTCCAAACGCTGAACGAATGAGCGAAATTGAATGAAAATTATGCTGCCACTCGACTCACTGGGCAGCTGGGCCTTGTCCGTGCCTTCAGCTAGATGAAAAATAATTTTATAAAATAACTTGGCCCTTTTTTGCAGATCACTGAGCTTTCTGAGCGTTCTGCCTCCCAAAAAGCAGGGGAGCAAAATTTCTTTGCTAAACAAAATTGAATTGTATTCCAACTGACGGCGGCCCTCGGGGCCCTATTTTGTTCACGTTCTTTTTATTTTCGGCAACCAAATAAAATGGACGCATTTCAAACGGAATTTTTAAACAGCTCTTTAAGTTTTCATGGTTTACCTTCCACGGAAGGCGGTAGATTACTTTTAAGTTTACTCTTTCTAATTCAATGTGATGTCCATTTAATTGTATTCGAGGCGTAAAAAAGTTGAAAATCAATTGAAATATTTTTATAAAGTTTAAAGACATCCCAAGAACACAATAAAATGGTAATTCGATATAAACAAACTTTTACACTCACACAAAAATAATGCTTTATATCGAGGATACGTTGAAAAAAGAGGAAAGGACTCGAAATGCTTACAAATTTTCATCGGCCAACCAGAATCACCGCAGGCATCGTAAAAATGAACATTTGAAGAGCCGAAAGATGTCGAAATGTGCAAACATAAAACTGCCACCAATTGATTGAGATGTAATCAAAAAGGCGACCCAAACAAAAAGCAAAGGGATGAGAGATTTCGCTTCGCTTTTTTTAAAAGCGACAAATGTGTAAGGGCATAAAAATCATTGCCGAATCGGAAAAGGAACGAAAAATCAAATTACGCATACGCAGTGCAGGCCAAAAGGGAATGCCCATGCTGGGTTATCCAGCACAAGCCTCATTCCGTTATGGAAATTCGCCGGGAAAGCATATGGGGCAACTACTAATGCTAACTGGGGATAAATGTGACTGCCTCTGGGCCACATACATCAACGCAAACATAAATTACTCGCCATATATGCGCATGACTAATTTGCGACTCATGTCTGGCCTTTGATGCTGCCGCCCGCAAAGTTTTAGCATTCATATTTTATTAGCCACAAGTCAGTAAGTTTGTGTTCTAAACAATTTATTAATCAAATGGTCCAGCAAACTATGCTCCGACCAAAAAACCGGGCCAGAGTAACGTCACCAGAACTGAGTGCGAATCTGAAGCCGAAACCGAAACCGAAACTGAAACCAAAACCAAAAGTCCAGTCATCTCCGACTATACATCGTGTGTATATTTAATTTATGTGCCCTGTATGTGTGACAAATTGTGTGCCGGAGGCCAAGTTTCGGATTTCGTTGTTTGCCTTTCGGATCTCACAGGGATATTGCCGCCAAATAGAGTTGTCATTGCTGGGATGCAAATGTAGCTGAAAAGATTACAGCACTTCAACGAAATCCAACGAAAATAATATATCGATACATTTTCCTACACTTCTATAGAACTTCACTAAACTTAAACAATTTTCTCTATTTAAATCTAGCTTTTAATATTCAATTTAAAAATAAACATGCCAAATGTAATAAAAAATATAATAATGTAAATACAATAAAATACAAAAATACAATGCAATGTATAATAATGTAATACAAAAAATACACACCTTTGACCTATAATCGTGATGATAATGTCTCGAAACGCAATTCGAAAAATCTTTATTTATAAAGCTTAAGCTCCTGAAAAAGAAAGGAGAAGTAAAAGTCTTTGGCGACTTTTCAAGATTTTAATTTGTCTAAAATGACACCCAAAACTACATCACTGTCGTCTGCTGGCACTTTCCCTTGTCCTTTCCCGACGCCTCCTTCCACAACACTGCTCGTCATCTTGTCTGGATCCCCGCAAAAGTGTTACAAATTTATGACATTCTCCTTTTGCATTCGTCGACCCTTTAAAGCAGCTCGCAGCCAATGGCTAAATCCAAAGCCAAACAGCTTCGAAAAAGGTCAACAGAATGCTCGAGGTTAGAGACGCTGGCCAAAAAGCAAAAAAAAAGTAAAAGGAAGTAGTAAAAATGTTGTTTTCTCCTTCGTTTTACGGTTTTGGGTTGGACATTTACAAAAAATCCTAAAAAACTGTGGAGATGCTGGAAAACTGTAATGGGAGGGAACGAAACCAAGACACTAATGTCGCTCATCTTTTATTAATATTTCTTTGAGATTTTTATGCTGCTGTTTTCTTGCCGCAGGGCGAGCCGAAACTTGCGGTCTAGCAGACAGTTGAATGAACTACTAGAAATATAAATCCAGCCAATATTTTCTCAAATTAGATCGAATAAACAAATATCATGTTTCTGTAGCTAGCGAACTTTTGAATGAACTTAATACATCCACGAAAATGCCTTTCTTTCGCATATTTCCAGCGTTTCAGAACGCTGAAAATCAATGGCCTTTCTACTGCGCCTTCAAGTGGCATAAAGCATTCGCTAAACCGGAGGAGTATGAACCCCGTGGCACTTGATTTGTTACATAAGGCGGGTGGCTTACTTTTACCGTCATACTCTCTCTTACGCTGCAAAATTTCATCACAGGAAAATTCTTCTCAAGTCAGGTCTGCGATGACTTCCTCCCTGTTCCTTCCTGCTTGCCGAGAAAGTGATTTAGCGGAAATTGTTTTTTAATGTGGCAGACATTCCTAAACTATTTAACCTGAAGTGGCAGAGTCACTCTCGCCGAGGCAAAAAATGTCAACCATTTATCAATGGATAATCAATAGACTTTAAACCATTTGTTCGTTCTGGGCTGGGTCGGTGCCGAAGGTTACATTTTATAGTTTAGTAGGCAGAAATTCAGTGTTGTGCCCGAAATAACTGCGTGGCATGCGATAAGGCTCAGGTACATATATGTATATGTATATCCTCTTTGGGGAGAGGAACACCCTTTTCCCACGAGCTCACCCATGTCCGCACATTTGCCTAAACATCCGCTGCAGCATTTCGACATTGCGGATTACAATAAAAGCGGTTTTATTCGTTTCCATGACTGGCAGACGATCCGAGAGTGACTGACAGATAGGTGAAAGTTGAAAGGGGACGGGACGATACGTACATTGTTCGTATATAGTGCCTGACATTCATTAGCAACTGGCATGATGTCGTTACGTGTCAACTTCCCGTTTAACCCCAGTATTGATTTTGTAGCCAAATACTGTTTGTTTTTAGCTGCATTCGCTTGGCTTCCAAATAGTTTTATACCCTAAATACTCATCAAAATTTAAGCTAAGCTTCAAAATGTTCCAAAGCGCCGCTGCCAGCGGCATTTCAATGTAAATTTAATTTGCCGAGTGGAGATTATTAATTTGTGCACATGGCCCGGGTGCGTATAAAATCCTTTGCGCTTGCACAGCCATAAACTCGGGCAAATAACTTAGTAATCATCATCAGCAGCACTTGCAGGATCATCAGCATTTTGCCAGGGCATTATAATTACATAAGAATGCGCCTTTTGTGGCTGTGTGTGTGCCTCTGCTCATTACAAAGGAATAAAAAAATACTAAAAACAGGACTCGTCGGCAGTGAAAACGCGCAGACAGCTTACCTTTTCGTCCTGTTTATGACAGCTCCCAGTCAGCACACACCGAACACTTGCAAGTTTTACGATTTTCAAATGATGTACGTACAAATTCATAGAATTTTATATTGCACAGCGCCCAAAAGCAGTCAGAAGCCACTCCATCTGCGTGTAACTCGATTTTTGTTGTTTAGTTGCTTTCAGAGAAAACTCTGTTTTTGTGGCAGGCAGTCATATTTCATTATTTGCCGCTCAGTTTTCCGCACACTCGCATTAATCAAACATTGCGAGCGGAATAGCCTGCAAACGAACAGCTGAAATATATGACACGGCCATACATCCTTTCGGATGTGGGCATTAAAAACTGTTGCACAACTCATTTGGGACTCATGAATATGGCTGTGTTTTGGCTGCCATTATGGTAGAAAAATATTAGATTCGCATTTCCTCCTTGCCAGGTCGTGAACCAGCATGACAAGCTCATTATAATCGAATGCCGATGCCCCGAAAAACTTTTTAATTTAGTTGGGAAAGAAAATAATATACAAAGTAAAAGCCATCATCATCATCTTCGGCAGAAGTCTTTTCCAGCTGGCTGCCAATGTATTCGTGTAGGAAAAACTTTTTCCTGCCTACTTTTCCGCACATTTATTCGCCCACTAAATGCAAATTTGTATAATTTGATTTTGTTACATTCGCAGGAGCCACGAGAAGGCGCTACCTTTTTGATCCGTTTTTATTTCTCCGAAGGAAATTCCTTTATAGCCGCAAAATTAATCAAGTAAAAACACAGAGAGCGAAAAATGGATTTTTAGAAAATGTTTTCTTAAATGGCATATTTCCATTTCACAACGAAATTCATGCGGAGCAGGCGGTATTTATGGAATTTTATGTTCCGTTTTATGGGGCCATCAAAAAGTGCGTTCAATTTCAAAAATTGAATAATAATTGCGACGAAAGTGGATCAGAGAGGCAAAGGCGGGCAAAAATCTTTGCTGATTATTGACACTAATTGGTCTTTGGCTTGAAGAGCCAGAAGCTCAATTAGCTTCTAATTAAACGGGATGAAAATTGCGTAAATTAGAGCATAAATTCTTAGTAAAGATGCCATCAAATTATAGCCACGATAATACAAAATAAAAAAAGGAATAAAGCGATTAGGGCTATAGGAGGACTATAGTCTTAATATACTTATGTGGTAAGTGCTAATCAGCTGAAAGTTATATTACACTAATTTCTCTTCTTACCACAACATTTGTATTAATTCATATCCAATTACTCACCTTTGCTATAGTAACGATGTCCTGCAAAGAAAAAGAATAGCTCTCATTAATATACTTGTTTTCCCTGTTTCAATTAGCAAGAGCGTAGAAAACATTTTTATATTCCTAAGTGAGCCCTCTTGACCAATGTTCAAGTGCAGCTTGAGGGATCTTGGCACATACATGTATAGCATACACCATATACATTCTGCTCATTCTCATTGAGCAGTTTTACCTTGACAACGCCTTAGATTCAATGGCAAATGTCAATCTTTTCAGCCGTGTAACCTTTACTAAATATAGTACAGCTTAAACTGCCTGCGGGCAGTGTCATTGAGTGAGTGGCACATGTAACATGTATGTATAAAAGAAACATTAATTCCCATGGCATACGAGCTACGGAAGAATTTGTTTGCAAAGGCTTTTTGGGATTATTTCCAAACTCGGCATACTTGTTACATAGAGTAAATTTTCCGCTGTAAAATGTAAATCCCTTTTTCCATCTTTTTTAAAAACTACTCAATATTTTTTTTTTTTAATATTTTTTAAAATATTTTTTTTTAGATACCTTTAGATGAAAATGGTTATTTTTAGGGAAAGCATACTACTACCATCTAGGCAACTTAATCTGATGAGAAATTATATTGTTACTACGTGGAATGCCGTACACAGTAAAATGGAAGATGTGAGATACTTTTGGGCAGTTCTTGTATCACACTTTCGGTAAAAACGACCGTAAAACTTTACATTTTTAAAAAAGGGTCGCAGAGCTGAAATTATAACCGGGTAGTAAGCATATTATCTCAACTGATTAATTTCCTCTAACTCAAAAAAAAACACAATTTATACATATCTTGAAAACACCTTTGCAAATTTCGTATATTGGATGTCCTGTAGAATGTCCTCTCTTGTGTTCATATAAATTCGCATAATTGCTTATACATTTTTAATTATAAAGCCATTTTTTAAAGCACAAGGTTTTCTTCCATTTTAAAAGCCCTGACATGTGTTTCAAAGCGCCGCTATTTTTCATGGGAAAATTGCAGAATTAGTCGAGCGACTAACTGGCTGGCCAGTTTGTTTATCCCATTGTGGGCGTGGCTTCATTTGGCATAGCCGCCAGGGGGCGTGCCAGTATAAATGGCCTGCACTAAAACTAGAACCAAACTAAAACGCAGGGTTCAAATGGCATCACAACGACATTGACGCACCAAGCGAGAGTCCTTGGCCATAGTATCCACACGAAGGATTTAAGAGCGAGCTAGATGAAGGCTAGATGTGGGCGTGGCTGGCTATAAAGATTTATGTTGACACTTTAGGCTAGGGTCACCACTTTGGGCTAAGGTCCGTCGGACGAACTGCAATTGGGCTTTAATGCAACTGCAAATGCAGCAGGCATTCCATTAAAATTATAACAGTCATCAAAATGCCGCCGCTGCACAAACTATCGTTAAGCAGAAGGGGGGATGCGAGTTTAATTTTTATTGGACGCTGCACTGCGCTCGCAAAATTCAATTAGGAAGCCAGTATTCTAGGCTAAGGACTCCGGGCCAAGAGCCCGAGCAGAGAATCAAGCCAAGCTGCCGAGAGTTAATCAGTTTTGCTAACTTCATTTGAGCAACTAACGGCAGGCAACTTTTGTGCAAGGTGGGTGGCATCCTGCTGCTGAAGTTGGTCTTAAAGCTCACTCTCTGCCAGCCAATTACACGCACTGCAATCATTTACAAAACTTTCCCACCACTACACTGGAAAATAGATTTAACTGACTAAAGCTAAATTAATCATTTGATGTAGATGGAGCGGAATTTAGTTAATTTGAAACTACTATATTTATATTCTAATTGCCAATGAATTTAAATAAAAGTCTAAAACATGCCACACATGTTGGCTTGCCATAATTCCAAATAAAATTAAAAAATCGTTGAAATGATTTCGTTCAAACGAATAAATATTAGACAAGATCTGCGTAGTCATCAAATTACGGACCCACCAGGTTACTGTAATAAGCAGTCAAAGTGATAACACTGAACCATTTCCCCGACTGGTAGGCTAAAAGTTGGCTAGACAAATGTTGCACTTGCATTTCCTGCCCGTTGGAGAGGAGATTTATGGCCGGGACAAAAGAGGAATTAAAAGTCCAACTCTGAAGCACACATTAACCCACATTTCGCTGGGGATTTATGGCCAGCCAAATAGGTCTGAAAATAATGCAGAGTGAAACGTATGCCCGATTAGCTTTCAGAGATATGCATGCATAACTAACTTAGTGTATTATCCGATTACCACGCGCGTATATGTCAGAAAACAAATATTTATCCACTGCACATTTAATGTGCTTCTGCCTTTGTCTATTGTATTCAACTTCGAGTTCCGCGTCGACATTGCGTCAGGTGTTTGAAACATTTATGAGCCCCGTTTTTGGGTCACTTACTGGCCATCAATCAGAGACGGGTACTTGACCACCAATCAATTCGCCCATAAATCAGGGCTCTGTGTAAAGTCTAAACAATTACAAAACAATTAAATTGTCACACCGAACTGTGAAGAGCAAGCCAAGCTAAGGTTAGGGACGAGGGGAAAGCAGTGCTCGAAGGAAAAGCGCTATCTTTTTGGCTCCTTCCCACGGCGCTTTTCCTTTTTCTTCTGGACATCCGACTGCTGCTCAGTCGACACGTTTCCGGACCAGTGTCCGTACACTTTCACAAATTATTTGCTATTCATTTCGAAGAAATTTACTCTACTTTTATGTGCTTAGTATTTTACATTTTAACGTAGAGTAGTTGGAGTAGTTATGCTCGTATAAAATCAAAGACGAACCACGTTTAAAAATGTATATATGAGCTACTATCGATTTCAGCAATAAAAAACAGTTTTTTTTGTGCTTTTATCCAATGTAAACTTTTCCCTCAGTGAAGCCACTGGGACAGGAGGAGGAAATGGAAAAAGTGCACAACTCAAACACAATATAAACTTCATTGGGCGCCAAGGCCAAATCGAACTGGCCAGCTCGACGTCTGTTTTTATTATTTATTTGCAGCAAATTAAGCCCGGCCCCTCGAATAAAAAAGGGCGAGCAAACAAACAGCGAGAGGAAGAGCCGAACTAGCAGGGCAAGTCAAGTCAAGTGTCAGCATAAATGAAATTTCCCACCACAAACTTCCGGGAAAGCGAGGAGCTGGGTGGTGGTCGGTGGATTCATCCCTCTGTTAACAATGCATGTGCATAACAAAGGGCAAATGTCGGACTGAACTTTTCACGGTTTCACTTTTCCATTTTCCCTTTCCCTTTCCCTGCGAGGTCCCTGAATTTGGACCTCGGACATCGACACACTTGGCTGGCGCCATTAAGGTGCAACAAAATGTGCATACGGGAAGTGCTTCCAGCAGGTTTACTTTACACTCGACCCCTGTTATTTCGCACAATTCAATTGCACAGTCATTTCCGGTTTCGGCGAACACCCCCAGAAAAGCCATTCGGAGCCACTTGGATTGGGGTTACTCCGTGTGAGACGATTTCCGTACTGCGGGGTAAGTAGCGCGTTCCTTGTGAAGGTGTTCCCACAATTGGTAAATGAACAGGATATTGCATTGATAGCCGCCTTTATGATGTGCAACCGGGATAAGCTCGGTGCATTTCGATAGCGGAATGTATATTGTAACAGCGTTTCAAAATGGTATTGTTTGATTTCGGATAGAATCCAATGAAGTTTTGAATCCCTGCCCTGTGCTAATTCTAGTATGGGAAGTGGAACTAAGTGCTCCAAAAAGTCAACTCCTTTGACTAGTGACTTAATTTAGAACCCCTTATTATCCGAGAAAGAGTTCTTCTAATTGGAAGCGTTTACCAGCTGTCCTCCCCCTAATCACTGCATTTGTGCCACATCCTCAGTGCCACCACCATGTTGTGGTCGCACACAAATGAGCCGCATCATTTCCGCTGCTCCCCTTGGCTTTGAAGGTGGGCAAAATGCTGAAACATTCAGGGAGTACTGCAGATAACAGAGTATAGTCGGGGTAGGAAAAAACTACAATTTTGCCAAGTTCTGGTGAAGCGTTACATTTGTGGGGTTCCGTTCGCTTGAGCTTCAATCGCCGGGTTTTTGCCTTTTTTCTGCTGCTTTGTGCTAACTTTTTTAATTAACTTGTCGATGTTGCGTGAGTACGTTGCTGTTCTTGCTGATTTTATTGTACTTGCTGAATGTTTTTCGCATTTTTTGCTGCCGCTGCCGGTTGTCTGTCAAATGATTTGCTCAAGTGCGGAGGGATGTTCAGTGCGTTTAAATGGCTTTTGAACTCGAACACTTGGCACTTAATTAGAGCCAGCAATTGCACATCTTAATTAATGTGCTGCAGCGAAACTAAGTCAAGGTTAATTTCCATGAAATTAATAGATTATCGGTGACGTAAGAAGATAAAGAGTCCGCCATTCCCCACATTGCATTCACTTCCAATAATGCGGGACAGTCAACTATGTATTTCACTCTTATTTTAATTTAATATTTATTTTATGTATATATATTTTATGCCGCCACTAAAATGGGAGTTGGGTTTTAGGGTGTAAGTTGAGTAAACTTCAAGTAATTCGCAGCTTGCAGTATTTTGCAGCTGTTCCACATCTTTCAGCCTTAGCATTAATTCATCCAATGAGTGGATGGCACACCGCTGTAAAGTCGTGAAATATGCAACACACTTTGGGCCTTACATTTTTGGCGGCACAAGAAGCACCCCTCCCTCGACTACCAACGACTGGGTTATGAATAATTAATTAAAATTTAATTAAAACTGTCTAACTCGGCGCAGGTCTCCCCTCCGTCGTAAAAACTAATGCGGCCTGCGAGCTGCCAAGTCGGGCTAATAAATCAAGAGCGCGTTAACGAAACTGATATGCCATCTCCGCTAAAAAAGAACACAAAACAAGTACGTTGGAGATGAAAGTCCCCTGATGAGAGGGTAAGCCAAAACTTGGTGGCCAGCCAGGCGTTAAAAGCGCAGGCGACGGGCCAACTGGAAATGTAACAATTAATGTCATCAGCTTGCAATATCAACAACGGCAACAGCAGTCAAATAAACAATGGCCACGAGTGGTTAACAATGCCAAACAACGTGGCCAACTACAAAATGGTCCAGTGGTCACCCAGCTTGGCCAAATAGCAGATAGAGGCACATCGGGGGCGGAATAGTGGCTTCTGTGGCATGTGTGCTGTTGTTGCACGTTGTTTGACCAGGGCGGCAATGCAGGCTGCATAATCGTTGACTTGTTCTGACTAATTGTCAGGCGAGAGGGAGTATCAGAGGCAAATAAAATCAAGCTGAATAAGCCAGGAGAGTCAATCAATCCGCTGGAGGAAAAGTAAATAAGTGTTTGTGCAGAACAACCATGGTAGTCCCAAGGAAGGGTTCATATGTTACTATGCACTCAATTGGGCTACTCTATTAGCTAACTGAAGGCAATGCTGTCCATCAAAGTTCTTTCAATTCCAGAAGGGCATCGAGAGTATATAAACGGCATTCCACAGCATAAATAACTGACCCAACTTATTGTTTCCCAAGCATTCCACGCAGAGACCCAAAATACCCGAGTTAAATGACCGAAAACTGTGCCACATTTTCTACTCATTTTGCCGAGCAACTGGCATATAAAAACGAGGCTAACTCTTAGCACTAATTAAGTCAAAACCTTAGCATTTACCTTGGGGCACGTGCTTGTGGACCAAAAGGGGATTCATCTTGGGAGCTGTGAGAAGGATGTGTATTAATAGGAAACCCTTGTTGCGAAGGCTTCGGGGCACATAAAAATGTCATATGTCAACTACAGGTTGCCTTGTCAGCACTCATTAAGCTCTTAACCTCATTCGAGCTAACGCACACAGCCGCACTTCGCCTTCTCACACGGACTCAGACATACAGCCCCACTCACACTCACACACCCACACACACACGGGGGCACTCAACATCCTGGACAAATGCAAGTGAGCGCTTTATTACCAATGTCGACACGGCTGCACGGAAGAAGGCAAACTGGCAGGACAACAGAGTTTTCAGGACTGTTGTCCCGCTTGAAAACCGGGTTCATTGACCGGGTCGGGTATCAGCACTCATTTTGCTGGGAAATTATGAATACGCAGGACTCGCGTAATTGGTTTTTTTCTTCCGCTGCCTTTCAAATAATTAAACTCGCTCTGTGCTGGCCCCTTCGCATTTCCTTGGCCCGAATGTATGAAATCAAATTAATTACGGAGACGACGAGAGCTGATAGAAAAGGACTCGGAAGGATACGCCGCTTCCTTATGCACATGCATGAAATTTTCTTTTAATAATTAATGCCTCTGCTTCCATCTTCTCCCTTCTCCCGTTCGCCAGTGCCATTCATTTCAAGGCAACTCCCAGGCGAATCTTATCTGGCCTCTTTATCATTATCAACTTCATCACTTAGTTAGGTACTCGTAGTGGGCAAAGCCAAGATGGGTAAACACCTCGAATAGGGCATATTAGTAGGAATATGCGTCATTCATAGGATATTTAATACAATGTACTCATACAATTCTTAGCAGCAACGTTATATTTACTAAACCATCTCAATATTTTTGAGGAAAAAACCTAAAGCACACTACCTACTTCAATTTTGGGTCTTATATTTTCTTTCCCGCTTCTGTGCATATGTCTCCAGAATTCTTTATGGAAACTAATGTTTGCCCGGTCATAATTTGATTTCTCCGCCTCTCTTTGATTAAGAATGTCTAACACACTCCCTAAACCCACCCACACATTCAGGGAGAATACGTTGGCAGTCGTAGTTTTAGCTTGCAGTCATTTTGGGCTTGGATATTGGATTTCAGTTCGCATTTCCTTCATTCCTCCACATATCGAATTTTCCGCCTTTGAAACATGGTCAGCATATTGTTAAACAAGCTTCTATTGGACCGTCGACATCCTTGCCGTCGTGCTTTCGGCAGTTTTGAGGGACCGATATATTTGTCAGCCTTCATTACAATTACTTTCCCCCAACGAACACAGTTGCATTGAAGTTTTCATGGACTGTGAAATGAATTTATGATTGAGCGCAACTGTCAAAGCACAGAAATCTGTCACTGAAAGTGAAATCAAGTTCGGGAAAATCAAATATTTGCGAGAGAAACTTACCCTCTGCTGTGTGGGTTTATTGAACTTTCAACTCAGTTGTCGTCTGTCTGCAATATAGAGTTGAATATATGTTGATTAATATGCATTAATCAAGGCGAATTAGGCGTATTTAATGTTGACAAAATCTTAATCAGAGCCAAGTTATCTCTCTACTTAATTAAGCAAGTAGCAATTCAATTAGTTGTGCTGGCAAAGTTAAACCGAAATCACGTGGGAAGAGGATCGGCGTGTAACCAGTACACAGGTGTGCTAATAAAGACACACATACATATCTACATATATACTCGGGAATTCCAGGTGGGGTCATGGTGAGCCGCAAAATCAGAAATGTTAATTAAAATCACTGAGCGTTGAGGCTAGGCGACAGGCATGCTAAGCAGGCCCAAATGTCTGCAGGGAGCAGGACGGTGTCTCTGGGGAAAAGGGAGCGGAAAAGCCGGAAAACCCCTGACCACAGCGGTGGGGGAAAGATAAATGCTGCAGATAGCAATCTGCCTGGGTTTATTAAATGTGGTGTAAAGATGCCAAATGCAAACAAATTAATTTGGCAAAAGGTGAGGAATAAAATGGGAGAGAGGATCAATGCTCATGTAAAATATTGATAATATACATTTTTGGCCTTAGACGAAACCAATTTCATTTCAGCAAATACCCATACGCCTCGTTTTTACAGATATTTACCAAATATTGCAAACCATATTTTTCCACTTTCAGCATTTATTTAAAATGACACTGGAAATTGTTCTAGGAAACTTTTGTTTTGATTTTTAAAAATTAATTTTAAATAATCGAACCAATTTGTCTGAAAACGTTAGTTTTATTCATCTCTTTAGAACCTCAAAGCTGCAAAATACCGCGCCCCGTTGCCAAAAATGGAAGACAAAAAGACACGGGGCCACAACGAAACAGAATTGCATTTAAAATTCGTAATGGACGTACCGGAAATACAGAATTCCGATCAGGAAGCTCGGGGGTCAGGAAATGAAGTAAAAAAGTGCCGCAAAAAGCACGAAAACCCAAAGCCAAAGCAAAGCTCACAGCTCGCAAAAAAAGGTAGCAGAGGTTGCAAAATAAACAAAAGAGCTGAATATAAGTATTGTATATTGAAAAAACGCAGTGCAAAGGACGCGAAAAGAATGGTCGACCTTCTCTTTGATCATAAATTGGGAATAATAAATTCGAAAGCAATATAAAGGCAACTGCGGCCTCCTCAGGGCCAAAACAATTAATGTGGAAAGCCGGCCTAATGCACCTGCGAAATGCCTTTAAGTTGGTCTGGGTGAAATTGTTCGATTATTTGAGATCCGGTCTCGGCCACATGACTCCCGACAACAAGTTGCATTTAAGCGTATGCTAACTTTCATTAAAAGCCACTTAACTAGTGCCGGGACAACGGAGACCACACCATGGCACCATGGCACCATAGCACCATCAGAACAAGGCAGCATGGGAGAATAGGACCCCCCACTGCCCTCCACTTGACCAACTAACCACTTGACCCACATGACCCACTGTGGCAGCAACAAAAGCAGGCGATGGCACGTGGATACTGCGAGTCCGCCCTCCAGGATTCCTGTTAGTTGGCTTAGAGGACTTAGAAGTGGGGCGTGTCTGCCGCCCCTGAAAGGGGGCGTGGCCTACTCCAGCACATCGTTAGTCAAATATATTTTTTTTCACCAGGCAGTGCAAACTTTTTGGCAAACAGGAAGCCGGGAAAGAGATATTTTTAATTAAATTAAATAACAGTGCGTACTGGGCGAGCGAATGAGGGGCGACTTGTGGTCTCTGGGACGAAATGCAAAAGTCAAAACTGCTGCATACTTATGTGGTCAAAAGTTTTAGCCAGATTAGAGATTTTGTTTAAAATCTTAAAAGCAAAACGCACGAAGGGACTGTGCCACAGAAAGTTCGTGCAAATATCGTAGTACTACGGGGATTACTTCAGCAAATTGAAAGCTTTGCTTTATTAAAAATATTCCTCCATTTCAAATACTTTTGTGACTAATTGACGTGCAGTTTAAAAGTTTCTGCCGTCAAAGTTCCAGTCTCCACGATTAAACATACTTTTTAAAGCACATTGACATGTGAATTTCGGTTTTCGGTGTCAACGTTCTCTTATTTCTACTTCATTAGCTGCTATTTTCCTTTAATTTTTTTCCGCCAAACAAACAAACAAAGAAACCACAAAAAAGCAGTCAAAGTTGAAAAATGGCAGCGCCGGGAAAAACTGAAAAAGGCCAGGAGCAAAATAAACGAATGGGGGCACTGCAGACAAAACTTGAAAACTTTGGCGATTCTTTTTATTTTTGGGCCAACTGTTTTCTTTTAATGCCGAGGCGTGAAAACAAAACTTTTTTTGCCTTTCAATAGGCACTTTCAATCGGTGACGCTAATAGTCTGAAATTGAAATGGATTTTCGAGCTGTGCAAATATGTTGTGGACTTAAAAACAAACAAAATCGAAAAAGTTCACCGAAGAGAAGCGTATGCATTATTAGTTGGAATAAGCAATATATTTTATCCAAACGGATAAACGGAATTGGGTCAAATGAATCTTAGCTATTAAAAGTGAAATTTTTAGTCTTTTCAATTAGAACTTAGAAACTAGCATTAAATGAATAATTTTGACATTCTTAGTTGAAAAAGGAAATAATTTACCTTTATAAAATATTTAGATTATTCTGCACTATACCTTTTATAAATAAGTTTATAGAATCTCAAAACAATTATTTGTGCAACAACGATATGCAAATTGAGTGACAGCCAAAAGATAATGCTGTTTAATAAACCATTTTCCTTGTTTGTTTTATTCGACAAATAAATATTTTTACAATCTATGCGGTATTTAATTACTATGCGCTTTCAAGCTTTATAAAAAACTAAAACTGTTGAATTGAGCGAGTGCCAGGAAAATATGCAAATCAAATGCTAATCAGCGACTTGCAATGAAATTCAATTTTGATATGTGGTATCTATTACAAATGACTCCCAAACCAATTTGCCTGCTTGTTTGTGTGACCCAAATAGAAGTTTCCCCAAAATTCAGCGCTCAATTTCCGCAAACAAACAATCGAACAAAAGCTATCTGTGAATGTGAATATGTACCACAGAGCTTTGCGAGCCAGAAATTTTGTGCATTTCGTGCCGTTCTTGTACAACGCAGTGCAATTTCACCCGCGGCTGGGATAATTAAAATTAGTAATTTAAAAGGTCCGACGAATACACGGCGGAGGGGAACTTTACACCTTGCTGACCTCCAAAGCCCCGGGAAATCTATCAATCTCACTTGCCTGCGCTTCAAATTCAATTTTCCGCAGCAAAAAGTTGCTAATATTTAGCAGAGCCCTTCGATCGATGCGGGTTGTGGATTACTCCGCAGCCAGACAGCTGAAGCCTTAAACAGAAATTGATTGCGTATTTCAACTGTTGCGAAAACGTTAGCACATCTCGGCCACAACTCACTTTCCATAAATTTAATTCAATATTTTTGTCATTCTATGCAGATTTTTGCCAGCATCTCCGGTTGCCAGAAAAAGCAGTCGGAGGGAAAATATCAACGAGATCGAGCCAAAAAGTGTCTGGGTATTTGGGTCAGAAATTAATTAGAATGTGATAACTAACGGAAATGAATGGCTTCAATGCGATTTGGTCTGCATAAATATTGTACCAAAGTTTGTCTGCCGGTAAACTTTTGTGGTCAACGCTTCGGCTAATCGATATTATGTTCAGCTCGAAAGAAAGAAAATCCGAGTCCGACGTAACATCAAAAATACGTATATCTTTGATTTTGGTCTCCGCAGCGCCAAAGAGTTTCAGCATTAATTGAATTCAGTTCCTGGCAAATTCTGTTTTCCTTCCGTACGGGTTCCTTGGAAATTTAGCACTTGTGGTGAGTGCGGTGAGCAAACAACGCGGCCAAAAATGTCCAAAGAATTAAATTTTTGAAGTGCTGCCAAGGACTCAAGGACAGCGATGCCGCAAAATGATTTAGTGCTCGCCGATATTTGGCACAGAAATAATTAAAAAATTAAAATGCCATTTCATAAAAAAATTTAAAATAAGAAAGTAAGAGGAATCTGACATGTGAATTGTTAGCTTGAGGACCGACGATTTTAATTTGTGAGTAGCTTAAGAAGAATTTCTTGAAATTAGGAAACATTTTTTTGCTATTTTTTCAGCAAAAGTATGAAACTCTCTCAGCCGAAATTCGTAGACTAGTCTGGCCTACTGCAGTGCCTAATTCGCATTAGCTTTAGTATAGCGCAGTTTCATTTTCCTGGGCGAAATGTTCCTGCTTTGCTGCTGTGCACTCGTGCACTTTGTCGGCTGCCTCATAAATCTTGAGTGAAAATTTTCGTTTGGACCATAAAAAATTAACAATGCGTAAAGGAGCAGGCCGAAGTTAGGAGGCGGACTACTGTGAGGTTTTAGCTTAGCCACGATTCCTGGGAAGGCTAGCCAAGTATGTCCCTGCTGCACTTAAGAGCCACAGGCAACCATACACACCCAGAGCCACATGCACACACCCATTGCACCCGCACACTTCGGTATGCCAGTGTGTGTATGGACAGCCATAAAGGTTTTGTGGCCCAGTTGGGCAGACTCCTTGGATGACAGCCCCTCATATACGCCTCATCGCCCTCAGAAGTGCACAGAAATAAGTCCTCTACTGGCGAGAGGAGTTGATTTCTGAAATCCAACTCATTAAAATGCATAGCTTCTCAGCCTAAACGTCAAACATATCATTTATCAAAACTTGTTTTGCACTGTATTTTATTTAAATTGTTTAAAAACTGAATGAGTTCCTCCGAAAATATTATATATAAGTAACACATAACGATAGGCGTACTTGGATATAAGACATATTAATTTACATTTAATTAAATTTACTTTTATTAAACATGGTTTCTTCCGGTGTCCTATCGGTATTGGGTCCGATATTTGCGGTCAGTTCTTCGCCTCTGCATTAAGGAAGCTGGAACATGAGATTTTCCTCCACTCGTGTTTAATTTTGTATGAACTGGCAGTGGAGTGAATTGGATCCTGGGACTCCGCCTTTGAGTGTCTATCTGGATGTCAGTCAGTCCATTGCTCGTAAGTGCATTGGGGAGCCTCACTTGTGCACTCCGCAAGAAGGCCTTAATTGTGAATATGTGTTAATGTATTCCCTTTAGCACGTTAACATTTTATTTTGCCATTTTAAATACTCCCAATCTGGCTTTAATGCCAGTACAAGAGGAAGAATGGGAAAGGACCCCTGTCCAACGTGACACTGAACACGTTTTAACGTTGAGCAGCTTCTGGCCCCAGTCTTCATAGCTTATGCCCATAGATAAGCGACGGCAGGACCTCCTTCAGTGCTCCCTTCTTTCGTCCTTGCGGTTGCTTCGGACGTTTTTGTGTTTTTCCTTTTTTCCTGCGGTTCGTTGGAGGAATTTTTTGCTGGCGGGATGGCAGTATCCCCTCTTAATGCTGCTGGCCATTTAAGCAAATTATGAAATTTTCATAATTCTGTATTGTAATTGCTTAAAGCTTAGGCGGAATTAAAAGCCGAAAGTTTTCGAAAGAAAATTGTTAATGCAAATTAATAATGTATCTGAATAGCGAGCGGTGCCCTTGACTTTGTATTTACTTTATTTCAGAGTTTTTGCTCTTAAATCTCTGAGTGGACTCTTAGTGGGAAAGCCTAGTTTCAGTCAATTTCCCATCAATCTGGACCTAATCTCCTGGGCAAACCACAGCAATGAAATAGCTCTGTGATGGCAAAAGCCTTTTGTTTGATAACCGCAATCGGGGCTCCACACATTGCGACCGACCAGGCTTTATTTATATTTAATTGTGCTGACCACATTGTTGGCACGTTACACCTCAAATTGTAATTATATCCTTGATGGACTCGGCCACTCAGTGCACGTGCCATTAATTATGAAAATATTGCAGAAACACTTCTGGGTGAAAAGACGCTTTTCCAGCTACCTCTCTCTGCCTCTCTTTATCCATTTCCTCACACCTCAGTAAACAAATACAACCAGGAGCTGGCTTTTCCTCTTGCCGGCACTTGCATTAAATTTAAAGTATTTACCACAATATTTTCGCTACACTTGCCTCAAATTGTATTTTCAGTTCGCCATTTGTTACAATGCGCACTCACACAGACACATATCAAGGATGCCTGGGACTGTGTGTGCGAGTGTGTACTTTATAAAATGTATTGTGTTTTTCGAGTTTTCGTCTGGGCTGGAAAACTCTGCTTTAGGTCCTTTGTGGCCTTCTCCGGGTTTTTGTATGGTACATTTTTGTGGGATTTCACGGTAGCCGAAGTGTGATTTTTACTGGATTCCAAAGGTCTATTAGTTACATGATTATAAGTCCCTAAAGAATAAGCTTAAAAAGGTAATGAAAGTTGTCACTGTATAGAAATTTTTGTGGAAAAATATCCTAACGAAATACAGGAATACTAGAACCCTGGGTACCATACAAAAAGTAATTTAATTCTTTTCTAATATTAAATATTTCTTAAATATCGCAGTGCGTGTATAATTGACCACGTAAACTCGCATTTAAATATTTCACAGACACGTACATTTGATAGATACACGTCCTCATTTTCCAAGTAAATAATTCAATCCCAGCACTAATTTACTCTACTTATTCTCCTTTCCAGTCAAGTGCATGCAACATTTACTGAACCAAATTAGGGACATGAAAAATTCTTGCCAAATTTAGCACGAGGCGGGATGGAAACTGAAATTGAATAACTTCGAGGGTGGTTAGTGGGTGAAAAATGTCTTAATGAAAATTAGGTAGCCAGACGATATTTTCGTGGGCCAACTGGCAAACTGATTCGGGTTTGACTTCTTAAGACGCCAGGACACGTAGGCAGCGGCAGCCGCAGGACATTTAAGGCAGTTAAATTTTTGGCCACCGAATAGGCCGCCAAGAACGTGCAATTATTCAAAGTAAGGAAAGAGTTTTTGCATTAAACGTGTAACTTTGCCGGAATGTGGAACGGGGTCCAAGAAAATTGTTCATAAGTTGGAGACAACTTTGCGTTCACTTCTTGCGGCTGAAACGAGCCAAAGGAAACAATTTCATTTCCATTCCAGTCAGCATCTAATTTATTGCCGCAATTTGCCTAGCTGCCGTTGTTTCTGCATATTAATTCAACATAAACGGCTCACAACCATCACCAAATTGCCTCCAAAATGATTACACGACACTCAGCCTTGTTGTCCCTAATATCCTTGCTGAATTTCCGACGATGTTCTGGATTTGGCAACGCGCCGCTGAAGATCAACATCAAATTACCCTAATCAAATTGTCATTACGCATATTTTAAGTTAATGAGTGCGTGAATTTAGATCAAATTAGCAGGCGTTGGCAACTGGCTGACATTCAATTTACATGTGACTTTCGGGGGTACATTTTTTACGAGCTTCTTAAACAGGAAAGCTAATGTGGCTCATTTATTTTATATTTACAGACGAAGGCAAAATGTCGTTGCAACTGAAAAAGTATTTGTTTTATTAAATAACATTTATAAGTTCCAAAGCTGAATATATTTATTTATAATTATTCTTTTATATTTTTTCGGACCAAAATGGTTTTTTAACAGAAATATAATCCAGTTCCTGTCATGGCATGAAGATTAAAGTTCAACAAAAACACGATCCCAATGTACGTATGCCAAGTTAATTATTTTTCCTGCCACAAGTGCTCCCTACACCCTGCACAGAAACACGCGGTGAAATATATCCTTCACTGCCAACTTCCAACTTCCGCAAACAAAGCCCAGTTTTGTTGAGTACTGGAAATTAATCAGGAACGGGTTAACCGCTGGGCTGTGGAGGTGCTTAAAGGCTTCCCCCACTGGGATGGTCGGCAAACAAAATAAAGCTTAGTTAGCAAGCAGTTTAGAAAAGTTGCGAGGAAAAAATAAGTAAATATAGAGCGGAGCATATAAAACTACTAACAAGACATAAATGGACGAAGAATAAGCAAGGATAACTGAAAAGTTTCTTCTATGGAGAGGGAGCTTTGTGGAATAGCAGCGCATGCAGAGAACAAAAAGTTCTGGCAAAACACCTCAAGAATCGCAGAGATGGGTTGAACTTTCCACTGAACTGAAGCTGAACTTTTATTTGTTTGACTCGTGAGCAACAAACTTTGCCTCCGTCTTCCTTTTGCCCGTCTAGTCTTTTTTCTTTATATGTATCTGTAAGACATCGCAGTCAGTGATGCTAAATGTTACATTTTAAGAAAGCAAAAGCAGCTTCGTTCGCAATGGAAGTATATAAACCTTTTTGATTTATGTCTTGGTGTTTTAGCTTATAATAATATTTCATGAACTTTTAGAGTATCTCCCCTGAAAATGTGTTGTAAATACTTTTAGTTTTATAATTGAAAATAGCTAGAGTGGGATAAAAAATCGCCAAGTCCGCAAAACTGAACAAGGGGCAACCCCAAGTGGAACCGAAACGAGCAGAGGAACCGCTCGCCAAGTGCACTCCAAATTACTCGAATGATACTTGATGGTTGCAATCAGCAAAGAACCCCAACCGGCAAGCAGACTTCATTATTTTGATAGCAATTAGCAAATTGAGTTCTATAATATTTCTGTTGTCCACTGCACAGCTCTCCCTTTGAGTTGTTTTAATTTTATTGTTGTCTCATGTGTGGCGAAATGTTGTCAAGCAATTAGTGCAGCACGACTGGGTTTTCCCAGCTCGCCGGCGAACACGCTGCGTATGCTTGATATAGGAGCAACCACGTAGGTGAATCCTTTTGGGGTCTCGCTTTTTGTGCTGGCACTTGGCATTTGTAATTAACTTGGTGCATTCCAAAAATGTCTGACCCCAGTGAAAATGCAGCAAACGACTCTTTTTAGTTGAATCCCGAGCAGCTGGTGAAACACGGAT
This sequence comes from Drosophila teissieri, assembly GCF_016746235.2. Lineage (NCBI taxonomy): Eukaryota > Metazoa > Arthropoda > Insecta > Diptera > Drosophilidae > Drosophila > Drosophila teissieri. The sequence goes on from NC_053030.1 coordinate 6,687,998, forward strand.
TCGCTGACAACACAAACAGCTGTCGGGAGTGAAAACATTTAGCATAAAACCACTTCCAAATATGCGAAAATAAAAATATGTGAAATGCATTTAGTATGCAAGTATTAAATAGTTCATAATATGTATTTTGTAATCTGAATAAAGGAAAATGCCTTAAAAAACTATTCATAATATTGCTTATGACTGAATGAAAGTCACCCACATATAGTCTTCATTCCTAGCATCAATGCAATGGCTTATAGAGTTTACAGAAACTCAAAAATGGAAATATGCATTTCTTCCGACAAATTATATTTAAATTGGATAGTTTCGGTGGCAAAATACATAGGTGAGAGTTTGTTACAATTCGCAACCAGCCGTGGGGTTGTGCAAAGTTAGCTTACATATGGCAGCGTTTAAGCGCGATTTAGCTAAGCCGATGCCATTTGCCCATCTACACCCTCTTTAACGGCTCAATTATGTCTGCAATTGTTATGTTCCTGATCCATTTAACCTCATCGCCGGCGAACGAAGCCAAATGAACTGGAAACACAATTTCTGAGCGCCTGATTTGTCGCCTCGTTGTTTCGCACACACACTCACCAGCGAATCCAGGCGATAATCCAGATGATAACATTATGAATATGAGGGAGAATATGATACTTTAAGCTACGATACATTGTGTTTTATGTTTATTTGGCAACGGTTACACAACCAGGCTACAAACCCATGACAAAGCCAGTTGAAAGTTTGGCACCGCATTGATCCATGTTCACAATTTTTGGCGGGTCGCGGAGTATAAATAAAAATGCCAAGCTATTCGCATACTTTTACACTCGGTTGCTCATCGCGTCGTATTGTGTGGTCCCAAGTACCAAGTTCCAAGGACTGGGTACTGGGGAAAGGAGATTTGTTTTCGGATTCGTTGCCGAAGCAGTTTATTTTTATTGCCGCCCGGCGCGACTTCGATGCCATATCGATGGCGATGCCGCCCGGCAAAAGGCAAATGCACCCATTTGTCATTTGGACAACGAGCTGACAACAGTTCAGTGCCACTTGTCACAGCTGAGCCGCGGAAAAAAGCCCGGACAGCAGAAATCCCACTGGCAGTGGCTCTTTAAAATACACACAAACAAAAAGGAAACGAGATGGCAAGCACCCCTTTCATCAAATTATGAAACCTTTTTTTGCGTAATGGACCGAACACACAAAGTGCTTTTAATTAAGCATCGATATGTGCTTAAATGTGAAACGCCCTTACATATTTAATTAAAAGGAAATGGTATCCCACTGCCATCTTCAAAGAGACTTTGTCCCCGTTTTTAATTGCGCATTTCATGCATTTTAATGCGACTGGCCACATAAAAGATAGCTCCCATAACCCGAAAGAAAATGTAATGAGCTCAAAACCAAAAAGAGAAATTTACACAAGCCAAGCGAAAATAAATAATATAAAAATGCAAACAAATTAAAAGCAAGGCAAACACATAAATTTTATATGGTTTTCCGCCGAAAAGAGCTTTCTGGCAGCACATTGATATGGAATTAAACTCTCGGGCTGCTAATCAAATGTAAGCACATTTAATGTTTAAATAAACAGAAATGAGTTGATCTGGCGCAAATAGAACAGACGCCATGAAAAGGACTAGAGCCTGAAAGGACCAAAGCTGGCCTAAGCCTCCGTCCCAACATTTTTCTTTGATTAAGTCCCGCATAAATATTTATGTGCAGGAGCAACAAAAATGCGCATTCATGCCGGCCAAAGTGGTATTTAATTGAGAAGTAAAATATAAGAAGCACGTGGCGGCAACGGAATAAAGACTATGATTTCCATTCGAATGCGAGATATCCTAGGTAAAATTACTTATTCCCGAATATTTCTGAAATTTAAAAAATACCTAAAGGAAATTAATTTTGATTGAAATGCGACTGGCAATAAAACCGAATAACAGAGTACGATGTGATGGTGGCGTTATTAAACCTGTTTCAATCATCAACTCTTTAATTCGCCTTTTTTCCATGATCATAAAACTGTAAAATAAACTTCAATATGAGAGCAAACACAAGCGATGTGAGATGCTTCTGTTCCCGACGAGGACGCCACTTGAAAAAATACCATAAATTGTGTTATTGAGTTAGCAGTGGGGCTCTCATCACCGAAAAAGCTGAAACAAAACACAAATACGGACCACGAGAGCCACTTTCAGACTTGGCAAACAAAACAAAGTCACCGAAGACTGAGAATTTGTGGGTATTTTGGTGGGGATATGTTTGTGCCTCCGTTTTATTTCTTTTGAAGTGCCACCCAGCCAAAAAGAAGCGCACAGTTTGGAGTATCTCTGCTTCTTTCCTTCTTTCTGCTTCCCTTTAAGAACTTTAACGATTTTTAAATAATTTTTTATTGTCAAGAAATTCGCTGGGGTATGATTGGCATTCAAGAAGTTTTAAGTGCCAGCATCGCGACTGTGCCCAGAAACTTTATTTGCGTCTTAGTTTAATTTCTGAGTTTATTCGGATTCTTTGCAAAGTTGAATAAACGGTTGTGCCCATAAAGCGAACTCTATGAGGCCAACGACAAAACAATTCATTTGCCATCATTAAATTAGCGACATAATTCCATTAAAGCCAGAGTTGCGGCAATATTGGCAATTTAGCCTGTAAATACACGTGCAAAAAACATGGACTTCAAGGACACTCGCGACCTTTTTGTCAAGTTAATCCCATTGTTCGCCAATATTGCATGGCAATATTTTTAAGCCGCATTTATGCGTTCGCTTATATTTAATTTGCATTCATAAATTTGCATAGGTCACCATTTCACTTCGACAAAAAGCAAAGGGAAATAAACTTTTGCGTTTGTTTTGCAACATTGAAAACTGAAGCACTGAAAACCCAGCGAAGTAAATGGCGCTAGGCAAATAAACTGGAACTGGGATTGAATTGTCGCAGCTGCAATTTTTCAAATGTCAAATCAAAACAGAAAACCAATTACTTTCGATGATTAATTACCACGTTCTGAGGAACAAATGCTGCAGACCGCAGAATGATTTTGATTGCGAACTGGGCTAACAATTCGTTTGATTTATGATGCGATCAACCCTTTGCTGACAAGTCCCCGAAGTGACGTGGCACTCATCCCAAATCCCCAAAGGACCCGCATCCCAAAGTTTCCTGAACTTGCTCCTGCGACATGGAAATCACCTTAAAATTCATAAGTTACTTCGGAACGGGGACGAGAGGAGAAATTTACTAAGGGTTTCTGGGGGCGACAGGTAGTAACCGCAAGTAAAACAGCAGCTGCATATCATTAAATATATGGGCACCCGGCGTAATCCTCGCCACTTGGCGCCGCGCAACATGGCGGATGCGTAATGCGACCAACTTTTCAGCGCTTCATTTCTCGAGCATTTAGAACACCCAATTTTTGGAGCATGTGACACCTTTCCGCCGACACTGCGTTTTATTTAACATTTTTGCCTATTTTTTGCCATCAAAGCTGCAGATTATGCGCACAAAAAGCGACAGTTTATGTATGAAATTATGCAAACCCGACCAGCAGACGATAATGATGGTGGTTAGGAGTCCTGCGGCTGATGATGATTATTTCCCACAGCCAGGACTCTTTAACCCCGTCAAGGCCGTCGCGAAAGTATAAAAAGTAGCTTTGTTCGAAATGAAAGTGTTTTTTTTTGCGATTTAATGATTCAAATTAAGAGTGAATTGTTATATGGCTGCAAGGAAAGTGCATATTTTAATTACAATTTGCTTCGGCCGTAAGTGACCCAAATGTAAATGTACTTGTATAAAGGAAGAAAGGGTTCTTTTTAACCCTTTGGCAACCGACGGTGTCCTCAGCTGCATGCTTGGTTGCATAATTATGACGCCAAACTGGTTCGCTGACCAGCAAGAAAGACCCTGAAGGAGAGAAAAAACCCTAAAAGTCGAAAACCCAAGTTACTTGAGCATGACGAATGGCTTTGTTGAGTTTACCACTTTTTCAGGAGATTTTATTAAAAATTCTTCAGACACAGGTGCTGTTTGTAAAAGTTTTCAATTCGCCTTCTGCCAAATAATGGGATGGGTGCTTTAAGTACTCCTCATCCTAAACGCAGGCGAAACCTGTTGTCGAGGATTAAATATTAATGGCTCCCATTAATATCATCTACGGCCATGCGAAACCAATAAAATTTTCCTAATGTCGCGATATTTATTGACGCTGATTTATGCTCGAGAGAAAGGAGCCTAAAATCGACAGCACCACTGTAATTATTCAACAATTTATTCTACTCATCCATTGAAGTTTAATTTTTTCGAGGAAGACGTTCAAGGCGAAACCCTCTAAGAGCGGAAGTATACGAGATCTGATATGTTCGCGAGTCCACAGGTAGTGTTTGTCTTGCGGTTTCTGATTGTCAAGACATCTGAGCAGGTGTAAACCAATCTCAGCTCTGAGGTAACTACTCGTGTGCCTTGGAAAGTAGAAACAAACAACATTATTCGTGGCCTAACGGAACGCTTTTAAATCAATTTATAAAAAGCCTTTAGTAGTTATACCTCGAGATTAGCAAAATTAGGCCATTTATCATTATTCATTACAATATAATTGTGTTAGTCATTATTAATTACCATCTGTATGTCGTCATAGGATCATATTTCTATAACTTTAAATATGAAAAATAGCCACAGGATAAAAGTAAATTTATTGATTATGAGCAAATAAATCTTGTTATCCTTCAGTAGTTTTTTAGCCTGATACTTGGAAATTTAAAAATAAATCATATTTTATATATAATTTTATATTTTATTGTATTTTTGTGGGATATTATTAAGGTACAGAATGAAGTTTGACCTCTTTCTCCTCTTATTCGTAGCAATAAATTACGCATAAAATTAACTCCAGGTAATGGCATACAAACAAAGTAAATAAAATCCGGGGAGCCTTCGTCAAACTTACCCAATGCACAACGGCATGTAAATCGAAAATTACCAGAAATTGTCACTTTACATCACGCCTGCTGCAGGACCTATGTACATATATACTCGTATGAGGCTGCACACACACTTTTACACTGGCGACACAGGAGCCGCAATCTGGTCTAGTATTTTGGCAGCGCAGATCCTTTCGTGTGTGAGTGTGCGAGTGAATATTCAAATCAGTTGCTGGCTGCCAATAACTGAAACTTGCCACACATCTCACTCACTGAGCGCACACGCACAAGCACACAGTGCCCACACACACTCTTAAATTGAGTCGGGAAATTCGAATGGTCGGTCCCGTGTATTTAGCAAATGAACCGTACTTTCAGTCTATTTTCCCGGCTTGTTTTACTTTTTGGCAGCCCGCACTAACCAACTGTTTCAGACTTTGCACGGCAATGCGATCGGCGAACGGGAATCAAGCTAAATGCCAGATGAATGGCACCGTCATTACGACTTCCGCAACTCTCGGCCCGCCAATTAACTCGCCCGAAAATTGAATTAGGACTGGAGCCTCCAGGATTTGGCTCCTGACGTGTTGCCAAGACCTATCTGCCAGATCTGCGGCGCAGCAGATGAATTCAGTCCTACGTATGGATTACGCCAAAAGCACTGTGAGGATTAAGCCGAATCGAACTGCAACCGCACTCTGCGCTACCCAAACGTACACTGAAGTCGGCCGAAAGCGCGCTGAAAGTTAAATCGGAAGTCGAGAACGCGGCTCGAGCTTCCAACGGCTCGAGGCAATCCGAGCGGCACTTGCAACATGTTGCAAGTTCGTTGCTGACTTCGGGAATTCTATGTTGTTGGCTTCGGACTTTCGATCTTTGAATTTCACTCTTAGCAGGGAGTTACTTTTTTCTTTAGAAATTATACAACCTTATGTTACGATACCATTAAATTTGGGGAACAAAAAAATTACTGATAATCGATTTGCTTTATTGTACTATAGAAGTGCTTTGTGGAACTTCGAAATAGGGAGGAGAAATTTCAGAACTGGTCAAGCGGAGCCAGTCTCTTGTTCCTGACCATTCTACTAGGTTCCGGGATCAATTAAGATAAGCCAATAAAAGCAGGGAAGGTGACAACAAAATTTTTAATGAGGGAAGAGAGCAATCAGTTTTAAAAGAAAACAACAAGATCTTTTTAAAACGGGCAAGGAAATAGCAACTCACACTCCCCGGAAAAGGAAAGCAGAATATGTCCAGCCAATATTTTATACCTACACTTTTGACAAATAGTAATTAATTAAGAAATTGCTCTAATACTTAAACTTGTTACTAGGAGAATTAAAGTACATACCAATTTTTGTATTTAATAGCTAGACGTAAGCATTTTCGATTTTAATAAGAAGTATTATTCTTGATCAGGATCACTAACCGAGTCGATCTGGCCGTGTCTGTCAGTCCATCTGCCCATCCGTCGGTCTGTCCGTCTGTTTGTCAGTCTGTCAGTCAGCCTGTCTGTCCGTATGAACGTCTAGATCCCTGGAACTATGAAAGTTATAGGGTTGGGACTTAATTATAATAATAATTATAGAGTTATCTCTTGCTTTTTTGGGCGTGGGTGCCTGTACAGTGAAGATTGAGGAAAATATATAATACTAATTAAAATCCATTTTTTTGTCAAAAAAGATAGTAATGATCGCTTTAGAGCGGCGGAAGTCAGGATTAGAGATAATGTGATAAAGTCTATTACTCATAGTTAGATCTACAGTGATTTAACATTAGGGGTACGTAGTTTCTAGAGAATCTACTTGGAACCGGGAAGTTTAGACGACTAATCATGTCGGGACAATCAAATTCACCACGTATAAGATTACAGATAAAGACTGATCCAAGCATCGTTCTACGGTTCGATAGAGAGGGTAAATGAATTAACATTAACTACTAGAATAAGAATGTAGTATAAGGCATGCATCCCTGCTTAGGCCGAAAAGCAAACAGTAAAACGTTTTTAACATATTTAATAAGATCCGAGTGAACTTCACAGTTGAGTGATCCATTCTCGAGATGAACGAGATGAACAGGGTTTTAGTCATGCAAGGATCGTCAAATGCCACCTTTTTATAACACCAAGCGCACCCCTGGATCTATTAACTAATGACGATATATGATGTAAAAATTTATGTTTGGGGTCCAGAAGAACACCAAGATCATGAACCTGTGATATTCTTCCCAAATGCACACACTTAGAGGGTATCTCCCATTAATTGGGTTGATACGACTAAAAGTCATTACTGTACGCTGAAAGCGATTTAAGTTTAGTAAGTTATCACGGCACATTATTTATAAGCTAGCATAATTTAACATAGTCTGCGTACATAAGTACGAATGTTTTTTTTACCAAGGGAAGGTCATTATTAACTACCTCTAAAGGACAAAACTTAGAAATAACAACTTTGGAAGTATTGGGAATAAGACAATGTTTTTTGCGTTTGAAGAAAGTACTTTTTATGGCAGTGTGACCGTAGAGAAACAAAATACTGGTATTGCAAACTGGTACTTTCGAGATTTTTTGACGCGTGTTCTGACAGCTTTCCCGGCAACTTGTGAATAAAACTATAAAGCAAACGGAGTCAAACGGATTTTGTAAAAACCTCTTCGAAAGCCGAGTTTATTGGTAATATTGACAGTATAATATTCAAACACAAGTGCGATATCAGATGGAGGACTTCAGCGACTCAGACTGTTCTAGTGAATCGGAGCAGTTCCCTAGGATCATTTCCGTACCCGTGTTCAGGCTCCACTCGAACTTCAGCGCACACAGTTCCGTGGTAAGTTCATGTCCCCCAGCTCCAGATCCTGATCCATTGGCTATACACTTCTTTTGACAGGAGGAACTGGCTATGGAGAACCGCCGCACCTCGAACAATTACAGGGTATCAGAGCGCAGCCACAGCACCATCTCCGTGTTCGCGGCCAGTTCCACTGCAGACAGCGGTTCCCCTGTAAGTATTAGTTAGCCAGCTCGTGCGGGATCATAAAATCTATGCCAGAGTAACATACGAGTTACATATTACCTCTTGATTGAATAGGGGCAACCTCCAAACGAGTATTCCGGCGACTCGGACAGTTCTAGCAGCTCCCGTTCCAGCGCCAGCCGCGCCTGTGTAAGTTCCCGTCCCGTAGTTGCCAAGTGGGTACAGAATCCATGTGTTATAATAGGACTTCATCGTACAGGTGCGGGGTGCAATGGCGTATTCCAGCGACTCGGAGCCGTCCAGCATCAGTTCCAATGAAACCTCTTCTTCGTCCAGCAACAGCTCCAGCCTGAGCTCCAACTTGAGCTCCGACATGGCCTCAACTTCAATGGGGAGACGTAGACAGTATGAACCGAAGCCGAATGAGCAGGACTCTGATTCTAGCGAGGATGTTCCTCCGAACAAACGGATGAGATCCGATTCCGGGGATTCCTACGTGCCCTACAACTGCCCCGTGTGCCTGGAAGACGTCCGGGAGAGGGAACCAGTGTCCACTAATTGTGGCCACGTTTTCTGCAAAGACTGCATTGAGCGAGCTGTCGCCACTGGGAGGATGTGCCCATTGTGCGGACTTGATGAACCTGAATTTCATCGAATTTTCTTGTAAGACGTGATATAGAAATATCCAAGTATCGTAGTATGATAGAAATCATACTACGTTTTATTTTATTCAGTAATACGGGTTGTGCTTAACACGTAAAACTGTGCAATCTTGCTAAAATATAATCTCACCTGAAGAAACTGTTGCTCTATCATAGCACTTATGGAAGGTAACATCCCCCAGAAACACAATGCAATCGCAAACTAAAACTAAAATATAAGAAGGCAGACAACTTTTGCCATAAAACATGGCGCAAGGACACACTTATACTCGCAGAGAACCCCAGAAAAATGGAAGCACTTCTACAGGGGGCAACATTGGCAAAGCAATGAAAATTCCGACCTACCGCAATAAATTCCGCGGGAAAAACAAAGCGAGCGATGCCAAAATGAGAGTGAAACGGCCAGCTCAAACACACACACACGCACATGAATTTAGAGAACTGGAATCACCACCTTAGACACGGCGCTGTAAATCGCGCTTATCCAAAACACAACATGGCATCAGGAGGCAATGGAGATTCAGTTTCAGTTTCATTCAAAGATTGAATAGGCAAAGGGGGGCGTTCGTTCCTCCCCTACATCAACAACCTTTGACCTGACACAATGCTCTACATTCTATGTTTTTGTTCGAGTTGCGAGTTCGAATCGCGACTGCGCAATGATCCTGAAGACCGAACAGCTGTTCTACGCAAGACCCTTACCTAGGACAACATGTGCATCCTTATGGGCGTCTGGTCCTTGCAGCCTCAACCCCGAATAGCTGAGGCAGGCCATCCATGTTTTCATACGTAATCCGCCTGCCAGGTTGGATATATTCTGTTAATTTTGTATTTTAATTCATTTTATTACTGAACACCCATAATAATAAAATTCTTTATGTATACGAGAGCTTGGGAGTTTTAGCCCCTGCCAAGGAAAAGGGATTTCTAAGAACATATACCTCCAGCAGTCTTTGAAAGAAGCTTGATCTCGGAAGAGGCTTATTACTGCATGCTGCCTTAGTAATGCCTATGATAGCGGTTTCAGACAATTTTTCCAGTGGGCGCTTCACCAACCGCAGGGACACGAGCTGCAGCCACCACAAGGACCGCAGCAAGGACTACAGCAACCTCCACAGGGACCGCATCCGCAATAGGGAGTTCCTCCCATCGAAGGAGCCAGGCAGCCGGGTGGTCAGGGTCCCACGTAGAAGGGATCGAAGCTGCAGCAAAGCATCAGAACCATCTTGAAAGTTTTGGATTTTTGGATTTGGCCAAGAACACTCGCGAATCACTTCTGGAATCTGCAGATCTGCAGGCTCAAATTAAAATTCTAAATTCGTAGCCAAGGACTAACTTCAACTTGAAGTTAGTCCTTGGCTACGAATTTAGAATTTTAGTTCAATTTTGCATATTATTTTGTTGTGTTCTATTTTAGGAAAGAGATGTGTTCAGTCCAAGCTGTTCAAAATGAATGAGTTCGTCCGGTTTCGAATCACACAAAGCCCACAACAAAAGTGAAGTTTATTTCCAAGGCCGACTAGAGAATACTAAAAATTTTCTTTTACATTCTGATAGCCTCCTCCATTCGACATCGTTGCTGAATAGATCCTACTCCTCTTCCGATAAATCTGCCGGAGGCGGAGCTTCCTGTTTTACTACCACCTGCTCCGGGTCCGTTTTATCTTTTTCGTCTTCCTTCGAGGAACCCTCGGAAGTCCGTTCAGCCGGAAACTTTGGTAGCAATGGCCCTATCAAGGCACACGCCTTGCCGCCAATGCTTTGTACCACGGAGCAGGCGCCATCCATGCGGTCGCCCTCCACCAGCGGAGTTTCCCCCTCGACGGCGGACAGCTGATCCGCCACTGGACCACCGCGGCTCACAAGGTCAGCAATCGGATCACGGGATTGGTTAAACACCATGCCAGCTACTTGAGTTACCGATCGGGTCACCACCCAGAACATGGCCACTATGCCCGCAACACCGATGGCCGTGTGCACCGTTTCCATGTCTTCGGCGAAGGAGCAGGATCTTCTGGGGGATCAGGAGGGTCGATGTGGGATTTTTGGCTCGTCCACGATGACAACTAATTCTGGGGCTACTCTCCAGCCATCGCCGAGATGGTATCGTAGGTGGAACGGGCCAGATTTCGGATACTTCGCGAAATTCCATTCATCAGGACGTTGATGTCATCCGAATTGACCACCGGCTCCTGGTCGACATAGTGCTCCGGCGCTGGATCGTTCACAATCAAGACTATTTTACGAACGGGCTGAATCAAGCCGGATACATCGATCACGGGCTCCGTCTCCTGGTGGCCAACCTGAAATGCCTGATGCATGATGATCACCAGTTGGCGGATAACTGGCACCACGCAATCGAGGACGCTGATTGCCATTGGGGCCAGTACGTGGTGTACCACGTGATCCACAGACGATGGCATGACCAGTGTCGACGGTCAATCCAAGACACTTGAATTTTGAATTTCGAATTTGGAAAACTATTTTCAAACAAATTGTGATGCGAATTCGAATTTGAAATCTAAGTCATTTCGATTGGATTACGTATCATTTCCCCCGCAATTTTCCACAGTTGATGGTGAATCAATTTTATTTTTGTTGTACATATCTGTATGAGGGGTGAATTGTTGTGCGGTGTCGAAGTTTATTCAGATTTGTTCCCGAAATTATTCTTGCTTTTTCTTGCATTTTCGTGCATTTATGTAGGTACTCGTCGTCAATAGCTGCTATAGCAACGACTATGCCAGCCACCGGGGGTGTATCCTTTATAGATGTCGAAGTTACAGGGACAAACTGCGCATCTCGGGTAGGGGCCAATGTAGAAGGGGTTTATGGCGGGGGTCCAAGGATGACTTAGGTAAACCATTTTAAGCACTCGAAAGATGTCTGCAGAGCTTATTTTTAAAATATATTTCTACATTTTCTCTTCCAACAACTCACCAGAAATGCAAGAAAAATACGGGAAATTAAAACAAATGTTTGGCCAGAACAACACGTTTGGTGTTTGAATTTTGAATAAAGAAATGGAAATAGTGTTTTTGTGTTATTTTGTTGACACTTAAATCCAGAGTGCTGCAAACTTATTTATCTTTATTTAGGTAGACCACATATGTATATAATAAAAAAGTAGGCCACTCATTTTGATTGCTTTTATTGTTCATTTGCTGATTAGACATTTTTGCTTATTACTATTTTTTTTTTTTTTTTTTTTTTTAATAATTTTTTCAATATAATTTGAATCAATGTTTATATTGCTCAAGTTGTCTATTTTTGGAAGTTCTTTGCAGCACTGCCTTTTCTCCACTATTGCTGCCCCTGGGGCTTCGGTTTTTTTTCGGCCTTCTGTTTCAGTGGCTGCCTCGCCGTGTCCTTGTTGGGTTGTGGGGCGGGATTGCATCGGGGTAGCTGGGACTCCGGGCAAACTCCGCACTCCGGAACCGTGCAGTGGCCCTCCTCCAGGCAATCCGGGTCACAGCAGGGTGGATCGGGTCCAATGTAGCCAGGATTAAATATGCAAGGCATGCTGCAGCACCTCCACTTCCAAAACGAAGGTCGAGGCAGATGGCAGTGGCAGTGGCAAATTGGGTCCTACTTTATAGATTTTGTGAATTTACATAGATGCTAACTGGGTGCAGTTTTCGGGCCGAGTGTGGCTCATAAATGTTCTCATTTCCATGGGTTTTAGAACACAATGGCACGGGTAACTAGATGCCCGAGTGGCGCAAATCTCTGAACAAAGCTAGTTAAATTCGTCCGAACATCGATGCAAATAACTCCCACATTGAACTCTGCCACCCAAAATCCGAATTAAAGCCCAATCGCCCCGTAAATCACCGGTTAGTGCGTGCAAAACGCTTATAATTATTTCATAATCGGGCAACACTTCAGTTTTATGGTGACAAAAGCCTGCGGAAAGACAACTGCAACTGCGGGCCATCGAAACTGGGGCACCGAAGCTGAAATGGCTGCAGGCACAAATATGAAATTTAAGTTGAAATTAATGAATAATTAAGCTGCTTTGGGCAGACACTCGCAGCGGAAGTACAACATTTGCATAGCTAACACAATGAACTACATACGGCCGGCCGGACAAGACTTGCCCGTTCATAAATTAGATATGCAAATGCCAATGTGAATGCGAATGCGAATGGAAAACTAACGGCAATTCCTTTGTCAATTAATCAATCAATCAACGCAGCCGCTCGCTGCGATCCAGAAAGCGATGCGGAAATCACTTGTCCCACATATCTCCGCCCCCGCCCAGGAACTCCATCCATCCCAGGCATTCCCCCTGGCCTTCATCTGGCTGCATCCCGCTGCATCTCGCTGCATCTCCATTCATCTACATCACGCATGCCAATTTGCTGCAGCACGGTTTTTGATTGCCCGCTAAGTTGGGAGCGCTGTGAGCCCCCATCGAAGCTTATCCCCCGGTTTAAGGCGATGGCAGAGTCATTAGCATCAAAGGGCCACGGTGACATGACCAGCGCTCCTGGCAGCTCATCTGCACAGTGGTCTCTTGAGGGTCCAATGTGATTATTCAAAACTAGTTAGGTTAATAGGTGTGTTTTCAGCTCGGAAAATATACACATCTAATAAACAAAAAGGGGCCAACATTTTTATCAAATGGTTTGTTACATAGAAATTCATTTTGTTTTCACCCAAACCCCCAAATGTTTGAAACAAAATATAAGTCTTATTTTGCATTCGCCCCACTGTGCAGCGTGGCGGCGTTCAATGTCGCCGGCTGCAGCCATCAAAGTCGTGTGCACTATTTGTGTAATTTATATTCAAAGCGTAACGTGGTGCGGCGAGTGCGTGTGCGGGTGGGTGGGGCAGCGGGTGGTCAGTGGGCGTTGGGGCGGAGTGCCAGGGGGACGGTCCGCTTGGTGGCTTTGGGACCGGTCACTCCGAGCGAAAGAGCTCTCCCTTGGGCACCTTGGCTGCTTCCAGTGCCACTGAACTAAGTGCAGTCGCGCGAACTGCTTTTAAGTGGCGTTGACGATGTTGGTCGCTGGCAAGCGATGAAGTGTGGGGGGAAGTATTTGGTTTCTCGGGTCAAGTAGAAGAACCCACTCCCTCTACCAACTATGAACTTAAATATTGATGTTTGCTCATTTATTACTCATTCTTAAATTTCTATTATTGAACCCACTCCCTCTATCACCTATGAACTTAAATATTTATTCTACAATTGATATACAATCTAAGGGATCTATAACCAATGTGGCATAGAATATCACGCTCCTTTTGCAATACATTTCTCTCGGTGTAGCCCTTAGATGGCACCCATCCACGCTTCGACATTGTCTATCCGACTTCCGTTGGTCGGACGTAGTTCTATTACTTCTCGGACTCCGTTTCTGGTTTTAATAACTCAAGTTCGAGCCCAAGTAGGCACACGCGCTGGAGCCACTTGTGCCGTCGTAACTGTTTGAGAAATGTATGGGAGGCCTGACAAAGTGACCGGAAGATGATACTGCAATAAAAAATGAGCACCCGCACAGCGACAGGGAACACCATCTAATGTTTGGCTTGGAAATAGAAAACCAAGTGCTGGAAACGAACATGACCCGTGTTTTATATGCTCTGCGAGTTGTTGGATTTTCACTACTAGTAGTTTTTTTTGTCTTTTTTGTTAGCCATTTATTTACAAATGAACAATATTTATGGCCTCTTTTTGAAAGAGTTGCGCGCACATATATCTGTGTATATAGTTTGGGTTCCTATGCGATGGGGTCAGACTTCCGTCACAGCCAAAACATGGAAACGATCTCTTCATACTCGTACATAGTAGTGTCTATTATTTTGTGGTTTTATTTCGGTTTTATACGCGCCGCATACCAACCATCGATTATGAATTACAAACTCTGCACGGATGGCAATCAGAATGGGTTTTGTTGAATAAATAATTCTAATTTGCCGGCAATTATGGACTGTCAAATACGATTGTCCACTGATATGTTTTCGATGGTCGCGGAAAGTGTGAACTGAAGAACAATTAATTTATTTATAGTTTTGTGGTTTCCAAATGGAGTATAAATAAATGTCATTTTAGGTTCGGTTGACGTATTTGTCTAAGCCCATTACAATTTAAATTTGCTTACGTATGCCACCCAAAAATAAAATGTTCAAACTTTATTGTATACTTTTGTGTAGAAAGAAATCATTTTTTCTTCAGAGAGCCCTGCATGCGTATGAATTCATCAATGTTAATCAGGCAAAATACTCATGGATAAGAAATCTAGATCTGTGAAAGCCAATTGGATTTATTGCTGCATAAGTAGCTGAAATTATTCCCAGCCTCTTATTACTGCCAGCAAGTTGCAATTAGTGTTGTCATGGGAAGAATTTATGAGGAGCAATTGCAGAGGCCAGAACAGGAACCCTAAACGGCGGCACTTAGGCGATCATAACTTTACCCGTGATAAATCGAACTGGAATAGCCTGCAGAGATTCCGGATTCTGGCCATGCAAAGCAACTGGCCAAGAGCACAAAGGCGGTAACAAAGGGGACGGCGGCCAAAGAACTTGGAGCAGCTGCTGCCGCTGAAAGGCGAGACCGCTGAATGAATTGGGCTGTCGTTGTCTTGGCAATCAGCGCTACCGGGCATAGAAAGTTAACACACCCGAAACCGGCTTCGGTTTCAGTCGATGCAGCCAGTTGAATTTGCCAGTTGCCACACTGCAAAAATGATTAGACTCTCTAATAAGTAAAACTTCTATAGATAAAAGCCATGTAAGACAAAGCTGCACAGTTTTAAATGGTATTTGAGGAATTAAAAATAAAATAAATTAAATTAAAAAAAAAACAATTAATTAGTTGTGAAGCACTCGTGTTCTCAGTGCTGAAAAGTTGCTGCTTGCTAGTCGCAAGTGGCAGGTTGCCAGTTGTCGCTGCCGCAAGAAACTGCAGCGGATGTGTGTTCCTGGGGATCAAGGAGGAGCAAGTGGTGGAGAGGGCCTCTAAGCGTTTAGCTTGGCTTTTGCCTCGGTTCGCTGGCCCCGCGGAGCGCATCCAACTTCGAATTGCCGCAATTGCGTGTCGACCACAATCTTAACCAGCTGAAGAAGCGGCCGAAGGAGGCGAAAAACTTTGAGCCAACGAGGGTACACTGAAAGACATATATTCGAAATAAATATTGCGCACGATTTGCGACTTAAGGAATATCGCCATTGAGGAGAACTATTGTCTTATAACCAATTACTGTTTATTTTCATTGGGTTATCAAAAATGTTGTATCACTTAAGTTGTCTTTTTTTAAGGCCTGAGTGTGAGCTTTCAGTGTCCACTTGAGACTTTGTGGAAAACGGGGTGTTGGCTGAGGTTCCGTCCCCACTTGAAGCTGTTTTCTATATTCTCCTGCCTGTCCCTGTCTGCTTCCTTTTTGCTTTTAATGAATAAGTTGGAACACCTGCTCGTCGTTCGTCTCCTGTCGAGATCTGGTTCTGCTCCTCAAGTGTGACGGCGCTTATGTGTTCTATCTCTGGATCGGACTTGGTCATTGTTAATACCCCTTGACTCAGGCAGAGTGCATTCGGCTAACAAGTAAACTGAAAACTGAAAAAACTTAGTATATCTCTGCTTTATTGGGATACAAAATATTGTTCATTTATTATAGTTTTATTTCAAATAGATTGGGAAACAGCGAAATATTGTAAACTAGATACATAATAATTGTCAGAGTTAAAGCGACAAAAATTACAGTCATCATGACTTCGTTTTGTTGCCACACCAACACCAGATAGTGTTTCTAGTGACTCGTAAGAATCGTAACTTTATTATCCCGTTCGATAAGCTACCGCGGAACTGGCTTGTCTGCATCTGATGCTTTAATTATCCAGTTGTTTGCCG
Source organism: Drosophila teissieri (assembly GCF_016746235.2). Lineage (NCBI taxonomy): Eukaryota > Metazoa > Arthropoda > Insecta > Diptera > Drosophilidae > Drosophila > Drosophila teissieri. The sequence continues at coordinate 6,704,394 of NC_053030.1, forward strand.
AGAAAAGCAAATAGAGTCAGCCAAAGCTAAAGCTAAAGCTGCAACCGAAGACTCAAGGCTTAAGTCAATAAATAACCTGTTTGAATATCATTACGCATAAATCTGAGCCAACGCATAACCCCTGCAATCTTCATTCATTAAATCGGACTCACCTGAAATCGAGAGCCGAGACATTGACACCGGAGGAAAAGGAAATGTGGAGGGAACGGAGATCGGGGGACGGGAGTCAATGCCACGACAAGTGCCGGCCACGTCAAGTGCCAGAATTAAAACCAATTTCCCAGAGACTCTGCCGTATCACTTGCTCATCAGGAAGAAATAAGAGCACCAAGAGGCGAAGAGTCCTCCACACACGAGTGCTGCAGTGACGTCGGAGGGGAAACAATGCGAAAGGAGGCCCAAGAGCACAACGAGATAATTGTAATAAAGAAATTCGCAGCATAATTGATGGAGGAGGGGCTCCGTAATTCGGAGTGGCCGGGCAAGTTCACATACTTGAGCACTGGTGATGCATCGACAGTCGTGTAAGCCCATCACCCCATCACCAGCCCATGAACCCATAGTCCCATATCCCCATAGCCCCATCATACACAGACACGCCCACATTTTCAGCCGCCCTGAATGCAAATTGCATTTCTCGTTCGAGAGCTAAAAGTAATTTCGATTGCAATTCTTTCTTTGCCACTGGCTGCCGTTGTAAGTGAATTTCATATGAAGGTGGCTCGATTTATATGGCATTACGTAAGATTCAATTTGCCAAAGCTCGTGCAGTGAGAAAAAATTAAAGGCTAATGGACACACATTCCCGATTTAATTGCCGCGAAACACCGTTTCTATAAACATTAATTACGCTGTGCACACAAATATGAGAAAATAAATTTAGCCATAACAAATAATCAGTTTGGCTTTTAAGTTTTGTTTAACAAATAAACAAGCTGATAGGTTCTATAATACACCACATTAAATATTTGTTATTTGCTTTAAAAAGTGTGAGATTAATTAAGTTTGATATTTTTTTTGTTTTTTATGCGCATAGGCAGTGCTGCAATTCCCACATGATAATAAGCTTTCCAAGATATTTAGTAATTGAAGGATGTGCCAGTGGTAATTAAAGAGGCGTGCAGTCGATTCAAAGTCGGAAATCAAAGCACTTTTCCTGTCGCACTCTCCTTGGACAATTATGTGGCACGACATGCACTCTCGGCTCAGCAAGTTTTGTGGCAAATAATTTTCTTCTGCCTGCAGTTTTCATCAGTCTTTCTCATATATATAAGTATTTATATAAGTATTTTGAGTTCCTTTTTGCTGCCACTGCAGACATTTTTAATAAGTTGCCTGGCAGCCGTTGCACGTCTCACTTCGGCAACAACAAACAGTGCAGCTGCCAAGTTGAAAATGAAATTCGTGGCACGAATAGATTTCCAAACATATATGAGAACGACAGAGAGAGCACGTCGGCAATGACAGAAATTCGAAAATGAAGCAATTTACTTGTATATTTGATACAATCCCCCGCCCTCGGACAGTTGTCAGCGATCTGGGAACTCGACTAGGAATGGGAAAGTGGGAAATGGGGCGGCACTGGCCGGTTGGCCAGTTGGCCAGTTGGCGGGCTTATTAAGTGGTTTCCCCAGCCGGACAACCACCCTTCGTGGTTGGATAATTGGCAAAGCCCTCTCTGGATTCCAGCTTAAATACCAGCTTTAATGGCCTGCAAACTGAGTTCAATTAGTGTTTGCTGGCTATAGTTGCATGCATGCAGGAGAAAGTTCAGTAATCAGTAATCAGTAATAGATTATAATCATCACTTATTTATCAGCACATCAGTGGACGCTATTTTATATTTTCCGCAAAGAGCGAAATTCAATTAAACTATCTTCAGTACAATTAGAGAGCAATTTATGCAGGGTTCGGGATTTTATGATTCCTATCCAATAAACCAAAACGATAGAACACGGTTGCCCCCACGCCGCTAAAACTAACCTAGCATGTTGGTCCTTTCCCATTCGGCGACTATTAAAGTTGATGGCATCCAGTCGAAAATTTTGTCACTAAGAGAACAGAAGTGAACCCTTTAGACCGCCACGAGCCAAACTTGTTGAAAGTTTCGGCTGCATGGCCCAAGAAACCAATAAAGAAAACTAAGGCAAAAGTGCCGCAAAAGCTGCCATAGACCTACTGCCACGAGTATATACATCTGCACCACATACAGTGTATATACCTTGGGCAATATGGCAGAAGGTTGGCTTAATGGCTCGATGCTGGAGACCGGGCCTTAAAGGATGGCACAAATAATGAAAGCGCGGCGCTAATACTACGTGCAAAATGGTTCTGGCTGCACACGCTGCGTATACGTTACGTTGGCGGGCTTATGCAATGCAATTTTCATTTACATAAATTTTGATGTTGTCTCTGCGAATTGCTTGGCGTGCGGGCGTGTCGGTCCCCGAAAAATTAAACAACACAAGTTCAGCAGGCAAACTTTTACCCCGCTCACAGTCTTCTATGTCAATTTGCTGGGAAATTACCTTTTTGTTAATAGTGGAAGACGCGAACTTTCCGGCGGAGCAAACATTAAAACTAATTCAAACGTTGGAGCGCCACAAACGCTGCAAGCAGCTTAGTGTAGAACAACAATAAATGCTTATTTAACTAATTCTGCAACACGTATGCAAATATTTACAACGCAACAGCTGCATGTCTAGAGAGGGCCGCTTTCAACATTTTTTCCAGACAACTTTTGAAAAGATAATAGATTCCCGAACATTTTCAAAATTATAATTATAAATTATATATAAAAGTATATAAAGAAAAGAGAAAACAGATTCCTCTTTTGTCACCTAGTTTGAGTGCGAGAAAGAATTTACATTTATAAATATCGATATCAATTGGCAAGAATGCTAGAAGTATATCCATATTGTGTAGCCTTTATAGTTCCAGAGATCGCGACGATCATACGGACAGATAAAAATGGACAAAATGAACCCTGATCAATAAGATATAGTATAAGGGGTGAAATGGTGAAACAAGAATGTTTCACCACAGTTATTAAAGTTGTTTATTCGTTAATGGTTAATAAGCCCTTTAAGCAGTATAGTAAACCACTTATCCCACAGGCAACCCTCGCTTTTGTGGCTCGCCTGGTAAGTTGGGATGTCTGGCAAACGACTGCCATTAAAGTCTTTTGTTTAGTTTTTAGCTACTTCCCACGTGAGTTTCCCATTTCCACAGCGCCCACCTCGACGGAAGCCGGAAAACCGCGTGTCGGCTGCGGGTGTGAAAAATAAGAAGAAACTGGTGGGTGATGGGGAAAACTTTGCGTCTGACACTTGGGGTAACACTTAAACGTTTTGCTTTTATGGACACTTTTCAGCTGATTAATTGCCAGCTTCGACTTAATGCCTAATTAGCGTTTGTTTGTCCGCCGATCAACTGAAGACCCGCCATCAACACCTGACATGGGCGCGAAATTTCACACTTTCAATGGGAAAATGCAAACAGCGAACGAGGCACTTAATTAATCCTTGCTTACTCACAGAAGAAAATTATATGAAGGCCGGCCGGGCGCAGAAATAATCGAATACTTCAAGTGGTGTATTTTTTCAGCACATAAAAGCCATGCTTCATGTGAAATTGTGTGATTAAGCTACTGGCAGGACTTCCCTTAAGCCTCCTCCTTGATCGCGTATACGCCATGTTGTGCCTTTGTAAATAACTGAGGCCTATTAAATGTCTTCGCAGGACACATTTAATTAACAGACACGAACAACTTATAATTGCCACTCACTGAACGTTGCAGTGAGGTAATTGTTTCTTTTCAAGACTGAAATACTGAAAGAATAACTGACTGAGTGACCGCCTGCCGTTGCGTGCGAATATAAATATTTTGCAGGAAGGAATATTAATTACCGCAACATGCGATTTTCCACCGCTCTCGGAGGCAACATGCCATTAAGGGTTTCTGGCTGCCCGAGAGTGCGAAAATGCATCGAACACTTTTCGAGTGGAAAATGCGCTTGTCAGTTTATGTCGGAGAATAATTAAAAAACCACTCCGACAGGGTCGTCCTTTGCATTTTTAAAAACCAATTTGAGCCTCCGTCCAGGGTCACTAATCAACAAATGCTATTTATGGCCAGCTTCCGCTTGAAGCGGATTTCCAGGTCAAGGACAAAGGAACGTGGCCAAAATGGGCTGCCAAAAAATAGAGAAACCATGCAGCGAGCACTACCAAGCAATGTTCACCACACAGACATTAGAACACAACCAATGTCAGATTGTAGAGCAAAAAATGCCTAAGCTTACGTATTAATAATAGTTTGCTTGGTCTCTGTTTGGAGGCCAGCTCGAATATTTGTATACCCGTTACTCGTAGTGTAAAAGGGCATACTAGATTCGTTGAAAAGTACCTGTTACAGTAGGAGGAATCGTTTTCGACCATATGAAGTATGAATATTCTTGATCAGGATCAATAGCCGAGTCGATCTCGCCCTGTCCGTCCGTATGAACGTCGGGCTAGAATGTTGAGATAAAGCATACAGACTTTAGAAACATAGACGCAGAGCAAGTTTATTACCCCATGTCGGTATCACCACTCTTAAAATAAATTTTTGCCACGGCCAAAAATATGGTTATCTTTTTTCTATCGATTTGATAATTTTTTTTTTTTTTCATTTAATTTTTTTTTATTTAATTTTACCTTCTAATTCTTTTATCAATTTTCCAGAGAAATGTCAAAATTCAAATTCAAATTCTTGTTCCCTTTTCTCTAGCTGAGTATCTGATAGTTGGGAAACTCGACTAAAGTGTTCTCTCTTGTTTATATATACATATGTTTTTTATTGCTGCCTGCTTTCAGGCGTCGTTTGTCGGTTGAAATTTAATCAAAGCAGCACTACTCCGTAGTGCAAACTTTGCTGTTTGCTTTAATAATTTTAATTAAAAAGAAAGCACTTTTGCAAATAAGGAGCCTGGCCAAAAGGACCACAATCAAATGCCAAGTGTCCTATTCGCGGGTCGGTGCCATGAAAGGTCCCTCTTGGTTTGAGAACATGCACTGGTGATTGCAGTAGACCCGAATCGAAATCAAAATCAAAACTAATTAAAAACCGCAACCACTCGAATGCAAACACATCGTCTCTGTCTATGACTATCCCTAAAATCCATATGTTTCTGGCGCATTTGTGCGGATTTCTAACCCCGTAGCTAATGAAGCGTTCGTGTTGATTATAAAAAGCCAACCTTGTTTGCCATGCACAAAAGTAGAAAACGCACAGAGTTTTATCCAAATGCAAGTGTTTAATTAAAAGGCCTGCTAATTAGCATGTGGTCAGATTTTCCGTCCATAAAGTGGGCTTAATGCTAAAATCGCTATCAAACAAATGATTGGCCTAGATTTAGAAATACAAAAAACATAAAATAACCGGGGAGTCCCTTACTGAAATCACATACATGGAGTTAATATCTAATACAAGATTTTTAAATATTATATATATATTAGATTCTGTATCTGACTACGCCTCACCAAAGCCCATATTCCATTTGAACATTTTCAGGGCGGATTTGTTGCAGGAGAGACAACCAGCTTACAAAAATTTTTAAAATAGTAATTTATAATTACGTTATTCTTTTTAAACTGATAAGATCAGACGTTTTGTTCCTTTGTGCGATTTCAGATGACATATATAGAAAAAATAAGCTTTTGCATAAGTTTGGCCGACATTCGCCGCCAAAAATTCAATAAACATATTCTGCGGTAATACCAACCCAAATCGACGGGTTGCCATCGGGCCCATTTCAATGCCAATTTCCCTTTCATGCACAACTTGGCAGAGCTTATTGCTTTTCACTCTTCATTGCGCATAAATTTAGCATGTACATGTGCGCAAGAGGCCAGGGACCTTTGCCGGCTCCCCAGTTTTTTGGACTCAGTTTGCTTTATTCTATTTTATGAGATTTTTTCTACCCTCATTAGAGCTACGCCAACTTCAGCCCCAAATGCAGGTAATCTGCATACAAAGCGCCAGCTCAGCTGCATTGCACACTTTCTGGCGGCGAACACGTTGCACACAAGGAGATATTGTTATAATAGAGACAGAAAAAATAGCAGGAAAAGCGGAAAATGTTAAGGGGAAAGCATAACAGCGTTTAAGGCAAACTAAATGAGACCCACGTAGCGGTAGTGAGCATGAAATTATGCATATGTGTGCCGCGCTTTTCCAACCGCTTTTCCCACCGCTTTTCCACTTTTCCCGCTGCGGTAGGTAAAGGTAAAGCATTGCAAACGGAAATAATTCAAGTGCAATGCAAATCATGGCCCACCACGCTCAGGTAATTGTGTGCTTACCCAATGACGAGCGGCAGCAGGAAGTCCTGGCAATGCCAATGCCAGGAGCAGAGCAATCCTGGCGGAAAACGGAAGACGGGCAAACTGACAGACGGACAAAAACACATTTCTGGGCTCCAAACCAGTAGTGTGCCAACGAATTTCCAGGCCTCTGATATGCGAAAAGGAAAAATTTAAAAGGCGACGATCGCAAAAGAACAAAATGCAATTAAACATTTATATTTTACAAGACCAAACAAAACATATTGAAATATATGTAACAAATAACACGAACAACATGCTATGAGCCAATGAAATATAAGCTAATTTAAGCTTTAAAGTAGTCTTACTTTGAATGGGCACTTAGGGAAACCATTTTTTTTAGTTTGAATAGCATTGCAATCATCAATCGAGCTGCCTGTGTTGGCATAACTTGGCATAATAAATCGACAAAAATCCGAATGCATCGCTCAAATATTGGAGCGTTTATATATGCGATCCGAATTCCCCGACTTCCGCAGACCAACCTTATCTGAACGCTGCAGTTGGAGGCGAGCAAACTTTGTTCCATTTAATTCAATTCAATCCTTGAGAGTTCAACGAATGCGAGGGAAGAAAACGGAAACGGCGAAGGAGCGAGCATTTATTTGGAAAATAAATAAATAGACAGGCTAAGGGGATGGGGATGGGGATGGGGAGGGGGGAGCCAAGAGATAGTGAAGTATAAACAAACCGACAGCCGGACAAACAAACTTTTCCGAGAGCATAAAAATGGTGTAAAAAGTACTGCGCCAAGGAAAATCGAAAATGCGCCACATTTGCCCAGCCAGAACATCTATCAAATTTTGCGTTTATTTTCACCCATTCAGGGAAATCAAATGAAATGTGTGAACCAAACCAGATAAAACTACTGGAGAAATACACATACGTTTTTAAAATGTAGTTGAAATCCTATTTCCATGTCCAGGGATGCACATCCTTTGGCTCCGTGGCAGGTCCTTTTCTTAAGTGGATTCCAATGGCAGCTTTTTGGCTTTCGGTGATTTGCAAAGAGGTCTCTGAATAATCGTCCAACTGACGTTTGAAATGGAAACCAGTCCGGAGAAGAAAAAAGCCATAGGTGAGTGAGGAAAGCCCCAGCAGACCAAAGAGTATCATTGGCAGAAGTTTTCATTTTATTTCATTTAATTTCCTTTCAGTGCTCATCATTTACAATAATGTCGACGTAAAATTAACATAAATTTGCGATTTTCCAGTAGCTTAGGCGAGTTTTTCACATCAACAATCAGAGCATCGCCATAGAGTCAGGAAAACAAATAAAAAGACAAAAGAAAAGCTGCAAAGTAGGAGGAATAAAAAAGCGCGAAATATGCTAAAGTTGACAGCTTAGGGCCTTTTCGAGTCTTGGCGGCGTCAGAAGAATGGTAACAACCTCAAGCTGTCAGGACTTATGTTCTTAAGGTAAAGTGACCTGGCTAGAATTGAATCTGTAGTCGACGCCTGTAGTGCAACGCCTTTAATGAGGAAAGCTGTTGATTTGAATCCTTGGGCGGGCAACAATTGAAATTCAATTTATCAGCGCCTTAGAGCAGAAAACAATTTCGATTGAAGATTATTCAGACAGCTAAGTGACAAGTTGGTTTACGTTTAAGCATGTGGAAAATGCAGAACTCAAGCTCAATGCTCATATCAAAATTGTTTGCAGTGGCCCAACTTTAAGTGCTTAACGGCAAGCTCAATAAATTTCCCAACTTACACCGAAATAAGTTTGGCCAAGAGCTCGAAAAGTTTCCTGTTTTTTTATCCCCTCTCGAAAGCGAAAATAATTTTGAGTGTGCTAGAAACAGAATTACCAAATTTGCCTCTCCGGCAAACAAACGAAAAACGTGAGGATCTGGAAATCACTCTTTACACTCTACACAGTTCGCAGTTATATGTAACTACATTGTAACGACTGCCCTGGGAATCCCCTACGTACCATAATCTTCATGTCTGTTTGCAACTGTTTGCGCTGACAGCTCGGGTTGGTTTTCCGGGCTGTCTTTTTGTGGGTGGGCTCCTTCTCGGGATTGCGTTAGGATGCGAGGCACTCCCCTTTGTTCGCTTGCAGCGTGAAAATTGCACAAGATTGCATGTGCTCCTGCTCCGAAAATATTTATATTTATAATATTTTTTGCAGCTGTCATTGGGCCGTGTATCTGCTGTGTGTTGGGGTCTGGTTTTTTATTCGTGTTTTTGGGCTAACACAAATTACGGTTGGCGGAGTGTTGCTGAGTGGCGGCATCGCCTGCGGTTGGCAGGGGCTAATAAATCAGGAAATATAAAATTCTATGTGTTCCATATCAAACCCAAAGTAGGCCAGTGCGGGAGAAACTTAATTGGAGTTTCCAGGCGACTTGATAACTGGTGTTGAGTCGTAGTTACTTTAAAATATGTGCTTTCTTTGCTTACTCAAGCTCTAAGATATTCTTTCAGCTCTGTTTTTACCTATAAAAATGCTTCCGAATTACATGCTCCTGCTCAAAGGACCTTCGTAACCATCAAAAAACACAGCTTTCAATTTACGAATAACCGTTCAATCATCGCGGCTAATCAAGTGTTTCAAACAGGGAGCGAGCGCCAAATGGAAATTGTTGCCTCCGGTGGCAGCTTTGGGTCCAGCTTCCCCATGCAGAAGGCCCCATAAATCACTTGCAAATTACCAGGGAATCGGGAGATCGGGGAATCCCAGGAAGGAGGAGGCGTTGGCCAAGAGAATCCATCCAGGCCACAGCCATTTCTCAGTGCCTATAATAAGCAAGTGAATGCGAATGTGGCTATGAATGTGACTGTGAATGCACAATTATGGCCGCTTCGTTGGTCGTAAAACAAGAAGGGATCCGCTGCCCTTTGACCCGCCCCCTAGCCATTCCTGAATCCATCCTCCTTCACCCAGTTTTCCCCTACCCCTACCCTTCACCCCGCTGCCGACTTTGTCATGGTTGCCTATGCCTCCAGTTGCACAGGCAAAGTCAGCGGCAGCGACATCAATAAAATAAACACTGACAGCGGGTGGCAGTGGGTGGGAGTGGGCGGTGGGTCGGAAACAGTGGGTGGTGCTTTCAGCAAGGCCGAGCAGGCTGGGCCAACACAATTGACAACGCGACATTTGGCCAATGCTTGCTGTTTGCTATCCACGATGTTGTCCTCCCTGTCGTCGTCTCCACTTTGACTTTTATCTATTGACATAATACTTTTTTATGCTCCTGCAGCTGGAGGCGCTGGTTTTTTTGGAGGCGTGTCAAGTATTGGTGGCGGCGACTCACTGAAATAAGATTTTACATTTAAACTCAGACAATATTATATATAATACACCAAACGTAATCATAATTCCTTTCAGGCATGAAATTAACATAACCTTATACCTTTAAACAATTAAGGATACAAAAATAATTTGAAAATATTTTCATCTCATATCATCACTTAAATAAGCCCCCGATTCTGTCCAGTGCAGCGCTTTGGTTTTCGCACTTCAGTCACCAAGTCACTCAACGAGTCCTTTAATCCAATGGCTTAGTGTCGACGGCTTGCTTAGATTTAAGAGTCACATTTGCAGCATAGTAAAAGTGAAGATCCAATGTCATTAGGCTTAGAAAAGGAGATGGAAAACAGATTAAAGAGGCTGAGAGATGAATTTCAAAGTGAGTTTCAATCCTATTTCCCCACATTTATATGCAAAAAGAAGGGAACTGCACAAAAAATACAGTGCTGCAAATTTCTATTGTTCCATCTTTTTTAAACCTGGTTCTTTGTACCTGGGCTCGTTTTGATTGCACTCCATAGAAATAACGAGGTGCCCACGTGCTCCCATTCTGGGGATCCTCCGAACCATTCTTTCGAATAGCTGCGCTTTTTATAACCCACACATCCGGAATCCACCGAGTGGTGGAGATATCTCAGGCCATGTCCGTTTATGCAAGTGCTAAATAAAGTATCCGGCGGCCATTGTAGTTTATGCCCAGTTCAACCGAGCCGCTGACATTTATTGCTTGTTTCAAAATGGGTTAGGAAGTTGGGAAGGGAGCGACAGGACCGAATGACAACATTTATTACGGCCCGGGCACATAAAACACGACCAGCGGAGTTTATAGTTCAGCCGGTATCCGCCTTTCAGTCCAGAGGATAATGATAAACGCTCTTTTTAGGTAAGATACTAATTAGGGTACCAAATGTGCATCATCACACTCAGAAAAGTAGTTCTCCTGCTTTCATCTAGAAAAATGTAGAAATAACTTAATAACCATTAAGTGGTAAAGGGTATGTGACAAAGGTAAGTTCTATTTCAAAATCACCTCTAAAGTTAGAATGGTTTCCTTAAACTCTATTTTTCAAAAGTTAAATGACAGCTTTCTGTGTTCAGTAAAAGTTATTGATGCTTTTCTTGGTAATTATAATTTATAAACTCCTCAAGCTTGCATTGTTATATTTTATTCTTGTGGCAGAAAAATCTCTTGGCTGAAACTTTATTTTTCAATTTGATGTGTAGCATTTAAATTGGTTTTATTTAGTTATGTATTTTTATGCAGAGAACTTTTGCAAATAAACCATTTTATCGCACCGATGGGATTTGTAATCCACACAAGCGTTATAAGTGCTCCCTCCACAGATCTGCGTCCCAATCCCAAAACCTGGAAAATATCTTGAAAGAAAATCGAAAGAGAGGGAAAAGAAATAAAGAGTTTCAGGGACTTTTGGTCCTATCCTCGCAGCATTTCAAATTAAAAGCACTCGCCGCGTTTTATTGCTGTGCCTGCATTTTTCCGTACTTTTCCTGCTGCCGGTTTCTCGTGTTGGACATTCAAATTTGTATGTCCATTTGGCCTTATTTCACACTTTCTTGTTTATTATTGCTGCTGTTGGCCGGGTCGAGAAGCATGAAGCGGGAAAAATTTAAGTATTCGAACCTTTTTTCTCTCCACGCCTTCTATGCCCAAATAATGCTGTTGCCATTGATTTATTCAGGGACTTTTGTTAACTCTTTTTGGTATCTGCTCCTGTCCTTTATGCGACTTAAACGCCAACTTAATTGTTGTGCCAATGCCCAGAAAGGAGGCAATTTACTTATTTTATGTTCTCCTTATTGGGGGCGAGACCCAACCTTGCGTATCAGAAATAAAAAAGTGGAAAAGAATCCGAGCACTTAATTTAGCGCCAAATGATTAGCGACTAGCATTTTAATGGTCGTAGGGGTTGAAATTTTTCAAGCGCGTTAAAATTGGATGAACATTTAACAGAACAGTAAACAGAAGGCGCACTAATTAAAAGCGTGTAGGCAAATTAGAAAATAAATAAGTCAGCAACATTTATTGGATGGTCTTAATTTAGTAAAATGCAGAAGGGTTTGTTCTAAACGTGATGTTTTCGTTTCGGTCAACCAACCATTCATTAGGTTATGATGCGCATTGCTTAAATATTGCAATTATCAGAAGCTTGTTGATTCTTTCCACCTCCTGAGTAATTCTCATGCAGTTCCTGGCAGTCTTTATTGGCCACATTCCTCCAGTTGTCTTGATCTATGTGATACAGTCTCACCAAGCCTCCGGAAAATATATCTCTCATGGTGGCATGATACACTGCGCGGAAGGCCAGGTCGTAGGCCTCGTTATCACTGAGATCCAAGCGGTAGTCAGTGTCCAGAATTCCCAGGGCATTGGAGGCTCCACTGCCCACGGCGAAAACTTTCCCATGGAGCCGCAGGCCGTCGGAGTCCACGTACACCAAGCTGGATCCCTCGGGCGACCAACCTGCCAACATCATTCCCATGCAGAGACCCATTCCCTTGTACTCCGCAGCCACGTTGCAGATGAATCTGGCAGCAGACCGCACTGGTAGTCGCTCCTTATAGCGGAGCTCGTGCAGTCGGCACTCCCTGGTCAAAGCTCGATCCCAGTAGGTGCAGTCCGCGGCACCACCTGCCATAGTACCCAGCATATACTGGTTCACCTGCACCACTTTCTGCAAGCTTTGGGATCCAATAAACTTGCCCGACGTGGTTCTGGAATCCACACACAGGATAATGCCACCCTGGTAAACAAAACCCACCGTGGTGGTTCCGTGGTCGCAATCCATTTGCACTTCACTAACGGCACTCAGTTTACTCACACTTTCCCGAGGATTTTCAAAGGGCGGAGCCATTATGGCGAGGGGATTATCCATGTTACTCGATGCGAGTCTGATTTCTTCAATTGTTTGCCTTGAGGTGCGGGATCCAAAGCTCCTCATGAATGGCACCTTATCCATCCCACAAATGCTTTCTAAGGCCATAGTTAGAGCCAAAAATGAATATATTTAAAGATTAAATGCAGTGGCTTAAACCTTAGGTATAAACAATATTATGTTGAATTCTTTTATTTCTGACTAATCTTTCCTGGCATACATGAAATAAGTTCTTATTTGAGACAGAAGGCCTAAAAAAATATCTATACTTGCAGTCGTAAGCAAGAATCTAAACAAACCCAAGTAGAACCATTAGCAATAGCAGAAGTTCTCTAAGAAAATCATAATCCCCCAAAAAAATGCAAGATTAAGCGATAAATATTTTGGCATTTATAAAAATATGCCAAATATACAGCAACATATTTACGCCACCACCTAAACGGAACTCAATAAAAAGCAAGCCAACAATTTTGTATTTACAATATCCTCGTGATAAATTCATGCTGCTGGATTGTATTTTTTTCGGTCGGTCTTGGCAGCATTTACCATGTGCAGATTAAAAATATGTTAGCCATGGGTTTTATGAGTTTTCCGCATTTTATGAGGTTCCCAGGATATGCCCAAGAAATGGAAGCCGAAAATTGAATATTAAATAACCTCAAGCAATAAACAGAATTACACGGCGTGTGAATGTTGTGTAGTTGGATGTGTGAATTGTTTATGATATTAATATCCGTTTGTTTGTGCAATCATTTAAAAAGGATTACACGATTAGCATTGGACGGCGGACATTTATAAACGGTTGAGGCGATGCGGAAATTGTCATTTATATTAATTTTCCTGGCTAATACATATGTTAAGTAGCTGCCAAGGTGGATTAAATGATGGCCAGCGTTGAAGAGGAAACGCCACCAAATGTAAGAAAATATCACGGAGAAATTTATGAATTAAATTTAAAACTTATAAATGTACACCCTCTAATAAGCAAATAATATTTTAAATATGTGGACTTAAGATATGGTCGATTTCTATAACCTTGCTTATAGATATTAGTCAGACGTTTGCCTTTTCCCAGTTTTGTAGCTATTAGCATACAACTTTTTCTAAATTTTTCTTCTATTGCAGGTAGTATGTATATGATCGGAACGGGCTGATTCTGACCATTTCATTAATCGACAAATAAATTAATGAAAAAGGTTTTTCGTTAATCGTAAAGTAATAAGGTAAACTAGATTCGTTGACAAGTATGTAACATGTAGAATGAATCGTTTTCGACCATATAAAAAGTAAATATGTGGCCAAGAGTTCCATTTAATGACAAATACTCCTGCGACGACGTTATTATTATACATAAATGTTTATTTTATTATTAATATTTAGCAAAACAAGTGTGGGTGGTTTTAAACTTTTACGAGTTTACAAAAGGGTGTTCATTCCATGTGTTACACTTGAAATCTCGGCAACGACTGCACTCGTTAATTACATCGATCTCTATTCTCTCACGTTCTTAAAAGGCTTTTTTCACTAGACGAGTCGATCTGGACGTCTGTCTGTCCGTATGAAAATCGAGATCTCCGAAACTGTAAAATCTAGGAACTTGAACTGATGTTTATTGACGTTGCCACCTTTCGTATTATTTTCAGTTTTATTATTTTTATTTTAGTATTAGTCTTGCCAATTTCTATCGGAATACCAAAAACATTTTGTCCACGTCTTTTCTAACGCCCACACACCGCTCAAAACTGTCACACCCACACTTTGCAATTGTTTTCAATTTATTTTCGATTTATTATTTTTCTGTCCCATTTCTTCGATTTGCAAAAATATCCCACTAGCTAAGTACGGGTATCTGATAGTCGAGAAACTTTACTGTAGCCTCTCTTTAATTATAGTCTTCACCAGTTTTTGTAAATCTTAATTTAAGGATATAAAATTCCTTATAAAATTATATTTGCTCTGTATGCGCGCAGATGGAAACACTGAACTCCTGAGAGCTTGAAAGTCCAAAAGTCATCCATTAGCCAAATTGTTGGGGTAATCAATTTTAATGTTCGACCTGACCGTAGGACCACAAAATGTTCAACAATTGAAATGTGTGCGGCCTGTCAAAGGTTAAAGCCGTTTTGTTGTATTGCCAAATTTGCTCTTGACCAACGGCGAAGGCGACAAAAGTGGGCGGACCCCGATGAGGACCACATTGTCAATCAGGAATTCCTTAAACACAGCAATGCTCCGCACCGTTTAGCCTCTTCCTCAACGATTCTCTGGGTTATTTGCCAAAGTCGCAATGGCAAACACTTGGTCTAGTCCTCCGCACTGGGTTTGTATTTGGGTTTGGGCCAGGTGGCAAACCTCGTCCAGGCCGGCTGCTGTGTCGAAATTTATGTATTGCAGTTGACTTATTGGGGTCACTACAGCCCACTTTGGAGCCCGACCCCAACGCACTGTGCTGTTGATTCGCTTTGATTTGGCCAGAAAGCCCCTGAGCTGGCCTACTGTGTGCGTCGATGCTGCGTTTTGTATTCGGGCTTGGCCTGCTCCGGGGGAAGACCCTATTTAATGAGAGCTAATTATGTTTAATTATTCATTTGGGTGGGTGACATTTCTGATTTGGATAGGAGAAGCTCTTCTTTCCCAGCTTCTGGCACGTGGAGAAATACTCATTTTCGGGCTGGATAAGAAGTACGAATAAACTAAATCAATTAGGTACAACACTCGGAAAATAAAGTTCATATAATCATATTTCGGTAACAGCATTTTATTAATAATTTTGTTGTTGTGTCGCATATATCGGATATTTGGGCGTCTTTATAAAAGATAACGGTGCAATGTAATTTTAATAATAACTGAAAGACAATAATTAATTTGTGCATAAGTTCGGCGAGAAATAAGATTCATTTCATCCAGAAGAAAAATGCGTGCTTTTTAGGACAGAACCAGTTAGATTATTGTAATACAAGTCTTCGGATTTTAAAACTGTAGTTCATAAATTGAAGAACAATGTGTTCTATTGGCAAGCAATCTTGCTGTCAAGCAGCTAGTGTCAAAATTTAAACATTTTTTGGATTGTACAAAATTATAAAATTGTAAAAAGAATTCATGTTCACATATTGATTCCACTTCATAATATCTTACACAGAAAAGGTTTTATTTTTTGTTATTTTGGATCAAAAGCATCATCAGGATTTTTACTATCATTGCACACTTGGATTGTAATCACCGTGAAAGACTTTTCCGATCTATTTTCCATTTTTTCCGTGCCAGACTCCATTTCTATATTAATCTTATTATTTCTTAGGATATGATTTGAGTTGCTTTCTGCACAGATTTCCTCATTCACGGTGTTTTCAAGTTTACGGTCTCGTAAAAGGTCAGGAAGCTTATATAAGGACGTATTATCATCCAGCTTTTGCAAAAATTTAAATTTATTTGAACGACTTTCAGTCGGATCAATATTATTGGCACCACCATTAGTTGCACTCTCTGCTTCTGTAGAGTCAAACGAGCATGATCTTAAAATGTTTCTTATCTCCTCTATGAACTGGTCCAAGTCAGAAGTTAGTTTTGAAATATTATTAAAAGGAGGACGGGAAACCGCGTCATTTTTACATTTCGAATTGCACATCCCTCCAGAGGATTCATTATATTTCATCATTATGTCTGGTGCCGATTCCTTTTGGCCTTCACGCGTCGATCGATCTAGACTTGCCTTGAAATCACACTTGAATGACTTGGTGCAATTTAAGTCCTTTCGAATACGGAATTGACTTTGCGTTCTATTAGAATTTTGCATTGAGTTGACTCTATTGGCGCCGGACTCATTTTCCTTTCTCCCCAAATCAATTTTAGATATGGAGATTTCATGGTCAGGATTAATAACAAAATTTATATGAAGAGAGTAATTCTCACTAGGGTTAATCTTATCGCTAACACTTACATCAGATCCAATTTTATTTGTAACGCTTTCGTTCGAGATAATTTGAACTGAAAAGTTGTCACCCAGATGAGTGTCACTTAATTCGCAAAGGCTTGCTTGATTTTTAGCTAACTTATTTTCAATGCCACCGTTTCTTTTTGAATCATATTCAATCAATTTGATTTTAATCTTTCTAATATCCATCAAATCGACTAGAACCGGTTCTGATTTGTGTGTATCTACAGTAGGCAACAGTTTCTGGATTAATTCCATATCCTTGGAATAATGTTTTGTTTGCGAGGTTTTTTTCGAAATATATTTAGTAGGAGCGATCTTTGTCACACTACTTTGATTGTTGGTTGAGTGTTTAGCCGTCTCAGCTGTTATGTTCTCTTCTCCAAACCTTTCCAGGAGCTCGTCGATTTCTTTTTTAATACCATCAACTATTGAATCTGTCAACATTTCAGAGTGAATGCTCGTAAGTTTATTTAGCCTAACAAGAACTTCATCTGTCAAATTATTTATCAAAGCGCTTTTCTCTTCTGCTTTTTGCATAAATGCCTCAAACTCCGACTGCCTATGATTCATGAGTGCAGTAAGACCTTCAGTTTTCTTTACCAAATTACCATTCCCTTCGGTCTGTTCCTCTGTACTTATTGCGTTTTGAGGTTGCGCTTTCTCCCTATTCATTAAATATTTTTCCGTCGAGTGGAGTTTTTCTTGTTGAGTACTCACATAATTCCGATCAAGGTCGATTTTCGTTAATGATTCATTTAGATCTGCAATGATATTTTGAATCCACTCCAAGCAGTTGGGCAAAGTGAAGGCCCTCAGGTAGTAGCCGTCATTTATTTGTATGCACTTTGATTGGTTGGGCGTGAACGTGATAGTCACAAAAATTTCATTTTCGTTATTTTTAACATCAAACGTAGTCTCGGCACTGTTGGCTTTCACCGTATCTCGTACTTTTTCTAGAACGTTCTTCCAGTTATCATAGTCACTTTTCATAGTTTCTATTTCGCTGTAGAGCTTCGAGCAGTCAAATCTGTCGTCTACCTTTAAATTCATGTCTCGCACGGTTTTGTTTGCAGTGGTAGGACTGGTCTCCGTTTTCGAGTTCAAGGTTAGATTAATTTTGTTCTGGTAGTAAAATACCTTATATTACTTATTGATGGGCTACTATTATAGTATTACTCACGGAGTATATTTTTTATTTTTTTTTATCAGCAAATATATTTGTTTTGATATCGAACTAAACTTGTCGGATTACAAATCTTAACTGAGCACTTTAACTTCCTTGTTTTGCATAGAACTCAAATGCTTCTCGATTCGGCTTTTTTCTTCACGTTTTTTATATCTTGGAAAAGGTGGCTCAGACTAACAATATTTATCTACAACGTAGCTAATACATTTCGTACGAAATTGAACATCTTCACCACAGTATCCGAAACTTGAGAATTTGCCCACCTTAAAGGACGAGGTGTATTCCACAGAAACGCTCCAAAGTATGCAGCCACAATTCATCGCCAGAACAAGGCTTTTAATCAAGCCAAGGACTCAGCCACGCTTACAGGCGAGTTTGTATGTAGCACATGAATGTTTACATCTTCCTGCACATATGTACATACATACATATATGCGCTCCTCGGAGACAGAGGCAACATAATCACATGCGTAGCTGCCATTTCCGCTGCATATTTACAGGCGCAGTCTCCTTGGGCCGCCCGATGATATATAACTGCGATTCGCAGGCTGTAAATTTTGACTTTCAATGCGAGCTGGGAATTTGACATTTACTAATTGCCGGATTATGCGGCTGAAGAGCCCTTGAAGATGCACGGACTCGAAATGCATGCCTCAATCGAAAAACTCTCATTTGTGTATGTACTGAATAGCAAACATCTCGCAAATGAAACGGGTTAAGCTGCTCTTCACTTTCCTGCCGAAGGTTGTGGAACCAGGAAACTCGACTTAGTTCTATTTCCGCTTCAGCGGAGGAAGCTCCAGCATCTGTCATCGGCATATCGACGCCATTAATTAATCAACGTTATGCATGTCAATCGAGGAGTGTGGCAGCCATCTCTCTCTAATGCTCGCTGGCATTTTCCTTCTTTCCTCTTTTTTCTTCCGACCGAATATCACTTTCGCAAATTGAAGTTGCCTTTCCTGTTTCTCGATTTCTGTTGTTGCATGTGTGGCATGCTGCATGGCAAGTCATGCATATTCATTGTTTACAGACGCACAAGCTCCCACAAACATAAACAATCGCTTTGCAATTTTACCTGATTTCTTCTCCAAAACATCCAACTCAACCCCAATTAGTTTCCACTTCTCTTCCTGGCTTATTTGCCATTGCATTTGGCATGGTTTGGAGGCGTGGTACTTGCAAATCAGTCCAGTTTGTGCAATTAACCAAATGATTGGTTACTCGGAAATCAGAATGTTTAAATAGATTGATTCCATGTTATGGCAAGTATTTTGTGATTGATATTATGAGTCTTGGCAAAACACAAAATGGTAAGAAATTCAACAAAACAAATAATTTACCGTATAATTCTCCACAAGTATTTTAAAGCTAACGCCTCTTTATTGGCCATTTTAAGAAATTTGCCTACCAACACCAGATACACGTCTTTTGCTTTCAATTTATATTTATTTATTGGGTTGGACATCCATAAATTCGATGTTGTAGGGCCCATAACAATCATAATCTTCGATATAATTTCCACTTTATGGCTGCCCAGCTGCTAGGCGATAAAAATTTACACATTGATATGCTTTTATGGTAGCAAACAATAAAATAAGGGAAGTAAACAAATAAACAATGTATGGAACATCAGAGGGCAATTTCAATGCAAAGAGCCTTAAGACACACAATCACATGCTACGCATTCTTCCCATTTTCCCACTCGTTAGAATGCAAAAGCCTTCAATGTGTTGACAGTTTATAGACAAAAGGTTGGTCGGAAGAGCTGGCTGGAATAACTTGTAATTTGACAAAATCCATAAACCATAAATTCCTGGCCAAACCAGCACTGAAATTGCCACATCCCCAAAGGAAATTCCTCCATTGTCTTTGTCGGTAGATTTGTGCAAAGAACCCAAAAGAAAACTGACTCGTAATCGCAGGCAATAAAAAAACAGAAACACATAAAATATTATCGAGTACAGTAGAGCGAGTAGTTGGCTTCCCTGGGAGCCGCATAAAAATCCCCCAAGACCATAAATCGCCATCAGCCAGAAACCATCACGACTATTAGGTTAAATCAACCCAAAGACACGAGCCGAAATCAGCATTAGATGAATTTAGTGCCTACTTCTGGGTATTTATCATGCAATAGTCGGTTCCATTCTATGAAATGCCCAATTAAAGGGCTCGTTCTGGGATTTCCTTATAGTAGCTTAAGCTCAAACGAGCTGCAGATCATAAATTCGGAATGCTCCTAACCGCTTTGCATTTCTAAAGTTTGTATTTTATTTTGAAGGAATTTTTCAATCGAACTGATATAATGTTATTTCAATTTTAAAGTTCTTTGGTTAATTATGAAAATAAATGTTAATTAGCTATCAAAGCACCTGTTTTCGAAAAACGAAAGTGTAAATGAAATGGAAATTACTGAAGTCGGTCACAGCTATTAAAGTGTTGACAATTGTATCAGTATGAGTTTTTTCCACCAAAAGGTGTTTTTTTTAAGCAGCAAAAAAGGGTTCTCTTGCCCTTTTCCCTTGAAACTTAGTTTGCGTCCAAAGAAAAGCAGTTGGAAAAGGGAAGGAAATGGATGAAAGGAAGAAACTGGCAAACATTTCGGCACTTTCTGCTTCAAACACATGCAGACAGCTTAAGCGCTTGATGCTTGGCTTTTCCTCAGAACCACCCTTTATCCAGAGAGGCACCCGGACCACCCAGACTGCATCGGTTATTAAATTTGCGTGGAACATCCCTTCGGTAGTGAGCAGGTTGAGCCTTCGCCTGGGATGTGCGGTAGCCAAGCTCATAGTTTACGGAGTTAGTTGGCCTAACTAAGTTTTGCACCAATTTCAAAAGTTTAGGCCCAACTTGGATCCCTCAGCTCACCGAAAATGCGATTAGAATCTATAGAACTTCGGCCCAAGTAGAAATAAGAATTGAGAAAATAAATGGCCTACAATTGAATGTTTAATAAATTGATTTTCAACCCACATAAGATTAATAAAAATTATGCAATTTATAAAAATGCTTGTTTTAATATAATCACATATAGTGGGCTTAAGTTGAAGTGCTTAAATAAATGCAAGGCTAGGAAAACTATGTAGTTGAATTTACTCGGAGTTAAGTTTGTTTTAAATCTTTATTGCAAGAAGTTAAGTATTTCTGAGTAAAATTGGAGATCCTTGAAGTGACATACTCCACCCTCAAACTGATCACAACACCAAATTATCAGCTGTCCCAGGTTGGCAGAGTCCCAGGGTTGACTCCTGTCAAATCTGGACATGTTCTGAGTTGTGAGTCCATCCCCATCTGCGTCCTGGCTGTCTGGGAAATGGCATTTGAGCACGCCGGCAAAATTCAATTAATGGGCATTCAAATGATATAAACCTGCTGAGGCATTTTTAGTGCAGCCGGCCAGTCGTGTGCTCCGTTTCATTACCAGCCGCCCCTAGTGGATTGAGGTAGCACCAGGGGATGCATGGAAACATGGAAAGCACCTAACGCCCCTTCCTCCTCACAGGACCCATGACGACTAGAGCACGTGTCGCATAGCCAAAGAAAAACAACAGGTGCGAGGAGAAAAACACGACAACATCCTTGGTAACAGAAACTAATGCACTACGAAAAACCAGGGACTTTGCTATAGTCCAATGTATGGACACCCGCTTGGGACAGTCATATCTCCATTGAAATATGGTCAGCTCGTAGTTTATACGGATAGTCTTACGGACAGACATACGGACAGACATGCCAAGATATACTCTGCTAATTATTCTAATCAATAATATATTATAAGAAATGCAAATATAGTTCGTTCACAGATCTTTCTGTCGATATGACACAAATACAATAAGCGTACATTCTTTTCTTACAATTATTTTATTATTTTCAATAACATCTGGAACTCTCTGCAGTGTAGAACCCACCCTGGGGTAACATTGAACGAGTTGCCTATGGCAACCGAAAAGAATAACAAATAGTTAGGCTTTGGAAAAGTGAAAGAGTTTCGGTGAAAACTGAAAGTTAACAAAACGCGTTGAAGGCTGAAGATCCAAATTAAGATGACCCAGCGTACAAAATTTATAATAAATACTTCCGGTGAGCAATGGAGTGTTCAAGCCACTTCAACTGGCATAAAATATATTCCTTAACTACGTATTTCCTCAGTCGAATACTTTTCCGCCCGTTTGCCGGGTTCGGAACTGGACGAGCAGACGGCCATGATTCTGGAGTTTCTGGAACAGGAGGAGCTGACGGTTATCTCGGCGGTGCACAGCAGATCCGATGGCAAAATCCGATTCCACCACCGCATTCCCAATGAAGAGCTCTGCCTGCTCTTCTACAAGGTGCCGCAGGTGGGGCATATTCACAAGGAGGGAGGCAGTGAGCCCCTGCTGGGCATTTTAACACTAGAAGGGGGCATGGTCAAGTCGATTTACAATTCTGTTTCTCGAGTATTCTCGCCCTCTGCCAACTCAGCCCGGGTAAGTCTAGAAGCTGAAGCGGATGCACCTGATGTGTGTTGGCCAGTGTTTTATAGTGCAGTCTGGTGTAATATTCTACCTGGCTAATGCTCTCACTCGGCATAACTTGCCCTGCTCTCCACTTCGCTCTCTACGGTCTTAATCGCATTTGGGCATAATTCAATTCAGTATGCAATTTCATTTTGTCAATTATACTTTACCCTGGCCTGCCATCCAATTTCTTTTTCCCAATAGCTTTATGTTCATCCTGCCCTCTGCCTTGCTCTCTAATGTTTAAATATATCTTCAGCGCAGCGAATATGGGCCCGAGTTGAGCGGAATCCTGGAGAACTTGCACCAAAACTTGGGATCCAGCTTGGGATTACCACAGAGCGGTGGGTTTCTTAATAAAAGCTTTTTTAATATTGGCAAAATATCGTTTAATTTATGTATTTCAATTGCACCAGGCATTACGAGTCTGCGAGACGAGATCAAATACTGGCAGCAGAAACTAGGCCAAAAATCGAGTTCTCGATTGGACCGCGAGGCTGCTCAAGTGTTCATTGGTGTTTTGGAAAATATAGAAAAACAAATCAGGTAATGATGAACACAAAGTCCAATTTAAATGTACCTAATAGCGCCATTGCAGCACCATTGACGGGGCCAATCCGAGTGGCACCGTTGAGGAATTCCTGGACCATGCCCACAGCAACCTGGACGAATTGTGGCGGCTTCCCTACAACTATCCCCAGCAGCGGATGACGGACCTGTTGGACATCATTGGAAAGCGGCTGTTGGAGGTCTGCTTAACCCAGTTGCTGGCCGAAGACGTCTGGAGCCTGAGTTCCAGTCATGTTAACAATCTCATGAGTCAGAGCATCGATACCGTGGACGCTTGGATCCAGCTCTGCGACTCCCTCACCCGTCTATTTTGGCCAAACTACGTGAAGCACCCGTGGCTTGGAGATTCGCATGTGCCCAAGCGAGGACAACTCTTTAAAGAGCGGCTTAGTGAGATCCGGAGCATCAAACAGCTGTACAAGCAGATTGCCACCTTGCTAGAGGATACCGAGCTGCAGGAAATGTTTCAGGAACAGGCTCCCTTCACAGGTGTGCTCTAACTAAACATAATGTTGGTGAAATATTATCAATTACTGTTTTTTAGAATTCAACATCTTTGACACATCCTCGTTGGGGCAGAATAAATGGCACAAGGCTCTGCAGCACTTTGAACAGGTCCTGCAGCCAATTGATGAGCGCATTGCCGCCGCCCTCAAGGGGCAGTTGCATAACCACCTGAGTAATCCACGGCAGGTGATCTTCATCTTCTCCAAATACGAGACTCTTATCCAGAGACCTGCTGTCCTGGAACTGCTGACCATCGAGAGGGAGCAGTTTTTGCAATCGCTGCACATCCTTTTGCAGGATCTGCGCAAGGCGATGGTGGACTCAAATATGGAACCCGATACTGGTCATCTGTCAGTGATATGCAATGAGTGCCGCTGGCTAAAGGTGGTTCAGCATCAGATCCAGGAGATCGAGAAGGTTAGCCATTTGATAAGTGGACGGGAGGGTTTCGACAAGATCAACAAGGCCGTGCAGGAAATCAAGGAGGAAACCGAGTCCCTGCTGCGCACTAACTTCGAGATCTGGTCAGGACAGTGCTCCACGGCTGTCAAAAGCGGTGAGCTAAGGTGAGTTAAGGTGGTTTTGTTCAAAAGCCAACTTTGTCTAACCATATTAACATTGCAGACTGCGTGACGATCAGGCGGTGGTAAAGTTCGAAAAGGAGGGTCGCCAGCTGATGCGGGTAACCTTCAATCCCAAGCTGGTGACCTTCTGCCAGGATGTGCGCGAGTTTGAGAATCTAGGCTACAATGTTCCCCTCGAACTGCGAGCCGCTGCCACCCATGCAGCCAAATATATGTGCTACGCCCGCCGATTGCAGCAGATCGCCACTTTCCACAACACGATCGGCGATCGGATGATCCCCTGCCAGCGGCCCATTATGCTGAAGAATGCCCTGGAGCTGCAGCGTTTGGTCCAGAGCGAAACGGTGGCCTGGCAGGACGAGTCCTCCGTTCAGCGATATGTCGATATCCTGCAGGCGGCCGTTTCTAAGCTGTCCTCGGATAACACACTCCTGGTGGGATATCACGAGCAGGCCAAGAGATCGGTAGGTTCCTTATGGAAATGTAGGAATCACTCCCTGATACCATTTGTTTTAACAGGTTTTGAAACTCATGTCCACTGATCTATTGACCCAAAACCAAATTTGGAAGGACGAGCTGCGTCACCTTCGTGAGCTGGTGGCCACTTTGGAGCGCCAAGGATACACCCACCTGGACGCCTTCAAGCTGCACTGGGATCACCAGCTGTACAAAGTCCTGGAGTACCAGTACATATTGGGCTTGCTCGACATGAACAACAAGCTGCCAGACATACACGTAAAGCTGGTATTGCGGCAGAGAGAACTGGTCTTCAGTCCTCCGGAGGAGGAAATTCGGGAGTTGTACTTCAGTCAGCTGAGGCGCTTCATCGAGAGGCCCTGTAACTTCCACGGCTTATCTGAACACAGTCAGGAGCTCTTCAAATCCATGGTCACAGTAAACCGCCATCACTTTGGACCACTTTACCAGAGGGCAGCTGAGTTGTTCGACAAGTTGGAGGACTTCAAGACCATCTGGTTGCCCTGGATCGCTTGGGATGTGTGGATGTGGATCAGCTCTGTGGGATTCATTTAAACGAGGCCGGGGACTGGGATCGCAACTTCAGATCGTGCAAACA
Source organism: Drosophila teissieri (assembly GCF_016746235.2). Lineage (NCBI taxonomy): Eukaryota > Metazoa > Arthropoda > Insecta > Diptera > Drosophilidae > Drosophila > Drosophila teissieri. The sequence goes on from NC_053030.1 coordinate 6,729,268, forward strand.
TTTTAGCCAACAGTTGGCAAAGCTTCAGCAGGCGGAGGAATCCATCGATTGCATAGTGATCAATGTCCTGCCCTTGAGATCGGATATAGAATATATTAGCAGACGGTACTGGGAGTCTCTGGCAAATAGCTTGCGAACTGCTATCCTGACGGACGTGAGTCTGATCCAGGAATTCCTGCAAAGTGCCCTGCAGTTCCTGCAAAATGTACCCATGGACGAGGGTAGCATCAGTCAGTCGGGAATGAAGTACGAGAAGATAATGAGTGAGTTGCCGCAGATCGAGGAGACCTTGGATGCGGTTCGAGCAAAGGATGCCTGTCTGGCGGGCTGGTGCAAGGAGAGGGTCACAGCTCTGTCGGGAATCCTGCTGCAATGGGAACAGCTGCAGCCTCTTCTCGAGAACCACGCAGTGATCCTCCAGCGACAAGTGGATATGATCAAAAACCAGGCCGAGACCCAGCTCCAAAACCTCAAGAACGAGGCCGAGAAATTTCTACTCCGGTGGGAGTCCACCATATCCGAACTGGAGGCCAACGAGCACTCCACTCTGGACGTGTTCAAGGAGCGCAGACTCCATTGGCAGCAATTGCAAGAGAAGAAGACCCATCTGCTAGAGGAGTGTTCCAAATTTAACATGGAATTCCCAGCAGAGATGCTCATTCCCTTCTCGGAAATCGAAGAGCAAATGGAGCAGCAGTCGAAGCAGTGGCAGGTCTACGACAGTTTCCTCACCGAACTGCAGCCAATTCTTCAGGAGGATTGGGCCATCTACAGGCGCCGTCCCTACGTCCTGAACGAATTTATTGGCAAATGGGAGGGATCGGTTCACGCCTCGATTGATTTGCCCTCCAAGAGAATCCGCCAGCAGGTGGAGCAGCTCCAATCGGCTCTACCGATTCTGCAGCAACTGCAATCGGACTCCTTGAGTGAACGGCACTGGGCTAGAATATTTCAGCTCCTCCATCACAAGGAGTCCAAGCCACTGCACTCCATACTCCTCCAGGATATCCTACAGGACTTTGATGTCCTGCAGTCGGCTGCTCAAGAGATCATTAGCATAGTTCGACAGGCGTCGAGTGAACAGATTGTGAGGCAGGCTTTGGTTGAACTAGACCAGTGGTCAGTCACGGCCCAGTTGAAACTGATCACTAGGACCGATGCCTCTGGTCAGAGTGTCTCCTTGATAAAGGACTACCAGGAGGTGCTCAACAAGATCGGGGACAACCAGTCTCTTTTGCAATCAGCCAAGAACTCAGCTGCCTTTGAGAGCTTTTCGGATCAGGCTGAACTTTGGGAGAGTCGCCTCAATACGCTGGATGCCCTGCTAAGTAGCTTAAATCATTCTCAGAGACGGTAGGTCACGTCGAGATCCTTTAAATGTCTATTTTATAAAATCCTATACTTTCAAGTTGGGTGTATTTGGAACCTGTCTTTGGGTCGGGGACCCTGCAACAGGAGCAGGCTCTATTTAAGCGCATCGACAAGGACTTCCGGTTTGTTATGCGTGAAATCGAGATGGATCCGCGGGTCACTTCGCTGACGAAAATAAACAACATCACCACCATCGTCAATGCACTGGAGACCCAACTGTCCAGGTGCCAGCAGAACCTGATGAGCTATATAACCGTGAGTGGCTTACGGAATCCCACATATATCTCATCCATCATAATGCCTAATCCCTCACGCAGGACAAGCGCAACTCCTTTCCCCGCTTCTACTTCCTGGGCGATGATGATCTGCTCGAGCTCCTCGGACAGGCCAGCAAGGATGCGGAGGTCATCCAGCGGCACATCCGTAAACTGTTCCCCGGTTGCCACCGGCTCAGCATCCGCCAGGTGGGCCCTAATCCAGCCACATCCTCCGATGTCAATCAGTACAGCATTACATCCGTGCACAGTGCCGAGGGCGATGAGCTCCAGCTAAGTCAGCCCGTCGAGATGAAGGGCGACATCGAGGTGAGTCACTCCGCCACAACCGATAATAGTTTTTTATTCAGGTACATATCTTATTCGCAGTGCTGGTTGAATCAACTGGTGACTGTGGTGCAGAATACTCTGAGGGATCAAGTTTACGAGTGCTACACCAGCACCACCGGCGGAAGTGATAACCTCGACGAGAAAATCCTAAAGAAGTATGCCAGCCAGGTGTTGGCCACGGCCAGAGCCCTTCACTTCACCCGCCAGGCGGAACAGGCAATCGGGGGCATGTCGCTGGGAAAACTAAAGCAGCAGTTAAAGGATGAAATCACCCACCTCGCTGCCCTGAAACACAAGTCCGACAACGGAACGCTGATCAGCCTGAAACTAAGAGCCCTTCTCCTGGACCTGGTGCACTACTCCGGGGTGACGGAGCAGCTCCAGAAGCACAATGTGGTGCACACCAGCGACTGGCATTGGCTGTGTCAACTCAGATATTACCTGGGAAAAACGGGCGGCACGTCGGGCGAAGTTAATGCCAATCGACAAGTTTGCGTCCGCATGGTTTATGCCGAATTTGAATACGCCTACGAGTTTCTGGGGCAGGCCAGCAAGCTGGTCCACACCCGGCTCACCCACCGCTGCTATCTCATCCTCACGCAGGCGATGCACATGGGCCTGGGCGGTAATCCCTTTGGCCCGGCTGGCACCGGAAAGACGGAGTGCGTCAAGGCCCTGGGGGCCATGCTGGGCCGCTTGGTGTTGGTTTTCAATTGCGACGAGGTGAGTGAGGGTGCACCAGAGCTTTAAGATTGTTTCACTTCACTTTAAAAGTAATGGCGCGCGACTTACTTTTATGTTTTGCATTAAACTTTAGGTATTTTTCATTATTCCTTTGGAGCATTTACTAGATCCCTAGTTTTATACGAAAAGAACAAATTATTACCTCCTTTTTGCCGAGTGCATGGTAATTCCCCTGCTATACGTCATTATGCCATGGATTGTTTGCAGAATGTGGACACCGAGTCGATGAGCCTCATCCTCACCGGCCTGGCGCGCTGCGGGGCGTGGGGTTGCTTTGACGAGTTCAACCGGCTGCAGGAGGCCACTCTGTCGTCCATCTCCATGCTTATCCAGCCCATCCAGAGTGCCCTGAAGGAGCGGGCCAGCAGCGTCCAGATTGGCGAGCGGCAGGTGAGCAGGATGAGTTATGGAAGGGTCGAAGTTGAAATTGGTGTGACAGGAATTATGGTTTGATTGGTTGCTTTTGCTCTCTGTTGAAGTGAGTAGTTTCAGACGCACTAAAAACTCACTCCTTAAACCACTTGAATTTTATTTATAAATTGCTAGTAAAGTTTTACCCATATTTTAAAAGACGGAGTCATGACTACCTTATAGCCGCTATAAGCACACTTCCTTTACTGACCATATTAAGATATACATCGTTACCCTTTCTCAGATACAACTCAACCAGCACTGCGGGATCTTTGTGACGCTGAATCCCGCCGGAGCGGAGTACGGAGGTCGTCAAAAGCTCCCCGGGAACATCCAGGCCCTCTTCCGACCCATTGTTATGCAGCAGCCGGAGCCAGGCGAAATCGCCCGGGTTATGCTGTTCGTCGAGGGCTTTTCTGAGGCCTCCGCCATCGCGTCCCGCATCGTGGAGCTGTTTGAACTGAGCGGCAAGATGCTGTCTGCCCAGCGGCACTACGACTGGGGACTGCGGGAACTGAAGACGGTGCTCTTGGTGTGCGGAGAAGGTTTGAGGGATCAATTAAGCAGCGAGGATAACAAGCAGTCCAGCGCTAAGTTGGAGATGTCGGTGGTGGTTCGATGTTTGCGTTCATCCACCATGTCCAAGCTGACCCCCCACGATGTCACTAGATTTGAGATGCTGCTCCGGAATGTTTTTCCGGAGATTGGCAGCTCGCCGGCGCCAGAAACCCAGCTCCATCAATCTATATCCGCCGCCTTTGCGCAATTGGGCCTCTGTCGAAGCGAAAGGCAAATTGAAAAGGCCTTGCAACTGCATGAGCAACTGCAGAAACGGATGGGAGTTGTGTTGGTGGGACCGCCAGGATGTGGCAAGTCCACCATCATGGCCCTCCTTAAACAGGCTCTGAGTGGAACCCAGCTGAAAGTGCACACCATCAGTCCAAAGTCAATGAGTCGCATTCAATTGCTGGGACGCCTGGATGCCGATACTCGTCAGTGGCAGGACGGGGTACTGACCCACACAGCGGTGGCGGTCAATCAGGAGCCATCCCAAGTCCACTCGTGGATCGTTTGCGACGGCAGCATCGATCCTGAATGGATAGAGGCACTGAACTCGGTTTTGGACGACAACAAGTAAGTGCATTTTAACTTATCTTTTTTAAACATTCATTCTATTGTCAGAGCGAAAAGATAAAACCTGCTAGCATACGAACAATTTAGACTTCGAAAATTTGCTATATCCATTACCCATTTATAAGCAACTGAACTTCATTTTCAGCAATCGTTTGCTGCTTATATTTCGCTCTTTTCTGCGCATAAATTCGTAATAATTATTTTGCGGCTGGCCATACTATATCATATATCATATCATATAGGTATACAGTTATCGTTATATCGTATTGTAGATCGTATCATCCTAAACTCGCAAATATTGTGGCTCCTATCACTTAGCTAAACAATATACGTACAGATCTATAAAACAGAGAAATGCTTGAAACGATGACGACATAAAATCTTATGACGGGGAAGCCCTAAGCACTTAAGAAACGTAATGCGCATTGCGTAACGCAACTTAATACGTATCGGCATTTTTCAAATGGCGTCTACTTAACATACATTAAAATAAACATGGGTGTGTTTCAGTGCGAGTGTGTGCGTATGAGACTGTGGCACACATCCTTTGGAGTTGTGACATACTAGGAATACAATTGGGTTAAAAGAAGGTACGGGATTTACCAATGATCCACCAACTGAAAATGAATAAGGAATTACAAGAAAATTTGAAGTTTTTCTACCTGCACTAAAGCTCAAGGTGCACTTTATCACAATGTGTTTTCAATCCAAAGTTTATGAAATAAATTCTTTATGATGACTTTCATCAAGAATGTGGTTATGTTTCAAAATGGCATTTGTTCTTGCCATATAATTCGGAAAAATTATAGAGCGAATATTTCTATCACCTTAAAAAAGGACTTTCATCCAGTTGTATGATACATTTAAATGTAGATTTGCTGTGTCCTTGTGACAAAACTGATTTCTTTGAGAGAAATATTTCACTTTCTAAACTAAAGAATAACATAACAAGTTTCACTTTGGAAGTATTAATTAAAACAAACTTCCATACTGTTCTTAGCAAGAATTCTTGTTAGATTTGTAATTACACATACCATTTTGCACTCGAGCAATTATGGCAGCGTAATACATTTAGATAAATGGAATCGTAAATCACGTAGCTAAATTGATCACAACTCCAGGTGTGTGTGCCCTCAAACTTTCGGATGCGTTTAGCTGGCTAGAGGGTTGAGCTTAGAACTACACGTGAGAATCTCTCACTGCGGAGCATGTTGCAGTTGCTGTGGCGGCGCAGGTTGCTGTTGTTGCTGGTGTGTGGAAGGTGGCGGGGGCGGCAAGGTCAGCGAGGGGGGCGGCGGCGGAGGCGGCAGTGAGCGCATGTGTTGCATGTGCGCCTGGGGGGCCATATGCTGGAACATGTTGCAGTGTTGTTGCTGCTGCAGATGATGTTGCTGCTGCTGCTGTTGCTGCTGCTGGTGCTGATGGGCGCTGAACAGATGCTGCTGCTGCGGAGGTGGCTGGGCGGGATTTGCATCGGGACCTGTCTGGAGAACTATCTCGGGTTCGAGACTAATGACCATTTCCGAATCATCCTGCTGCTGCTGCTGTTGGGGATTCCTAAGCGAGGCCAATGCCGCCGCCTGAGCGGCAGCCATCGCCGAGGCGGAGATATCCTGTCCATACTCCTGCTTGATCCCATTCGGTGGACCTGCATACAGAGTAGCACTGAGGTTCTGATGCAGGATAGGATGACAGAGCTGCGGCATCAGCGTCACTCCAGCGATAGGTAGGGCGGGATGGCCAAAGCTGCGTGGCGGGTACAGTTGCTGCAGCTTATTCAGCTGCTGCAGGTGCGAGGCATGGGCGGGGGGCGTGGCCAGTTGGGTGAGTTGGCTAGACATCATTCGGTTCCGCTGATGCGCGAGCTGGTGACTCAGCTGCTGCTCCTGCAGATGCGTGGGCGGAGGTTGCTGATGCTGCTGTTGTTGCTGTGGTGGCACCTGCTGATGTTGCTGCAACTGTGGCTGCTGCTGCTGCGGTTGCTGCAGCTGGGGCGTGGGTTGCTGCTGGCCTGGGGGCGGGACTGGCGACACACCCACTTCGGGCTTGACCACAGGCACTGGCGGTATCATGGCTGCGAATTCCGGCGGCAGCTGTGTTGGATCCGTGACAAGCAAGCCCTTCTTTCGATCCTTTCGGATCTTATCCCTTAGCTTTTCCAGCTGCCTGAAGGCCTCGTTGGCTCTACGAGCCTTCTTCCTATCCCTGTCACGTTCCTGTTCCAGCCTCCTGTACTCCGGATTCATTCGCTTGATTCGTTTTCTCTCCCGATCCCGCTCCCTTTGGATCATTTTCAGTCGCATCTCCTCATCGGGGGTCAACTGTAGGCGTATATGGAAACAGAATGGGGAAAACATATTAAAGCACAGTGTTTTAGGCCACGAAAACTGTGGGAGTTTGTCTGGTTTGGAGGGTTCAAGAAGTGTCAACGGTCCTGGGATCTTCTAAGCCCCTACCCCCTAATCTCTCAAGCCATGTGAGTGTGTGTGTGTGTGAGTGTCGTGTGATTCGAGAGTTCGAGTGTGGATGTTTGGATTATGTTTATAGATAATATAGAATATTGGAAAAATGCTACGTTAGCACGTCGTGCCTTCTTGCGGAATCGATCGCGCTCGCGTTCCATTCGCCGGTACTCGGGATTGAGGCGCTTGATCCGCTTCCTCTCGCGATCCCGCTCCCGCATGATGAACTTGTGGCGGGCCTCCTCCTCGGGGGTCATCAGCTGAAATTATAGAGAGAGTGGTTGGTTGGCAAACGGCAGTCAGCAGAAGGGGTCGTGTCTCGAGCAGTGTTCTTGTGTGGCTAAACGTGGTCTTATGCGGTAGTATGATCTCCTCTTATTTTGTCTTGAAACCAGGGCATTCCACATCTTCTTAACTTCTTAATTTGAAATGTTTTTCTCGCAGGCTCCTAACCTTGCCATCGGGCTGGAGGATTCAGTTCGGGAGCAACGTTAACTTTATTTTCGAAACAGATGATGTGAGGCATGCGTCGCCAGCAACAATTTCCAGAATGGGCATTGTCAATATGAGGTGGGTATTCCCTTTAAAGCTATTGAGAACAGAGTGTAATCCTTTATCGAACTATGATAGTTACGACTACTATCCTGCGGACGGGATTCTTAAACATGAGCTGGCTAGAGAACCATATGGCGACCTGTTGCAAAGTTATGTGGAAGGGAATTTCCAATATGCCGTGAATTGGCTGGAAAGTCAACTTTTATTGGCGTGAGTTGCTTATTTCACATCTAAAATCCTTCAGGTAAAAATTTTTTTTTGCAGTCACCTGCCTGGTATAAGTCGGACCCACCTTCTGCGCTCCCTACTGCTACAACTTCATGGTTCCCAATCTCTGGAGGAATATGGAGCAGCCACTCTTCGTGCTCTTTTCGGTTACATACCCAACGATCGCCAGCGGGAGTTTGCCCAACTGATTCTGAAACACGCCAATATCTACGTGCCTAATCCTAACTACGCTGAATTGACTCACTATGAACGCAATAGGAATTCCCTAGAGCAATATCCGGTGGACGCAATCGAAACACCAGAAAAAGGATCCCAGTTAATAATTACATCCTACATGAAATCCTACTTGGACATTCTGGAAACCCTGCTGAAATCCCAGGGTGTAAGAGTAGCGCCCTTCATGCTCATTGGTCCAAGTGGGTCGGGCAAAACCCTGCTCCTTCAAAGAGCGGTGCTGGAGAACTCGGGCTATCAGTTGGCCACCATCAACTGCTCTACTCAACTGACTCCCAGGTATATTTTGCACACATTGAAGACGCACTGCGTCACAGTGAGTGGAATCAAGGGTAGAGAGTACCGCCCAAAGCAAGCGAGACTGGTGCTGTTCATGAAGAACTTAGACCTCTGCCAGCAGGACTCTTGGGGAGCCTGTGAAGTAGTGGAACTGCTACTCCAATTAGCTCAACGAGGGGGCTTTTACGCCGAAAATCTTGAGTGGATTGGAGTAAGCGGTCTGCAAATATGCGCCTCTATTGGCGGAAACACCGGGAAAATCGCACCGCGCTACTTTGCCATCAATCAGTTTGTGCGAGTTTCCCGACCCACCAGCCAGGACATGCTGGAAATCGTCCAGCGGCGATTGGAACCTCTTTTGGAAGAGCACTTCAGGGGATCGGAAAATCGGGGAAGGTCCGGGGTCAATTTGCAGCACGTCAGCGAGAGCCTAATGGACTGCTTTGAGAAGGTTTGTGCTCTCACCTCCTATCCATTTGGGAATTCATCATCGCAGGACCTGCTAATTGGCTTTACCCTCTTTTAGCTGCAAGCGACGTTCACCAACGTGGGAGGCAGACAGGCCCACTACCAGTTCAGCCCCAAATGCATCATGAAGCTGCTGGATGCCCTCGTCTTTTATCCTGCCACTGATTTCAATGAGGTATGTTTTGTAGTGAGAAAAACGGCAAGACTATACTCCTAAAGTGCTTTTGAATTGAAATCTCGCCACTGTATGTATCAAACATAATCCAGAACTTTCGGAATCCGAACTCATCTGATGAAACATTGTTTCCAGTTTAAGACTAATCAGATTAAAAACCTCTCTCCCTTTGCAGGCTCTAAACTGCGAGCTATTAGGCATGTTCCGTGACAGACTGATTAGCGAAGAGCACGTCCAGCAGTTCGAGGGTATACTTAAGCAAACGATGCGCAAATACTACGGCAAGGAGGTAAGTTCACTGTAGGATTTGCCAACTGAAATCAAGCTAATGCACTGAATCCTTTCAGAAGGTCTTTTTCGTGCCTAAATCTCCAAAGTCGCGGGGTCATCTACACTGCCTAACCCATGACGAATGGATGGAAGAGGTTCAGCGGCAGGTTACTATTTGCAGTGAGTAAAAATGGTTTATGCCCCTGTTGGACCCAACAGATTGTTAGTCTAAGTGCAGCTCACGCATCAGTTGGAGTTGCCCGCTAGTAATTCCTCAGTTTCAAGACAAGAGGAGGAGATGGGTGACAGTTGGGGGTAATCGGGGATAAGTACACTGGGCCTGGGCGTCAGCTTGCGGAACCGATCCCTCTCGCGTTCCATCTGCCTGTACTCGGGATTCATGCGCTTGATCCGTTTCCGTTCGCGGTCTCGCTCCCTCATGATGAACTTCTGCCGCGCCTCCTCCTCAGGGGTCATCCACTGAAAGTACACATAATCAAATTATTTCATCTGAGCATCAGTTTTATACAAACAGTACTTAAGTAGCAATTCAACGTCAATGATAACTTATAAATATAATATTGTTTTGTTAATTATTAAATTTCGAATCTCCTGACTAATATTGGATTATAAATATAAAATATTATTATTTCATTCCATTAGATAGCGAAAACTACACCATTGCAGCACCCATCACGGAGGAACTTCTAAGTCAAGTAGCTAGGATAACCAGGGTTCTGTCACGAACCGATGCCCACATGCTCATTCTGGGGCCATCTGGAGGACGTCATCTGGATGCCATATTCGTGGCAGCCACTTTGCAGGAGGCCAAAGTGGTCACTCTGCAAGGAGGACCGTCCTACGATCTCGCCGACTTCTACAACGATCTTAAAGTGGCGATGCAGACGGCTGTCTTGGAGCAGCAAATGAGCTATCTGCTCATCGAGCATTGTTGGCTAAGTTATGTGCCGGATATATTGAAGCCCATAGAGGCTCTGCTCGAAGGAAGTGAGATCCTAGAGCTTTTTGGCGAGGATCTGGAGACGGTGGCGAGTACTCTGAAACAGGCGGCCCAGCTTGAGGGATACCAGGAATCCATGGGGTCATACTTCCTGAAGCGTAAGTACATCCTACATTAATTGCTTGACCGAGGTTCTAGATATGATTTCTAATCCCCTTAAGGTGCCCGTGAGTATCTCCACATTATCATAGTCCTGGATCCCAGAAGTGCCAAGGTGCAGGACTACTTCAACAATTTCCCTGCCCTGCATCGTCAGATGGATTTGCTAAATGAAACAATCGCGGGGCGAGGGAAGTGGGCGTGGCAAGGTACCGATTTGCTTTATGTGAGAGGAGAGTCCAGAGAAACTATTGCCACTCTGCCCAAACAATACATTGAGTTGCTAAATGAAACAATCGCGGGCGGAGGAAGTGGGCGTGGCAAGGTACCGACTTGCAGTCACTTTGCAGAAATATCGGATGAACTGCCTTCAGAGGAAACATCACAAAGATATTACCAGTTTATCCGCACGTACTTCCACATGTATAACGATGCAGCCAATGTAATCGATCAGAGATTGGGCAAACTGCAAATGGGAGTTGATAAGTTGGCCTCTGCACACGGCTTAGTGGATACCCTGAAGTGCAACGCCGCAGCTCAGGAGCAGGCTCTGGGGGAAAAGCGACAACTGGCCAACGAAGCGTTGGAGATGATTTCCTTCACGATGAGAAATGCCAATGAGCAGAAATCCAGCATGTTGGAGCTTAAACAGCAAACACAAAAGAGCAGCGAGCAATTAAAGGTTCGACAAAAGGAAATCCAACAGGAACTGGCAGAAGTAGAACCAATTTTGGCAGAAGCCAGTAATGCAGTCGGTCAAATCAAATCGGAAGCCTTATCCGAAATCAGATCCCTAAGAGCCCCGCCAGAAGCTGTGAGGGATATTTTAGAGGGCGTACTCCGACTAATGGGCATCCGAGATACTTCCTGGAACAGCATGAAGACCTTTCTGGCCAAGAGAGGTGTAAAGGAGGACATACGATCTCTGGATCCAGCTCGGATTAGTCCCGAAAATTGTGAAGCAGTCGAAAGGCTGCTTCTGGCCAAAGGCGATTCATACGAGTCCAAGAACGCCAAGCGCGCTTCTGCAGCAGCTGCTCCTTTGGCTGCCTGGGTGCAGGCTAGTGTGCGATATTCCAGGGTGATCCAGAGCATCAAGCCCCTCGAAAGGGAACAGAATGAATTGCAGAAAAATCTCAAAGCGGCTGAGGACGAAATGCAAGAGTTGGCCAGTGGACTGGACGATGTGGACAAGCGGGTCAAGCAGCTGTCGGCCAAATTGCAGACGTACACTCAAGAAGCAGCCGTTTTGGAGCTGAAACTTCAAGAGGCAAGTGGAACTTTGCAGACCGCAGAGCTCCTGGTGGAAAAACTAAGTGCAGAATACGCCACCTGGAGCCATCAGCTGACGGACCTCAAAAAGGCCCACAAAACACTGGACGGAAAGACTCTGTTGATAGCCATAGCTGTCAACTACTACGCAGGTTTGGGCCTGGAACAGAGATGGTAAGTAAACGGTGTGCTTTTATCTCCATTTCAGAGCTTATATCTTGTATATTCCTTTACTAACAGCTCATCTCTCAAACGCCTGGCGGCAGATTTCCATTTGCCCGACTTCGACCTCCAGAGATCCCTGCTCACGGAGCAGCAACAGATCATTTGGGAGAGTCAGGGCTTGGCGCGGGATGCTCAGATCATTGAAAGCGCTGCCCTACTCAGGGAAATGCTTTCTCTGCCCTACGGATCCTGTCCAATTCCACTGCTTTTGGATCCCACACAAACAGCGGCCGCTTGGTTAATGGCCCATCTTAAGGGAAGCGGAAAGCCATGCGAGTTGACCACTCACGGAAACGAGAGGCTATCCTATCAGTTAGAGCTAGCTGTTCGTTTTGGAAAGACTCTATTGGTCACTGACTGCGAACAACTACGTCCTCCTGTACTGCAACTCCTGCAGGGCCATGTTTATGTGAGGTTCAATAAGCGACAACTGGCCATTGGATCTAAGTTGGTGGATCTCCACGAGAGTTTCCAGTTGGTTTTGATAAGCAAGTCTCATCGTTTGGATTTGCCAGAAGAGCAAAGGAGTCAACTTAATGTTCTGAGATTTACTGTTACAGCAGCTGGTTTGGCGGATCAATTGATGTCCAAAGCCATTGTCCTAAAAAATGGGGAGTTGGAGCAGCAGAGGGTAGAGTTGCTACAAAAGGAAGGACATCTTCTGAAGCAGCGAATGGAAATGCAAGACAACCTACTGGAACAGCTATCGAAATCAGAAGGCGATATTCTAAAGAACGAGCAACTGTTGGAAAGTTTAAACGAGATCAAACAAGGCAGTGCTCAGATAGACGAGGCCCTTAAGCAAAGTGGGCAAATAAAGGATACTTTACTAGCTCAGTTTGGTTCCTTAAGAGCACTCAGTACGAGGGCCTCAACATTTTATGCAGGCCTCATCCAGGGCTATGAATTATCCGCTCTAGTTTACATTGAACTATTTTTGGGAGCTCTCTCCAAGAGTGAGCGAGATGAATCCAAGGTCTATGAGTTACTTGTAAGAAGTGTTTATATGAATTTAGCCAGAGCTACTTCCAGAGATAGCCAGCTATCCCTATCTCTGTGGGTTTGCCATCAGGCATATCCCGATAGATTAAGCCCCAAGGAATGGGAGCTGTTTGTGAACAATTTCATGGGCAGTTCTGATGGCAGTATGATGCTGAGTCAGTTGGAAAAACTGCCCGACTGCATGCCTAGGGAAGCGCAATTAAAGCTGGCCATGTTACTACAACTGTTTCCCGATTTGCGAAGCAAGCTCCAGTTGGAGAAGGACTATATCTGGCGCGGGTTCATTGAGGCTCAAGCGGATGATGTGCTGCGTAAGTTGAAGAATTAATTAAGTTAATTTCATCTTTTTCAGATCTATTTTCCAACTTACAGCTGCCTTGGGTTCCAGCTTCCAGCGTGTGCTTATTGCTCAGGTTTTCCGACCCGACTTGATGCTTCACCAACTGCGAAAAGTGAGCAGCGATCTGCTGGGAGTTTCCGCAGATGCCTCCACCCAACCTTCTGTGGAGCAGTTGCTGCAGCAGAGCAGCTGTGATAGACCGATTTTGATGGTTAGTCATGCGGAAAATGACCCAACAACTGAACTGAGAAAGTGGGCCAATCAAAAGTACAGGGAAATGGCGATTGGAAAGGGCGCTGAGAAAAGAGTTATCGCCGAGATGCGACAGGCTGCCATAGATGGCCACTGGTTATGCGTTAAAAATGTCCATTTGGCGCCAGAATTTCTAACCCAAATGGAAAGGGAATTGAGTGAAATTCAAAAATCGAAAGACTTTCGGTTGTGGCTGCTGTGTGAATCCACCGATGGATTTTCCGAAGCTGCCATTTATAAATGTCTGAAGGTGCGTTATGAGCAGCCAAAGGGACTCAAGCAGATTGTGAAGCGGTTGCTCCAGAACTTCGCTGCTGAACAGGATCAAAAGCTTAAAAGCCAGCCGAAGAGCCTCAAGATAAGACTCGTTTATTTTGTCCTGACAGCTGTACTCCAACAAAGGCGACAGTTTATACCCCAAGGTTGGTCGAAGTACTATGAATTCGGTGAGGCAGATCTAAAGGCGGCTTTGGGCATCCTGAAATTGATGGATCAGCAGCTTAATTCAGGAAAATGCGATTGGTTGCTGCTGCAACGTCTCAGTGAAGCGCTTGCTTTCGGCGGAAGAGTGAATAATCAGAGGGATCTGGAGATACTCAGGAGCTATCTGAACCAGTTTTGTTCAGCGGATGTTCTAAGCAGTCGTTGGTCGCCCCTTGGATTATCCCTATCCATACCAACCAGTGGTCAACTGCAGGACTACTACGCTGCGTTGGAGAAACTTCCTGACACAGATGAGCCCAGTATGTATGGTTTGGCCAATCAGGCACAACAGCAACGCGAAATTGAAGAGGCTAAGCGAGTTATAAAGGAACTCAGGGGATTGCATTACGGAAGAGGTTCGGCTAAAGATTCAGGAGGACCGGGAGAGTCCAAGGAAGGCAATCAGCTCACTGGTCGTCAGAAGCTGGAGCAGCAAATTAAACCCTTACTGAATCTGTGGAGGAAATTGGCTGCATCGTGTACCATAATCCAGACTATGAAGGAGGCAAAGGCCGATGTCGGCGAATCTCCCTGGGCACTTTTTGTGCTGGCTGAACTGAAACTGGGCGCGGATCTGTACGGCACAGTTCACCAGACCTTGTCGCAGATGCATGCCTGGCTTAAGGACTCGCAGGAGGTGGATGGCAGCACTCTAAGAGCTCTGGCGGAACAGCAGGTAAGCAATTGGGATACAGCAACACATCTTGCAAATGTCTAATGGACTAAAATTCGCAGATTCCTGCCAGTTGGCTTAAACTGTGGCCTGGTCCTGGCAGCAACAGTGCCGTGGACTTTCTAAGAGCCCTAATCGTTCGAGCCCAGGCTGCCGAAGCTCGATTCCGCGAGCAAGTGCATCTGGATTTTTGCGAGGAAATCAATTTCGTCCAGGTGTTTAACTGTGAGAACCTTTTGGCCTGTTTCAAGCTGCTGCAGTCTCAGAAACTGGCAGTTTCCACCGAACGTCTGGAGTTGCAAACTTGCGGGTCCTCGAGCTTGGAAAGTGATTCATCGGACATGATACTCAAGCTGGCGCCTCTAAAGGTGAGTAAGAATTAGTATGTTAGTCTTTATCCGATAAACTTACTAAAACACATTATTGGCGAATACCTTCTCAAGGCTTGTGAAAAGATATAGTGTTGCACTTACTCATGTTTTAAAGGTTATTTCCTATCCAAACCGTAAAGGTGAAATTTAATCAATCTCAGGATAATCAGCCAAACAACATTGACCAATTCTCATTAAATATACCAAACTACGACTTTCGCGGTAGATGGCGCTTTGGTTAAGTGGGGGACACGCATTAATTATCCTAAAGCTTTACAAAACATAGTTAGCAATGAGCATTATGTTTGATTTTGGAACACACTTTTCGACCAGACACCATTTTTCAACACCATTTGCTGAGTTAGTATATCAGGTATCAGCGGAACTGCAGATACTTCGTGCATCCATTAGTAGTAGTATCAACCACAAAACTCCTCAATGGCTTAGCTGCACAGTAAATACATATGTATGTATGTCGCTAGCCCTGAATTGGTTCCCCAATCCGGAGTCCCAAAAGATATCTATTTATCTTTCGGGACCAAGACTGATGACATCTTCTCTCCCTCTTCCCCGTTCGCTTCTTGTCTTTGTTCCTCACCTTCCCCATTTTGGCCATAAAGTGTGTCTCCATCGCCGTCTCCATTCTGGCCGTTTCCATGGCTTCCGATTCCGTAATCCTGCGCCTCCTGTTTTCGGTGCGCCGTCGCCGCTCAATGCATCGAAATTAAGTTGCAAATGTGCACTGGATGCCCGTTCTTTTCAGTTTTCTCACGCCGCTTTTTTTGTTTTCATTTGATTGACATTCCGGTACAAGAGGGGGAATTAGCGATGGCACCTTGGTCGATGCCTATCGATAGGCAGACCACAAAGTGGCACAAACTTACATTTTACTTACCTTACATTGTGTACACGACTACAATCGATAATTATCGCAACGCAGTTTTCGCGAGGTTTAGACGCCGACTGTGGAGGGTGTACTCGCTAAAGCTGGTGGGTGTACTTGCTAGACGTAACACTGTACAAAAATAATGCTATTTCTTTTGATATATAAATTGAAGGACATGGATTGACAGCTAGGCAAATAATCTATTTTTGTTGCTTTTAGCAATTGTTTTAATAAAGGCAATAAAAATAGCACTTGCTGATTATTTTATAATAATAAATTGTTTACTCAATTGTAAATTTACTAAGCTTGCATGGTGCTTCTCCTTTTCCATTGCAGATTGATGGCGCCCAGAGTGGAATGGAGAAATCGAACCCCTTCTACATCAAGTACAAAGTAAAGGAAGATGCCAGTCAAGCGACTGCCAGTTCCTCGAAATACGGAAAGAACTCGCTGTATCCCACCCAAAATGCGGAATCGAAGCCAAAACTGCCTCTATATTCTCGGAGCAGTCGCGACAAGCTGATTTGCCACCTGAATGTTGATATTGTGACGGGAACCGCGGAGCAAATTCTCCTGGCTGGAACTGCGCTAATCGTCGAAGATTATTAGAATATTATTCTCCAAACGGAAATAGCTTCAGCTGACAAAGAAAATGTAGAAGTTAAAAATATACCTGTGTAGAAACAAGAATAAGTTAGACTGACACTTGAAAATATTTAAGCATCTTCCCAAATATCAAATAAAACTGAACCAAACTCTTTCTGAAATGGTTGTTCTGCCCTTGAGAAGTCCCCCCTTGGTCCCAACTAAGTAATTCTTAGTAAATATTTAAACAACCGACAATTAGGCAGCCAAACGCAAACAGCAAATTGGGCCATTAAGCATTTAAGGCGAGGACTCAGAGTGCCAAGAGGTAATTGATTTCCATATGCTCGGTGTCTGTGTTTATTCGGGGATGCCCCCAAAAATTAATTTGCACTGCCGAAGGGATTTTATTGCGTCCGTGTCCGTGTCCCTCATAATCTGTTCATATTAAACTAATTGCCGTAAATTTCAACAACAAACTGCCATAAATGTCGGCAGCGGCATACTTTTAGTTGCCAAGACATCCCCGACATCCCCGGCAGCCCCCCGGGCCCAAAACCATTTTAGCGTCAAAAACTTGTCTTAACTTTAATTAAGTGGCATTATGTTCAATTAGGCAAAAGTTTCCAATATGCAAATTAACACAATTTGAGTGTAAAGTGCTTCCCGGCGCCGAGGAAGGGGCGTGGCAGCCGGCTTCTGTGGCATATAAAGTGCCCTACACACAAATCAAAGTGCCTCGAATCGGTGGGCGTGGCAGTTTGTTAACACATTTTGCAAATTTAGCTATGCAAGACTTCTCGGATTTTGTTGTACGCCTTGCCCAACTTCTTGTGCTGTCGGCTATTGAGAATAAATAATTTAATGCGCTTCAAATGGCAATTTAGTTCGGAATTAAGGAATTAAGTTGCGCGATAAGGCTGAGAAGGGAAATACCAAGTAAGGATATAAAGTGAAGATACATATATTCCTCTCCGAGCTATGAATTCAATTAGCTACAAAGAGGAACAGTTTAAAGACCTCCTTCCTATGAACTTCCCTTTCATAAGGACATATTTCCAAAATATTCGCAGGCCGCAACCACATTAATGAGGCCCTTAAACTATTTCCTCCGCCGCAATGTTGGATTACCAACTTAACCAAATAGTTCATCGCATTTAATGGTAAAGGCTTGTGGTCTGCTTGATTCCAATTCGCATTGAATAATCCCCACAAAGTTGCAGCTTAATTACTTGCCCCGCCCCGAAATCGCCCAAAACTTGCATTGACGATTACATTTCGAATGTCTAATTTGCAGTTGATGGGCAGGCGAATCCGTACTTTACACTCAAATGCACAAATGTATATCCTCCGTGGGCGCTTTTCTGTTTGACAAATGTCGGGAGCGAGCGGACACGTCCTTGTAATCCTTGCCAGCCTACAAGCAGCGGCATCGCCATCTAATTGCAGCCGCCTTCAATGAGCTGGGATTAGAAATTAATTAAAGTATGAGTATAAGGCTAATGTGACACTGGCATGTGTTTTCCGCCCATTTGCCGTATGTACATATACGTATATGTGTTCCCACATCTGCCATAAATGTAAGCCCACCAAATGTGATTAATCAGTTTGCACCCATGCCGGACTTTTGACTTTGCAGCTGGGCTTCGCCCTTTGTCACAGCGTCGTCTTTGACTTTGGCTCCTCTTCGGTGGCACCTAATGACCCGGGCTGCCATTTAAACGGCAGTTCCCCTTTACCATTCACTTGGATGCATTTGAATGACCACTTACTCCATTTATTGGGTGCCCCTTTGATGGGGTTATTTGGCTTTGTGACCATTTAGAACCAAACTGTTTAACGGGACAGAAATGGGACTTAATCGTAGTTGTTTGCTATTTTTTAATATTTGATAATGACAAGTCTGTTGGTTTTGGTATATTTTAAAATATGTCAAGATTTTATTTGGTTGCAGTTCCTGCACAGATAAAAAAGTTTAAATTGTATTTTTCTCTTTTCTTTTCTCCAAGGGCAGTTTCGCAACATGGAGCTATGCTAAAAGTAGTATTATTAAAATGTTGTGAAAACTTTGAAGTTTCAATGGAATCTGGCAATAAGGTCCAGTGCTCTACCCCCCTTTCTTCGATTCGTTTGTTTCAGCAAGAAGAGCTTCAGCCTCTTCCGGCTTTCCTGCAATTTGATACATTCGCTCCTATTTATTTGAGGGTAATCCTGATTTATCTCACCTCGCCTGCAGCGCAGAGGAGAGCGAAACATAGAGAATATTTCATGCATAATGCGGAGACGGGGAGCAGTGAAAAGGATGTAGAGTCAACAAAATGCAGATAACGCGATGGCAGCTGTGACTTTCCTTCGTTTTTAAACAGGCTTTGCTGTCAGCGGCGGCATTTCCGGTTCCGTTTGCCGGTCGCTGACTAGCGCCACCTGGCGGCCGCTGCTGTCGCCCTCTCTTTTTGCACATTTGGTACGTGATATAAGATATTTTTTGGTTTTTTGCATACTTTTTCGTTGGGCTGGCAAATAAATAGCATTTTTGTTTCGGCAGCCGCATTTCATATTTGTATTCGGGCACTTGCACTTCTTTGCCGCTCTTTTTTGTATTTTTTGTCTTTTGCCTAACCATGGAGCCGTTCTTCTTGTTGCCGTAGCTGCTCTAACCATAGTTTTGTATTTATTTGCGTGTAAATCCAGTCACGTTCGCCGGAATAAAAAGGGTAAAACGCGGGTGAAACACGCTGCAATCAGCGTTTTATGCATTCCAGCCGGGGAGTTGGGAAGTCCTATTCAAAAGGCCGCTGCTTTCGGTGGCTTTTTTGCCAGTCTCTTTATTTTCACCTCCCCCTGCCCTCCTACTGCCCTCTCCCCTCCTCTTCCGCACAAATGTGCATAATTTTAGTTAAATTTTTGGCATTTTATGCATGGAAACGTTTCTGGGTTAATTTACGTGGGCATTCGATAATTGCGTCGCCCCCAAACGAACCCCCTCAAATCCGCGGTGCACGGCGCAGCAGAATGCGAGAAATAAAATTGAATTAAGAGCTAAATGAAACGGAATTTATGTCCCACGTGTGCTGGAACTCGGACTCGCCGTTGTCCAGGCAACAGGTGCACCCCACCCACGTGCTGCGGAGTTCCAAAAAGGAATGCACCATAAACGATGTGCTGCTTATGACAGTCCCAGTTTAATTGAGTCTTAAAATACGGACATAAATTATACAGTCATTAAATTTGCGATGCATTTTGCGCAGAGCAATCGCGATTCATCTCGCTTTATATATATAATGTTTTATCCAACTTTGTTAAACTATAGTTAAAAGTCATCCTATCCTTTTTGCTGCCCCAGAGGTCAAGTTCTAATTAGTTTTCCAATTGATCTAGCTATATTGAGTAGCCAGAAACCCTCAGAGTGAAAATAAAACTACACGAATCGAGACCGAATTTAATGGAATGAAACTTTTATCACTGCGCCCCTCGCTTCATATGAGTGTCAGAACAATTAGGCAACAGTTATCTGTCCATTACACCAAGAAACTCTCCGGATAGATAGGACTCCATTCCATTCCCTTTCCTTACCCCAACCCCCTTCCGCCTGTCGTCATAAATTTTGCGGCCCAAGGCATTAAACAAACTAGCACAAAACTCATTTGGTAAACAGGCAGGATATGCAGGATGTGCGCAGTGGCTGTTTGTGTGTGTGTGTGTGGAGTATCTGTGTGCGGGATTAGGCGAGTGTGCGTGCACTTTCAACGCACTGCAAGTGTTGCAGTTGTGAATCTTGAAAGTTTTCGGCCCGGTTTGTCCAAAAACTTTTCGTTACCGCTGCCTGCTGGTCATGTTGCCATGGATTTTGCAGGGAATTTGCAGCTTTTTTTCCAAGGGACTTTGCTAAGGCAGGTCCTTAGCCTTGGCAGCGACTTTGGGCCGCAAAGTTATGGTCGGAACACATCAAAAGCCACGTTGCCCCAGGTTCTGCATGCTCTTTGCCCCTTTCTGCGGTCCTGCTAAGAACAAAGTGCTCCGGGAAAATGCTGCGAAAACTGTGAAATCTGCGAAAATGTGTTAATTAACCGAGTGCGAGCGTGTGCTTTGTTTTGGGAAAATTAACACTTGCGTGCGTCAAACGCAAGACATCTAATTAGCCTGCTCGTGATAAAGTGTGAATCCAATGATATCAAAAGGCCAGAGGGTTTATTCGTATCCGAAATATTGGAGATACTCAATACTCATACGTAATGTAGCGTGAATCGGTAGCAACCGCCGGTAGGTGGCGCTAGAGTGCCTTGCTGCTTTCATGTTCCCATTTTTCTTGCGGGAATTAAGAAAGCGATGTAATTTCCTATGTGCAATAATTTCAATATAGCATAAAAAGGCTTAAACCTTAGAAATATGAAAGCATTTAAATTTGTTGAAGCAGCGAATAAATCTGATGAGTGCACTGACTAAGAGCCACTCATATAAACATCACAAAGACAGTTTAATTGGTTCAGCGCTCCGTAAATTGAGAACCGCACTTGATAGTTCATTAATCCAAATTGTGAGCTCTCCACAATTAATGATGGTTGCTCTGGGATCCGTTGGTTGCTCTGGGATCTTATGGCTCCCATATCCACATTCCACCTATTTGATTTCATTTGTTATCATCATCATGTCGAGCTCAGTGGGGATGTGTGGGTTTTGGTCTCAATTTGCGTCTGCTTCTGATTTCTTGTTTGGCTAATTTATGCGCTTCGCTGGATAATAAATTTTATATTTACGTTAAACACAAGGAAAACGAACTGAAAGTCACATCAGACTAACCATATGTTGTCCCCCCTCCTCCACGATTTTTCTGCCCCGACAATATGTCATTTGTTCCTAAACTCACCAGCGTCCTTCGCCTTCTCCCCTCCTCCTGCTGTATAAATATATTGTATATATCCCCTGCAATGTTGTTGTCTTGATTCCGAACCATTTGTTATCGAATTTGTTTGTGCTTATTTCGTATGCCAAACGGCACAAGAGTCCTGTTCCCTGTTCTGATTCACAGGACCGCCGGGATGGGGCTCTCCATGGGGCGACGTGTGTCCTTGTGGGCTCTGCACGAGCTCCTCCATCACATCACATCAGATCGAGTCGCAGCGCATCGCACTGCCCAGATATATGCATGTTAATTTGCTGTGATTCAATAGGTTCCCATTGAGTTATGGAGACACTCGGCCCGGGAAATCCTCCTGGGATGAGCATTCGTTTGCCTGTTTTTTTGGGCTCATGGAAAGGAGCCCACTTGATGGTTGGATGGAGGAAACGAATTAACTTTAAATGGCCAAGAATTAAACAAACACATTTTAAGCGGCAGAAGAAAGTGGGAAAATCCGTGAAATATGTATGATAAATATATCAAGTTTGAAGCAAAAAACAAGAGAGAACGCTATAGTCGAGTACGCCGATTATCAGATACCCGTTTCTCAACCAGTGCAAGTGCGAAAGGTCTGCGAACAAGTGGAATACCAGTAGAAATTGGGAATTGGCGTCTCTGGAATCTGCATCTGAATCTAGTCCCAACTTTCCAGCTTTTATAGTTCCTGAGATCTCGACGTTCTTACGGACAAACGGATGGAAGGACTAACAAAGTCAGATCGACTCGGCTAGTTATCATTATCAAGAATAAACATATGTGTATACTTTATATGGCCGGAAACACTTTCTCTTACTTTTCTTTTTCTCTACGAGTAACGGGTATAAAAAGCAAAATATATGTGTTCATCAACTTTTGTGTGAGTAAATTTGTTGAAATATTTATTGTCAAGTCAACTGGACCCAATAATTATGTTTTAAAACAACACTCTTTGCCTATTAGCTTGTAAATATTCTCCTGACTAAGCAAATTTATTTTCAAAGTTTCATTTGGCACTTCTCCGAAGCTGATAGCGAACTTTTCCGGCATTTCTTCATTACACAAATTAAGCAAACTTGTTCCGGACAAGTTGAGAATTTCGGGACGAAATTCATTTACAAGTAACTTCAATTGATTTCTCTTGTCACATTTCCCCAGAAAGCCTCTCCATCCTGTCCCTTGGCATGAAATTATGTTTAACATGCTTTCAAAGGAAATTCTTATAAATGTTTATGCATTTCCGCTGCGCATCCACAAACTGCTTCGATATACCAGAAGCTTATTGAAAACTTTTACAAACTGTTGCCCGATTCCTCAGGGGCATTTTATCTTTATGCCAACACAGGCCAACCGACTTTGTTCGGGGTCATGGGGTTGAGGTCGAGTTGGGAGGTTGGATGTTGGAGGTTGAATGTTGGAGGCTTATTCCGAGTGGTTTTTGAATAAGAGCTGGTTGTTGGCTGCTGAGATTTTTCATGTTTCTTCGCCTTTTGTGGGCGGCAATTGGTCGGAGTACTCTTCTTATGGACTACTTACGAGTACTTACTTATTCAGAAACATGTTCCGACCCTTATAAGCCTAATACAACTCATCAGATATGTTTTCCGGAAATCACAGAAATGATTTTCACTTACTAAAGAAAACGCAAAGTGGAACTATGTATTTTACAGAGCAAACTAAAAGAAATGTATTTCAATTTTCAGTACGCCACCTGTTAGACCGACATAAACTATGTTCCCACATTTGCATTAACATGCAACATATGCTGCATACAGCATACATCAAGAAGTTGCATATTAATTTTCCCTAGTATTTTTATGTTATTGTGTCCAGCTGGCTAACAACATTTTTGTTATTATTAATTTCCACTTCAAGTTGCAGGAGCAGGACACGCTGCTCCCCAGTTCCCCCTCTCCTGCGTCCTGGCAACGTAAACTTTTGCTTAAAACAAACAGGCAACGTCACGTGATGGACGGTCAACAACTTTGGGAGCAACAAGACAAACAACATTGGAGTTGACGGTCGGCTTGATATGTAAATCATATAGCCAGATGTGCTCAGCATTTGCAGGGCCGTGTTCCCATGTTGATAAATCATAATATGCCCAGTGAGTGTTCCTCTGTGCAAATGTATAATGCGTTACATGGGAATTTCTAAATTTATAAAGCATTATTTTGCGTCTGTTGGCAGTGCAGTTTGAGTAATGAGAGGGGTATATTTATTGAGGGAATTTTTAAATGCTTTAGAGATAGCAGCTTGCTTTGATATAAAATATACTTGTTAAAAATATACTTGTTATACTTGATAAGCCACAAAAATGTCTGTAGGTAATAAGTATTGTACATCGCCAACTAGCTATCAAAAGTAACTAGTCACTTTTTAATTTTACATTTATTTCTATTTTAAATGAGCCCTTCTTATTCATCACATTCAGCATCTCAGCCTCACCTGACCAGGTATTCGCTTTGCGTTGATTGTTCACTCGACTTTCCTTTGCTTTCGGATGCACAAAAGTAGTGCGTTTGGTGCCTCATTTCTTATACGTGGCTCTGTCGAGCTGAAAGCTTTAAAATGCACAAAACTGGTTGGTCCAGCTGCGCATCCTTTTTGGGTTCTGGTCCTGCTCCTGTTCTGCCGCACAGTCGAAAATCGGAAATCCGACGCTTTATGTTTGCGTTAACGTGTGCAAAATCTGATGGTTGGCACTAACTTGCGGATTTAGGTGTTGAAAATTATGTGTAAAATGTGTCACAGTTAAGCTCCGCCATGTTCCGGGCCAAGTTTGGTGGGAGGGGCGGCCAAGTGGGTGGGCGTGGGGGCCACGCTACGTGGCGAGTGCTAAATGTCGCCCAAGGCCAGGCCATCCCCTCCCCCCCTTCGACCCCTAAGCTGCCGCCTGCAAATTTCCCCATTTTCCCGACTGCGCATCCAGCAGGTCACATTTTCGAGTCATAGTTTTCGGCGCTTCCATCGCTGCATATGCAGATGAGCGGGACACACTCACACGCAAAAGACAGTGGAAAATCGGGAAAAACTAGGAACTAGGGGGGAGGGAGGAGGGGAACCCAGGATTGGATGGCAGAGCGTGTGCATTATACAAATGAGTTTATGCAATGTTCGACTCAACTTGAACTTTTCGCAGTTTTTGGCCAACTTTCGGAGTAAACTTTCGTTTCAGATTTAATCGTTCGACTAAAAAAAATATTTAAGAAATTTGATTAATTAAAATAACATTTTCTACAATTTTGCAAAGTTTCTTGATTAACACTGCGCTTAATACATTGCCAAAAAATAAATTTGAAAGTTTTCTGGGCCATGTGCAAAACTAATTTCGGAAATTTAAAGCTGACTTTATGGCTCTTTTAACGAATTGGGAACTCGAATAAGTGTAGGTATCTCTATGTGCCCACACTGCTTTCATTTTTAGGGGTTTATTAATATAACTATTTCTCAATTTAATATTTTTTCCCATTTGTCTATGATCGAGTAAAAGCTTGCAACCAAACTACTTGAATATATGCAAAAATCTTTGCAAGCTTCCCTTTTTAATATATCCCCTTTTTCCTGCCTTCTCGACTTTAATTTTCATATATTATTTATCCATCAAAGCCTGTGCGTGGTGTGTCATTAGGCTGCATATTCTACTTTGGCCCCGAGCCCTTTAGACCTGCATGGCACTCGAATCTGATCCACCGCATTCTGTGCCTCTGTGTATCCTGTGTATCCTGTGCAGGCTGGGCATCCTGCAGAACAGGCTTTGACCCGGGTGAGCTGGGCTTCTGAATTAAAATATTTATTAAGCACTTTTGGCGCAGGCAGCAAATTAATACCAAGACCCTTGCCATAAAGCCATGTGTCATAAGGCCCAAGAGTCACGGAAAAAACCAATATACTCGTACAGAAGAAGTTGTGGGCACAGTGAATAATTATATACTCTTTAACTGGCTGCAGTAGTGATCCAATGGTTATATAATTTATAACAACGTGTTTATATAGAAAGTTGTCACAATAACTCCAACTTTAAGAAAACACGTCGCTCAACTGTAGTTGTCACATGAAGCAATTAAAGAGCCGCGCCATTCAACACATTTCGCTCTGTGCAGCAATCCGCAGCTTGGGCATTTTTACAGGACCCCTTATCCTGGCCGGATCCTCCCGTTTTGCCCACCGCATTGCTGTTGCAACAGCGGCGTCAACATTGCAGTTGCCGGCTGCCAAGTTTGGCCAACTAGGCAGAAGCTACACGGCCAGAACGGGCAACAATCCAGTTGCGAGTTGCCAGTTGCCAGAATAGGCCTTGGAAAAATGCAACTGCCAGCAGGTTCAACCCTTTGCCATGGCAGATCCCCCTCAACCACACCCGCGCCATTCCGCTCCCTGCGACGGCAACCAAGTCTGGAAAAGCGTGGAAAATCTAAAATATTTATGCGGCCCGGCTGGCGGCATCCATCTTTCTGCAGGCGCTTCCTGCTTGTTGTTCATCAAAAAGTTCGAGTGGGCGAGGGGCGCGGAAAGGCAGCGGGGGAAAAGTCATACAAACTCGATGAAAAATTGAAAAACTATTAAAATTGTAAATGTAAGCAAATAAGAAGTTTCGTCTGACTAGCTGGGGAATCGTAAGTAAGGCCAGGCAGAAGTCGACCATCTCGACTACCAGATACCCACCCGCAGGAGATGGAGGTAGCAACTGTTTCCTTCTGGCGGAGGCTACATAAATTCCTCATTATTACCATATTAAATGAATTCGAATAATTGTTGGCATGTCCGTGCCATGCTAATGCATTTTGCAACATTTTAGCCACTTGTGCCTTTGACAGACGAAGAACAGAAGAACATATGCACTTTATAGAATCGGAACCGCCAGTTACATACGCTCTGTTTAATGGGTAAAACAACTACTGTGCGGTACACTGCAGAAATGTTTTATAAACTTTAATAGCTAACAACAGGTTTAAAAGAACTAAGATCTAGAGAAATGGGTATGGCAATTTTTAGAATTGAAAATGGAATTATTTTAGAACGAAAGTCCCGGCTGGCTTAGCTCTAAAAATCACCAAAATTAAAATGCTTATATTTTTCGTTTTTTATTTGTATTTTGGCACTGCTTCCTGTGTATTCATTCTCGAAGCTCGTTCTTGGGACGCCTAATTTTACGAACCAGGTAAGAAGTATTACCTATTAGATAAATAAAATAAGGCCTTAAAACGCGACCCAATATTCAATTAGTTCATATTAATGACCAGTTCATTTCTCAGCTTAAGCGCATTAAGAATAATTGCAATTTGTATTATGTAAATTGCGAGCGCAAAAAGTAAAAGTGGAAAATAGGCCGGAGGCAAAGAGAATAACTTGGTAAAAAAAAAGCAATTTATACATTTAGTGCACGTTCATCGCCTGATTTCTTTTATTTTTAATTTACACTTTTTCATAATTGTGATAATTGATTTCCAATTGATCGAGCATAAATGCATTTATGTCCCAAAGTCGCCAATTTTCCAATCAACTTTTTTAACTCGCATTTCTTTCGCTCAACGCATATAAGTAACTATATATTAATAACAAATAAGTGTTAGTCGAACTGTTGCTTTAGATGGTTGCCTATTGGATTTGGGCATTGCTCCATAATTGGTTTTAGTGACTTCATAAAATTATAATGCAAATTATAAACCGAATGCACACTCTCTTGGTGTAAAAATAGGAGCATGGCGAATCAATTTTTATCAGTTGATTCCATTTAGGCTTAAATAAATTTTAAATCTCATAATACATATGATTGGCAAGAATATCCAGAACAGACCGTGTCGTTCCAGAAGTCGTTCCCCCATCACAGACATTTAGAGCTGTACCCAGAATTGGGTCGGCATTTGAGTATCTGACGCGTTTGGCAGCGAAGGGGGCTGGGCAATTGAAACGGCCTACCAACCTGGCCGACACCCATACACGTGCAACTGGGAGGGGGCTCACACGGATAGGAAACCGCACGGTCCCTACACGGTAATTATCTAACAAGATTACGCAAAATGTTCCTCCCCGGCGATGGCAACGGAAGCGGCGAGGGGGAAGTGGGGCGGCAGCGTTTAGTTGGGGCTTGGGAAAGTTGGTGGGAGTTGGGGGGAAAGGCGGAGCAACAACGCCCGCTGACAGTGGACAGAATGCAAAATGTTGTTAAGTCGCTGGCAGAACGCTCCGATGCACAAGTGGACTGTTGGCTTGGTGGTTATGGCTGCAAGGGAGCAACATCAGAACAGAGCCGGATTGCAGCAGGCGGAGGCGTTGGATTACGGCGCTTAATCCTGCGAATTTCTCGCTTTGCAACTGGCTTAAAGAGAAAGTGTGTCAGTCTCAGGTGTCCTTGCATCTGCTGACGAATTCCGCTTCCAGTCGGTCGGATCAGCCACAGATGCTGGAATCATTTGCAATCCCCATCGTGAGTGGGATGTTCGGCACGCATCACCCAGGGGAAGTTGCATTGGATTGGTCTGCAACAAACTGATGTCGGATGTTTCTGCAGAAACAGAAGCCTAGAAACATATCGCGTATCTGAACTAATTACGTCTGAATTAACCGAGGTAATACAACGGCAATGAACTAATTACGTCTGCTTAAACCTATGTAACTCGAGGGCAATTGAAATGAAAATTAAGTGCTTTTCACAGAAAAGGATCAGCTTACATTTGGAAAGTCTGTTCAAAGGATCAACAAATTATTAAAGTAGACTCTCAACCATGAGATTTCCTTGAATAGTTAAAGGCATTGTCACCGTATTTTTTCTCTCGCTACACTTAATCGACATGTTTTTAATTTTGCTTCTCATCGAAGTAAATATTTCATGCTAGTCCTCTGTGACTTTTAAAAGTTTAAAAACACTTTCCTTGTTGCCGGTCCAATTTTTTGTTCAATGCAATTTTTATGCACTCCAGATGCACGTAGGGTTCGCAGACTGCCGTCGATATTTTATGTATATTGTTGAGGGATTTTATTTGTTTACGAGTATGTGCTTTTTGCCCAGCCAAGGTCTGCACACTCTGTATCTGTGGGTGTGTTTCTGGGTGGTGGGGAAAACGCGCATCAAATGCAAATTTGTCCCCTTCTTTGTTTGCACTTTTTATTCATTTTGGCTGCTGTGCGCATCTCCATTTGTTTGCCATGTGTCTGCGTCGGGGGATAATCTCTATCCCTACTCGGAGCAAGTGCACCTGCACACGACCGGATTACTCGCAAGTACTTGCGTGTGTTTCGAATATGTATATTAGTACCCCAAAGTCAAACAAGTGCAAATGCGACTTGTAAACAAGGCACTGGAATCTATATTTCATTGCAGTGACTTAAAGTCGGTGGCAGATACATCTCGCGTTTCCACCTCTTACAAACTTGCACCAAATACGCAAAATACCTCTCTTTGTATTCACACTCGAAGTATCACCTATTCGATACAATGGGCAGCCCACAGAAGCTGGCCAATATTGACACGATCCGCGTTGGATTCCCACATAGGTTTGTCGGCTGCTGTTTTGGTGTTTAGTAGCGAGTTTGCAAATGTTTTTGTGTTATATTTCTGCGGCAGCGATTTGCGGTGGCCGTGCAAATGTTTTGTTATCTAACGCTGCTTTTAATTGATTTTCCATGTGCGGTCTGTAGATTTGTAATGGCTGTAATGAACTGCAATTAATTTCGGCCACTGCCATTGTGAGCACCGCAAAAAACATTAGCGGGCAAATTGAATTAAATGCAGTTTCGAGTATGGCATAAACAGGAATTTGTGAAGCAAAGTTTGCGTTTTGGTAATTTGATATTTTCAAATCCACTTTAATATAACATGGTGTGTCCCCAGATTGATTGGACGCAAAATAAAGTGAAATGAATTCTTACCCAACAGTTTTGGATTAACTTTGTTTTTAGGTTCGCTTTTGTAGCTCAAGCCGGTACAGTAAGTGTGGGTAATTCCGCTTATAAACTCCCCTCTACTCTTTCAGATACCCCCTGCATTCATATGCTGCCAGAGCGGGGAGCACTAAATCAAGGTAATCTTGACAAAACCGCTTGAGAAGAAACCAAGTCAAGGCCAAAAGCTTTTCAAGTGGGTGCAAAGCATCAGCGAAGGCAACCGCATCAAAATCAAGTCAAACCTAGACAAGCACACTTGTTAGCTTATCATGTTACCCATGTTAAGCGTATTAATGGCAGAGAGGACGGCGACAACGATGACAACAACAACGATGACAATAAAAGGGCGTCAGCCAGGCACACAAACAAACAGACAAACAAACAAACAAACATACATCGAGGATGAAGTAAAATATTAATAGCCAGCTACTAAAATAGCACGAGCCTGAATCCAGCACAAAGAATCAGCATGGGGGCCAAGAGGCCAACGAGTTTTGAGGTCTCCCGAAACCAGAGGAAAGTGGGTGGTGGCTGGGCAACTGGGTGGTTAAGCCACTTGGTACTTGGTAAGTCCTGGCTCAGACAGAAGACAGAACTTGGTGCGCAGCCGACCATGAAGCCATCGCCCACATGCCTGTTTCTGGAACTCTGGCTTAACCTCAGGAATGCGTGCGGATGCCTGTTAATGTGTCATCTGTGCTGATGCCTGGCTGCGTGATTATTGCTTTAATTTATGCGGAAATAGTTTGTATCGAAATTGAGAAGTAAGTTTGCTACCTATGAATTCTATGATCTGTGGGAAGGCCAACTTTGTTTGTCAAAATACTCTTAAACAATCATAAGTTTATTAAAAACGAAGAAATAAGGGATTTCATATCGTAACAACCATCGATTTATGTGTAAAAACCACGTTTTCATTTAAAACCCGTGAGCTTTGTTAACTTATTTCAACTGGCGTGGTATGCGGCTCTCTCTAAACATTTTCCACAACTTTTTCAACCACGTTGCTATCGCACGCTCCTTTGTTTCTTTGTTGGAGATTTTAAGTATGTATGGGCATAAATTGCCATTCATTGACAACACAAGCGTTAAGCCGGGGGGCGTGGCCATTTGTCATGTTAAACGTTAAACACAAAAACCAAACAACGGCCCAGACTATGCCAGATATTGACATATTGCCGGGCTTTAGTTTCCTGTTTTTGATACGACGGACTGACTGGCCACCAAGCGACCGCGCCATAAAAATAATCAACATAAATTGTGAAGAGCCAAACACTGTTGGGGGAAACAATAACAATAAAAATAATAAAGCAAAACAATGCCAGAATATTTATGGCCACTGCGAGCGAAGAAGAGGTCCTGCGAGCGAAAAAAAGGAAAGATTGTTATGTGCCCAAATGACTGTGAAAAAAGCTCCCCTCCATTTCCCCGTCTAAATATACTTTTGACTGCGTCTGGCGGCGTAAGCAAATCAACCAACCAGCACTGGGCCAAATGGTGCACTGGGAATAGGCATCAGCAAACATGGCTCACACAGATACAGACACATATACACACCCACCCACACACACACAAGCAGCGCAATGCATCGTTAGCCCTAATGCTTGGTTAGGAACAACAGTTAGGGCCGGATCTCCACGCCATGTGGCTCGCCATAAATTTTCCACATTTTCGTTGCGATATTTATTTATAGAGGAGTTATCTTGGGACAGCATATAATTGTGCTGAGTTTAATGATGAAAATATTCAATTTTAATGTTTCGTGCAATAAAACCATTCCACTTTATTTGTCTTTCCCTGTCATTTAAAGTGCTCTGCTGGTACAGAATGAATGAGTTATAACTTTATTAAATTTAGCATAACTTGGAATTTGTACATTATTTATTTATTTTAAACATTTGTACTTATTTCAATTATTGCAAATTATCGATTTATATATCTATTACAGTACACCTATAAATGGATTTTATTTTCGCTTATAATCAATCAACTTAATTCAAGCGATCTGCGAAAATAATGAATTAATTCCACACAAATTTAATCATATTCAAATATTTGCCTAAGCCTGTTTGACCCGAATCGAGATTCGGCGAAGGTCCTGTTCCACGGGATCCTTATCTGCTGAGCTGTTAAACATGCAAAGTCACTTTGTTGAGATTGTGTTTGTGCGAGGGAGTGTGCTTATATGTGCAAACAAATTAAGGCAAAAGCCAAATATACGGAATATGCAAATGTTGCTGCTCTTAATGTTTGTTGCCACTTCGGCTGTGGAATGGGGATTTTTTCTTGCGGTTTTTATTTTGATTTCAGTTACATTTTTTATTTTGTTGTTCGTTGGTTCTTTGGCAGCCTAAAAGTTTCTCTATGTAAATAAGAAATTTATTTTTATGTATGCGAAGGCCTAAAGTTGTAAAATTGTTTGTTGCCGCCGCTATTCGCTCGGCTTTTCCCGCTCTTCCCGCTTTTCTCAAGCTCCTTCATCTTTTGTGGGCCGGTGCTTTATGGCCGGGTTCCTTAATTTAGTAGTTGGCTCTGAAGACGTAACTGTACATTTGGGAGTTGGCCCTCTTTTCTCTTGTTGCAATATCTTATGATTGCCGGCTGGGTAATGTCTATAATTCCACTGCTCTTCTCAGCTGCTTAAGCTCTGCAGTTTAATTTACATTTTTATGTTGCCTGATTTGAGTGGCATAAGTGAGTTGTTCGGAATGCTGGAATTGAGAGCGCTGTGCAAAGTGACTGTCAAAAAGTCTTTTGAAGTATTATGGCATTCTTGTGATTTTGGGTCAATATAGAAAATAAATAATAAACGCTACAGATATAATCATAGAAACTGTAATTATGTTTTAATGAATTATTACTATACGTTTTTAGTCAGCGTTTGCAGATATACCGTTTTGTAATACAAATTTGGTGTACATATATGTACCTATGCTGAACACAAAATTATAAATAGCCATTTAATATCATCCCCCATTATGCATTAACATGCATTTCATGACTAACCCACATATGCCGGAAACCATAAAATTTTGTTGCCTACCTCTTGGGGCAACTTGCACGCAAATTTTCGCCCATCGCAGCAAACAGGAAACGGGGAAAAAATAATAATTTACAGGAAATCAATATGGAAACGGGCGAAACATACTGAAACTCGCAATCAAGGGTAGAGGAGAGACAATTGGCACTTCATCACTTAAGCACCTGAAAGGCATTTTTCACTTTCAATTTCGGCGCAATGCCCCATAAAATCAAGAAAAACGCTGATAGCACGCACACAAGTGCCACCCCACCCATACATGGACAGGGTCTGTCAATCGAGCAGCTGCTGTGCAATTTACACGCACGGCACCCAAATTGACAACCGCCTGACAAGAACAACAGCAACACCAACAGCAAAAGCAACAGCAACTGAAACAAATTCAAATACGCGGGCAACTGAGGAGACATCCAGCGAGAAGTGTCAAGCGCTGTACGTGTGCACTTTGTCGCAATCATAAAAAACAATTGAAATGTAAAATATAACATTTGTTTCCCTTTTTCCATACGCCCTGTGCACAGCGGCAAGGCGGGCTATACTCGTATGACAGCCAATATAAAACTATTTCCAAGCTTTTGGCATTGCCGAGAAATATCAACTGAAGGCGCGAGAAAAATATAAGTTTTTAGTATGCTTAAACGAATAAAATATTTGTAGAAAAAATTAATGATACAAAAAATGTCATTCTATTATACTACTTATACATTAAGAATTAGCTTCATTTTTTGATGTATACCAATTATAATTAATTTGTATTTACAAATTATTGTGAGCATCAGTTATAAAAAGCTCTATTTATTGTTGTTTCTTAAATATTAATAACTTTTTTTAGAGAAACCTCTTATTCGTATTACATTCTATTGAAAGCTTGGTCTATAGCAGCTCCAAATCACCTGGCCCCAACAGATTCCGCGGCGTTGTTGTAGCTATCGATGCTTTCAGGAATCGCGCGTTGATTGCGTATACGACGGTAACAGGCATGCAAATGTTCTTTACAGTTCAAAAACGTTGAAAAATATAAAGTAAAGCAAAATCGTCTTCGTCATATTTTCAGCTCAAGGCTGGCAAACAAATTCGGTCACAGCCCTTTTGTCTTCGCCTCCTGTACTTTTCCCATCTCCGCCCCCGACATCTTGCGTTTCTTTCTTTTTTGGCCGCCTGAGGGTTTTGAGTGAAAAGGAAGTTGCGGCGACATGTTGTCAATAAATTGACAGCAATTGAAGGTTTATAAAACACTTTTTGGCCTTTTCCTTACGAGACGGTGGGTGAGTGTGTAACAAATATTTGACGGAAAAAACGGAGCCAAAAGCAATAAATTGTTCGGTTAAAGCGATTTGTTCAACTTATTTTGCTGTCGAGTAATTGGAATTTTATTGAGTTTTTGCCAAGCATCTTTAAAGACTCTTTAAAATCGAACATATATTTTCATCTATTTTTGGGGGACGCCGAATCGCTATCTGTACTTTCGGCGACCAAATCCAATTTTCCAAGAATTAGCCTCTTGTCTGAAATGAGAGCTTGATGCTTGGCGTAAATCAAAGAGAAGCCAGCTTCCTTTCAACCAAAAAATCTCCCCCTGGTGCCCCGCACTCAAGTTGTAATAAGTTTCCCTCGAAATTAACATGTCACCGCCGAGAGACATTTGTGGTCACAGAATGGCGATTTAACAGTGCTCCAAGTGGAACCCATGTGGATTCCATGACCATGCATCTTTGGGTTTTCTCCTTACATAGCTGATTTTCGAAAGTGCTCTAGCCCCTTCTGCTGCCCCACAGCAATGTTATCCATTCGAAAATGGTTCTCCTTCGCATTTTAACAGATGTCCCCTTTTCTGTAAACCAAGTGGGCAACATGTGGCCCATCAGCACTTTGATTGACATTATGGTAGTTTTACAGTCATCACTTGAACTTGGTCAACTTTGGAGATTGTTGCGAATATTTGATTTTAATTTGAAGTGCTCCATGTGGGTACTTTGTTGCAAGTACAGTAGAAGTTGCAGCTAGGATATTTTTAGTATATACACTCTGTAGCAAGCTCAAAAGGGTCAGTTCATTTAAGGCAGGCTGATAGAAAATAAAAAGTAATAAGGTAATGCTCTTAAAAAGAAATAATTGACTTAAATATGTAAATGTTATGCTAATGTAGAGCAGTCACCCATTTCACTGCGAGGGGAGAACAGAAGTTAATTGCTGGAAATGCCTCATTGAGTAATTGAACATATATAGAACCTGGTAATTGGCAATTAATCTTGCATGTGTGAAAGAATCGTATCCAGTGCCTCGGCAGTGCTTACAATTGTATTTTTTCGATCACTAATTGGCAGGTAAACAATAGAAAAACGGCAGGTAAAATGGAAAAAAAGTTGAGAGCTCGGAGTCAATGTGGATGATTAATTAAACACATAAATGACTCTGCGAGTTTGCCTTTTCAGTTTTAGTCCATAATGAATGGGATTCAAGAGTCAGAGTGTTGTATACACATGAAATTTTGATATGTGTGGTGGGTTCGGGGAAGCCATACAATGCGATCAATGTCCTGAATAAAACATGAGACACGAGGTTGTTTTGAGACTTTCGGTCTACAAAATTGGATTCGATACCTAAGTGGCTGCCTGCCGGTTGCCTTCACTTCTGCCTATGCCTCTGCCAAATCGATGCGAATCAGAGCCACTTCAAATTACACCTGTCCCAGACTTTTGGCTAATCCCGCAGGCCAGACAAACAGACACACCCAACATGGCGAATTATTGGCAAGTCAAGCAACAACAACGGCTTCTTGGCTGCGGACAGTAATCTAAGCAATTGTGTTGCTCTATTTGCATGCCACACTCACTCGCATTCACCTGCCGAGTATCTATATATGCGCAGGTTGTTTGTTATATTTGCTAAACGCTTACTACCCGCACAGACACACAGCGGGCACCAAGGGGCAGAGTTTCAGGGAAAGTGCCCACCCACCGCAAGTCATTTACATAAATATCATTTGGGAGGCCTGGAAGGGAAAACTCCAATTCCAAAATGGGAATTCAACGATATATGTGCCGGTTTTTATCTATTTCAAGGGCGGCGATCTTAACGTTTTCTGGATTTTAATGCAATCTTAATCCATTAGGTGCGATTTTAGGCCAATCTCTATCCGTTGAGGGAGATTAAAGTAATATGTTTAAAATTCAATTATTATTATTCAAATTACCAATAGATGAAAATCTCTTTTTGCATATTTGTGTGTGATTTATTAGAAAAATCATTATCTCCAGGCTGAAAAAAAAATATAAATCATTTTCGGACGGAAGTGAATAGGTACTAAAATTCTAGAAAAAGGCTGTATTTTATTAGCCAGAGTTTTTTAGCTATTTGTGAAAAGCATTAGTATGTCGTGAATAGAGCTCTCGGAACAGCCTTTATTATTCTTAAAGTTTGTGCTGGCAATGTTTTGGCTAGTGGAAATTGCCAAAACTTCGGCCCGCCTGCGTTTTACACTTTCTCTCTCCTGGAATTTTGGACAGGACACGGTGGAGCTTTGGGTTCTTTCCGTTGCCGCCCAGTGGTTTTGTTGGGTTTGTTGTTTAGTTGTCTCTGGCTGCTGCTCCTGTTTGTCATTTGTTTGCAGATTTTAGTGTAGATTCTGTGGCTCCTTTGGCGCTGGCTTAGTTTATTTATTGTTCCCACACCAGTCTCGGGAGGTCCAAAGGAAAATATGTCAAGGTGTGCCGCAGGAAAGCCGAGCTTCTTCTACCGCATCCCCACCCTTCATTCCAAGCCCGAACTTTCTATCATCCCCATTAAGCTTGACTAATGTTTGCACCGGCCTTGCGGCTGGTGTTGGCTCAATTTTTTGGCGACATTGTAAATAATGAAGACTTTAAGCTGGGTGAAATTAGTGCTGTGTGGCTCTTTGTGTGGCCCCCTGTTTGTCCGTCGACACAAACCAAGCAAAGACGTAGGCCAGCCACAGGAAACTCAGTCTAATGAGAATGTGGTAAAACACATGTGCATAACTTGTCATGGAAAACAAAGCCCCTTTGTTTATGGCTCACTAATGGAAAATAATATTTGACTTGATTAATTTTGCATAATTGCAAAAAAAGAAAGTGTTGGCTTCTTTTGGTTGATTATAATTACGCATTTTACGCCCCTTAAATATTTATAAACAACTTGTTGATTCCCAAAAGACAGAGAAATGATTTTTAAATTTTTCCAGTAAAAACATGGCCTACAATGTGTTTATAATGTTTGTCCTTAGTATAAAATAACACATGTCTGTCCTCTTAAAATCACGTAGAATTAAACATTGTGTAAACATTTTTGATTTACTACACTTTTCCTATCAAAGAGGAATTTATCCCCTTTTACACTCTTGCATTCAAATTTCAAATGCCTTATTTTATTTTCCCCTTACAGTAACCATAAAACGCAATTTTACGTTTTTTTACCAATCCCTTGTCGAGTATAAGGGGATATTAAATTCGTTAAAAAGTATGTTAACGGTAGAGAAAGCATTTGCGACCCTATAAAGTATATATATTCTTGATTTAAATCACTAACCAAGTCAATTTGACCAAGGCTGTCCGCCCGTTTGCTGTCCGTCCGTATAAAAGTAGAAACGTCGCGATCCCAGGAATATTAAAAGCGATAAAGTTAAAACTAAGCATGCAAATTTTAGAGACATATTCGAGTTACACGTATCTGATGGTCGAGTAAATCGACTATATAGTTTGCTTTTATTATACTTTATGGTTTTGATATTCATTTTGATTGTACGAACTCTCGCTGCTTTTGTTGCGCTTGCACGTCAACCCATTTTCCTGCTTTGTATTTAATTTTGTTTATGCACAACTCGAACACATATTTGAGATTTCTTTGGCTTGGAGAGTAGATTTCCCCCTATCTGGCACTATTCAGCCGGCAGTCCTGGCTGTTGTCCTGTCATTGTCCTGGCTGCTAGAGAGCTTTTCCCTCCAGCACTACGACTACAACAAATGCCTGTCGTTGTCGCTTTCCCATGTCGACGTTTATTTATGCAAATTTAATTTCCATACTAAACGCTCTTTGTGTGTAAGCGTGGTGAATGCGAGTGTGTGTCTGCTCGAAAAATTCACTTTGCCTTGCCCATTTTGGCCTGATTTTACTTACTCTTGTTGGGTGCGAAAAGCTGCAGCTCCAGCTCCTGTGGGTGGCGCAAGTATTTTTCCGTTATTGCTTTTTATCAGCCTTGATAAGTGAGAGGGCTGTCGCTATTTCCCCACTAGTCCGCCACTCCGAGAAATTTTATTACACTGCGGCGTTAAAATTGTTTGCTTGCTAATAGAAAATGATTTTTTTACGCCCAGCCACGCTCTTCATTTGCATGCCCGGGGCCAAGGGAGCAATGTCCTTAATTAAGTGGCAGCACAGCGCGGAGGAAGTGGCAGGATTCTGGCAGGAGTCACAGGCAGGAGTCACAGGAGGAGTAAGCGGCTTGTCATATGTGCTTGTTCAGTTGAGTGCCTCAGCCATCAGAAAGTTAATTTAAAATTTTCAGCACAAACCTCCAAGTAAGTTTTCCGTTTCCTATAGTTTTTTCTTCTGTTTTTTTTTCGGTTATGCCAGGACCTTGCCAGAAATCGGTTTTATGTAAATGACGCTCTGTGGCAGATAAAAGATTTTTTTTAGTTTCCCGTTCTGGTAGTTTGAGTTATTGGCAGGCACACATAGGGTGTTTTGGCATTGAAGCTCATTTCGGGATAATTCACCTCACCCACATATGGACATATTGACCATAGGAAAAAGTGTCCTTTGCTCTGGATTTCCTTTTATCCTGTGTGCATTTTTTGTGGACCACCAAAATGATTCTATTCGTGTTGTTACGATTTCATTATACGGACCGTTTTTTTGGCCTCCGTAATATTCATTCGTTATTGTGATCTCTAGTTAGTTTTTCTCTCGCTAGTTTCTTTGTATTCAGATCATATTACTGAAAGGAAAATAAAATGATTGAACGCATTTTAAATTCTCTTTGTGTTCAACTGTGGTCAGATTAGGGCCGTTTCGCTTTGGAAAATACGAAAAAATTAAGAAACTAATTGTTCACGCCAGAAGGGCGCAAACAATTGAGCGGCAGTGTAAGCAGTGTAAAGCTCCTCCACGGCTCGCAAGCACCGCTGCTCGCGCTCTCCTTCTCTCCTCGCGCTCTCCTTCTCTCCTCTCGCTCTATTCACCACTGCCCAATGTTAATGCCCAATGTTAGTTTTAAGTTAGTCTAAAATTACAAGTGCTGAAATAAAGTGCGAATCTGAAGTCGATCCCGTGACGTTTTTTTTTTTCTGAGGAATTTATCAGCAGCAGCCGCATCAGCAGCCACAACAGCAACAACAACGACGTCAGAAGCCAAACGATCTTGGACAGAAAATCCGCCCACTCCATTTCATGGTCCTTCGAGTCCGCGACACATCGTGATCCTGCCAGCGTTCCTTGCGGAAAAAATCAAGATAAGTACGGCTTTATATCCTATTCCGTCCGTGGTCGCCATTTTCGTTTTTTTCCAACGGCGTTATTCTTTCCGTTCATCCGTATCAAGTGAAAAGTGAAAATTAAGTGAAAATATATAAGTACATGCGCCCAGCCACCGTGATTACTTCTTTTTTAAGTGCATAAAAAAGCACTTTGCCTACCGGCCCCCTACTTCGTCTCACGGTGATCCGCTGGTATCCAAGCGCATATACATATGTATATTTACATTTTTTAAAAAAAACACTGTCCAAAATTCACTATTATCGTCCGCTGCTAAACTGCTGTTTTTTGCCTCAATATAAAATACAAACCACAATTTCAAATAAATTAAATCAAGTATACATATCCATATAAATATACATATACATATTCAGCAAAATTTTACATACACATAAAATTACACATACCCATAAATACATATCCATACATATATATCCATACACATATAAATATACATATCCATATAAATATACATATACATATTCCAATAAAATTTACATCTACATACATATATAAAAATCACTCCATATATTTAACCAGTTTAATACACAAATAAAACACATTTCCAAAAAAAATAATAAATAATATAAAAACCGAACTGAGAACAAATTTTATCTCTTGGCTCAAAATAAAACACAAATCTCGACATACAGAATAAAATAAAATCTGACTTTTTCTTCCGTTATTACATTACATATATATGTTTAAACTCCAAAAATTACATACATACATACACACAGTCGCGACTTACATAGGCTTGCCAAGTGCAAGTTCTTTCGTCTCCTCTTTGTTCTTTATTGCCCGGACAAAAACCGGCGAATAGCGACGAGAGAATACCCTATAATCGAAACATAAAATAAAATAAATAAGTCCGACGACAAAATTTAAGAAAAAACTGACCCGATTATTAAATAATTATTTAAGCCAAATAATAATTTTTTACAAGCTATTTCTGGCTCCTATTTCTGGTTCCTAAATTAAAATAATTATTTATCAGTTCCACCCGAATTTATCAGCCTCCCAACTTGGCTTTTTGGCGTGTTTGTTGGTTTTTTTGGTGTTTATGTTTCGCATCCGTTTGTCGCGATTTTTTTCGTTGTGGTCCTAAATCCGGTAGCTATTTTTATAAATTATTAGCTATCATCCGAACTCCATTCGGTAGCTATTATTTAGCTATTTTTCCATAAATTTAAATTTATAGCTATTTTCTATATTAGCTATTTTTTTTTTCGGGATTTCAAGTCAGTAGCGATTTTTTATAAATTATTGGCTATTACCCAGACTCCATCTGGTAGCTATTTTTTTTAGCTATTTTTTCCATAAATTCAAATTTATAGCTATTTTCTATATTAGCTATTTTTTTTTTTCGGGATTTCAAGTCGGTAGCGATTTTTTATAAATTATTGGCTATTACCCAGACTCCATCTGGTAGCTATTTTTTTAGCTATTTTTTCCATAAATTCAAATTTATAGCTATTTTCTATATATTAGCTATTTTTTTCGGGATCTCAAGTCGGTAGCGATTTTTTATAAATCATTGGCTATTATCCAGACTCCAGCTGGTAGCTATTTTTTGGCTATTTTTCTAGAAATTGCAATTCATAGTTTTTCTTTTTTATAAATTTAAGCTATTGTTTTTCTAGGCTCCAATATAGCTATATCTTCTTGTGGACTTCACTCTAGCTGGTTTTTTTGAGAATCCTCCTAGCTATTTTTCGCACTGAATTTTAGCCATATTGTGCTTCATTTAAGCTTTTTCCAGTTGATTGAAGATCTATTGGGGCCTTATTTCACAAAAATTGGGATTTTTTTCTCCTTTCGTGCTCCAATCTCCAGATCCCAATTGCAACTTTCTCCCGAATTCCGACGGGATTCTTTGTCCATCCAGATTTGGGTGCTCTCTGTGTCTGGTTCTTTTCGATTCCACATTTTTTGCGGCGGGCAGGCCTTCTTGACTTCCTTCTCCTAGGGCATAGCTGAGCATGCCCCTAGAGGGAGACAAGAAAAAGACACCCGCACCTGGAAAAGAACAAAAGTTCAACCCGCAATCTCCGCTATCCACTCGCGGTAAGCCAGCACCCAAGTCCGTTAGTCCCAGGGTCAAAACCGCGACTCTCACTCCGAAAGCAAAGGTTTTGCCATCGACCAGTTCGAAGACAACTCCTAGGATTGTCATTTCCCGACCAGTGACGCGAGCGTCTAGTGAGTCTTCTCTATCGAGAAAATCCGAGAGTCCCTCCGCTGTCGGGACTGATTTCCTCCGCGTCACACGCTCTACCACAAAGAAAATGGCATCCTCTGAGCAGCCAACGCCCGCAACCGCAGCGTTGCATAAATTCATCGCCGTCAGCGATCGCGTAAGCCTTTTCGAAGCGAAGATCAACACTCCTGATCAAGCCTCTCCGTCCCTACACACGTTACAAGTCCGTCTGCAACAGGTGCGAGCCTTATGGGACAAAGTGGAAAGAGAATACGAAACATGCTCTGACCTAATGGCCCAAGAAGGATCCCTCGACACAGTGTCTATTCTCCAGGCCAAATATGACTACTGCTACTCAGTATACGAGTCATGTGCAGCACAAATTGGCGAAACAATCGACAGAGCAACGCCTCAAGTCGCGCAAGCACCCTCTCAGCCGCTAATTTCGTCCGGCTGCCGATTACCTCCATGCGACACGGAAGTCTTCGATGGCGACTACCTCCGATGGCCCACTTTCCGGGACCTATTCACGGCAATTTACGTAAACAACCCCAGGCTGACTCCGGTCGAGAAGCTATTCCATCTCCTAACCAAAACAAGTGGCGAAGCAAAAGCCATCGTGACGAAATCTCCTCTCACGAATGATGGTTTTGCTTCGGCGTGGGAGGCGCTTCGAGATCGGTTCCAAAACAAGCGACTTTTAGTCAACAGCCAGCTCAAGCTCCTTTTCAACTTGAGTTCAATTTCGCAAGAATCTGGTCATGCTCTAAAAGAGCTACAATCCACGATTCAGGGGTGTTTAACAGCACTAGCGCATTCCCAGGTATCCACAGAAAACTGGGATTGTCTCTTGGTTTTCCTTTGCGCGAGCAAACTGCCCAAGCAGACCCTGTCCTTATGGGAACAGTCGCTAACTGCCAAATCCGAGATCCCAGCTTGGGAAGAAATGAATGCCTTCCTGAGCGAAAGGTATCGGACGTTGGAAGCCATCGAAGATATGAAACCGACTCAGGCGTTTCCAAAAAGGCTTCAATCCTTCGAGACAAAGGTCAGCACCAAACAGAAAGGGTGTGACTTATGTTCTAAGGAGAACCATCCAGTCAGATTGTGCCCGCGTTTTCTTCAAATGTCTGTTGACTCGCGCTCCGGCTATATAAAAAAGAAGCAGCTATGTCTGAATTGTTTTGCCAGAGGTCACCAGCTACGCGACTGCACAAGCACACACAGCTGCTTTACATGTAAGGGCAGGCACCATACGCTGCTGCATCGCAGCCCCCCAAATTCCGAAAATGCGAGTTCCTCAACCTCGCCCCCTACACAGCAACCTCCGAGACCCTCCAGCAGAAATGCATCGGCAAGCACCTCAGCGGTGCAAACTTTTTTCGCGTCCGGCACTTCAGCCGTCCTACTGAGCACAGCGATCATTGACGTGTGCCATTTGGGGACGAACTACCGAGCCCGAGCCTTAATCGACTCGGGATCCGAGGCGACGTTCATTTCAGAACGCCTGTTCAACCTCATCAAGTTGCCATTCCGCAACACCCAGACCCAAGTCTCCGGTCTAAATCATTCGGTCTCCGCGAAATCCTCGAAGCTGTGTCACTTCGGGATTCGCTCTCCTACTAAGCCAGGTCTACAGTTAGACACTGAAGCGTACGTCCTTCCGGAGCTCTCAGGCAAACTGCCCTCCTATCCGATCCCTCGGAATTCTTTGAAGGACCTGCCCGCACTCCGCTGGGCAGATCCTACCTTTTTTGAGAGCTCTCAAATTGACGTACTGATCGGGGCTGACATTCTACCATCCATAATGATGGATGGCACCCGACAAAATATTTGCGGCTCGCTCCTGGGCCAAGAAACTATTTTCGGGTGGGTGCTAACGGGGCCGATTTCCAAGGGTAAGCCGAAACGGGTCGCATCCTTCACGACCCAGGTGCACCAAATAGGCGACCCTGATTCGCTCGACACGCTTCTCAGCAAGTTCTGGGAGGTGGAGGATCTACCAGTAAAGATGGTAAAAGAGTCGGACTCCTATTGTGAAAGGAACTTCCTCCAAACAACAACAAAAGACGCAAGCGGGAGGTACGTGGTGACGCTCCCGTTCCGGGACCCCGAGAATACCGGATCCGATTTAGGATATTCAAGGTCCATTGCGTTAGCTCAGTTTCTTAGAAACGAAAATCGTTTAAAAAGAGACTTTCCCTTAAAAGAGCAATATGACAGCGTGATT
Source organism: Drosophila teissieri (assembly GCF_016746235.2). Lineage (NCBI taxonomy): Eukaryota > Metazoa > Arthropoda > Insecta > Diptera > Drosophilidae > Drosophila > Drosophila teissieri. Next base: position 6,772,129 of record NC_053030.1, read on the forward strand.
CAGGAGTACCTGGATCTGGGTCATATGAAAGAAGTTCCGCCGACTCACAATTCTCCCTCGTATCATCTTCCTCATCACGCGGTAGTTAAGCCCGAAAGCACCACTACAAAGCTTCGCGTTGTATTCAACGCTTCAAGTCCGTCGGCAAATGGGACCAGCTTAAATGATATCCTTCATGCTGGTCCAGTCCTACAATCCGATCTAACGATCCAGGTCCTGAAATGGCGTTATTTTCAATACGTCTTCAGTGCAGACATTACGAAAATGTATCGTCAGATCTGGGTCGATCCAAAGCATACCCCGTTTCAAAGAATTCTGTTCCGAAACAAGGAAGGAGATATCCGAGATTTTGAACTAAAAACAGTTACCTTCGGGGTCAACTGCGCCCCCTTCCTCGCCATTCGAGTCTTGCAACAGCTGGCAGAGGATATCCAAGTGCCATTTCCAAATGCCAGCCGCATCATCCAGCAGCACATGTACGTCGACGACGTTCTGGCAGGGGCGAATTCCGTAAACGAAGCCCAAAGTTCGATTCGAGAGTTGCAAGCAGCCCTAAGTGCCTCCGGGTTTCCGCTAAGAAAGTGGACGTCGAACAACAAAAGCGTCCTTAAAGACGTCCCGGCCGAACACCTCCTTCATAGCGAGTTCCTCGACATCGATGCCGAAAGCACGGCCAAGACGCTCGGTATTCGGTGGAGGGCAAAGTCCGACGAATTCTATTTCGTTCCCCCCGAAATTGTTGCGGAACCCTCCTATACAAAGCGAGAAGTTTTGTCCCAAATCGCTAGGTTGTTCGATCCTGCCGGGTGGCTCGCGCCGTTCATAATCCGGTCAAAAATGTTCATGCAGGAGATTTGGTTGCAGAACTTAGGCTGGGACGATAAGCTTCCCACTGAAATGAGTCAGCGGTGGCAATCGTTTTTAGACGAATATTCCGACCTCAACCAGATCCGCGTTCCGAGATGGATCTGGTACCAGCCTGAGGTAATCATAGAGCACCACGGTTTCTGTGACGCGTCTCAGAGAGCCTATGGAGCGGCTATATACATCCGCGTCGAGATGGGGCAAAAGATCCTGACTCGCCTGCTTACAGCCAAAACCCGAGTGGCCCCGGTAAAAACCGTCTCCCTTCCTCGGCTAGAGCTCTGTGGTGCCGTGCTGTTAACCGAAATGGTGACAGCAATCCTTCCGCACATGCCCTCCGCCAATTCAGATATCCGCTGCTGGACAGATTCCACAATCGTCTTAGCCTGGCTACGAAAGCCTGCGTGCAACTGGACCACATTTGTGGCCAACAGAGTTGCCAAGATCACGCAGGCGACGCCAGTCGACTGTTGGGCACACGTTCGCTCAGAACAAAACTCCGCCGATCTAGCCAGTCGAGGCGTATCCCTACATGAATTGGCCAAAAACCATCTCTGGTGGCACGGACCAGAGTGGCTGCAAGGGCCACGAGAGCTATGGTCAGCACAAAGCGACACTCTTCCAGTGACAGAGCTAGAGCAGCGCGCGGTCAAAGTGCATTTTGTCAAGGCCCCGTCCATCGACTTTCTCGAACGGTTCTCCAAATTGGACAAGGCCCTGCGAGTTCTGGTCTATGTTCAACGCTTCCTTAAACGCTGCCGCAAAGGTTCGTTCTTGCCCAATTCACGCACTACAAGTGAAGAGATCCGGGAGGCAGAACGAACTCTGACCTCCATTGCGCAGCGCAGAGCATATGGCCAAGAGCTTCAGCATCTGACCGAGAAAAGGCCTCTTCCAGTGTCAAGTCCTTTGGTGAATTTGTTCCCGTTCATTGACCAACACGGCCTTTTAAGGGCGTGCGGCCGGCTCACTGCCTCCAAAACCCTGCAATATGATGAACGTCATCCGATTATTCTCCCCTACGACTGTAGACTGTCGCGCCTCATCGTCCAATTTACCCACCAGATTACTCTTCATGGCGGCAGTCAATTGATCGTACGCCTGATCCGATCGAAGTATTGGATTCCTAAAATCAAGAATCTGGTGAAGGCTGTGGTCAATCCGTGTAAGATTTGCACGATTTACAAGAAGAGGCTCCAAACACAGCTGATGGGCGATTTCCCGACAAATAGAGTCTCCTTCTCGAGGGCGTTCACCTACACGGGTGTCGACTATGCCGGCCCGTTCGAATTAAAAAATTATACAGGGAGAGCGTGTCTCATAACGAAGGGATATGTTTGTGTGTTTGTGTGTTTTTCCACGAAGGCTATCCATTTGGAACCCACTTCCGATCTAACAACCGAGAAATTTCTAGCGGCCTTTGCTCGTTTCGTCGCAAGGCGCGGTTGTCCTCAGCGGGTCCATTCGGATAATGGTAAGACCTTTGTGGGGGCGGCAACTTTGATTTCCAGGGACTTTCTCCAAGCTACCAAAGAATCCGTGACTGATGCATATAGCCATCAGGGACTCGTATGGCGGTTCATCCCACCAGGGGCTCCACATATGGGGGGTTTGTGGGAAGCAGGGGTGAAAAGTTTCAAAACCCTGTTCCTTAAATCGACGTCAGCCCGCAAATACACATTTGAGGAGCTGGCGACGCTTCTCGCTAAGATTGAGGCTTGCCTCAACTCTAGACCCCTCTCCCCTATGTCCGAAGATCCCTCAGATTTGCTGGCCCTCACACCAGGCCATTTCCTTATTGGAGGGCCGTTGCTTTCCACGGCGGAACCCGAGATAAAGGGCGAAGCCAAGTCGATAATAAATCGATGGCAACACCTCAAGGCACAGCATCAGCAGTTTAGCGCACGGTGGAAAGAGGAGTATCTTAAAGAACTCCATAAACGTAACAAATGGCAATTTCCGACCAGGAACCTACAAGCCGACGATATGGTAGTTGTCAAGGAGGACAATCTACCACCGAACGAATGGCGGCTCGGCAGAATCGTTTCTGCCTTTCCAGGAGCCGACGACCGCATTCGAGTCGTTGAGATCCGTACGTCTCGCGGCACCATAAAACGCCCGGTCCACAAGGTTATCCTTCTACCGATGGAGGACAAAGAGTCCTCCGTTCCTAGGGATTAGGGCACTTCCCCCATTCCGGGGCCTAAATAGTAGTCGGCTCATACTAAGTTTTTTATTTCTTTTATTGGCAGACTTACTACTCACTTCCTAAAAATAATGGCTCCTCGTCCTCGTGCCACCCAGTCGTTGGAGAGCAGACGTACTCGAGGTATTAAATCCTACCGCTGCCGAGTCTGCTCTGGAATCCATCCTCTTCGGAAGTGCAAGAGGTTCCACAAACTGAGCGCTGAAAAGCGCCTTCGGGCAGTACTTATTAATAAGTACTGCTCGAACTGCCTCGCCCATCAGCACTCAGGAGGAGACTGCCGCAGCCAAGACGGATGCAAGAAGTGTGGAGGAGACCACCACACCCTACTCCACATGCACGAGGTCCTCCCCGCTCCGACCCCGGCAGCGCTACCAGCTCCGACGCGCAGAGAGCGCCATCCCGCTGCACCTCGTCCGGTCCGGATTTCCGGCACTCCGCCACCAGCCCCAGTCGCCAACAATCGCCCGCGTCCGAAGGTCTCCGTCGCGTCTCCGTCGGTGGCAACGGGGCAGCAGAAGGCTGTCCCCATCCTGCCTACAGCCGTCGTCGTGCTGGACACGGGCTCGAAGACTTTCGAGACCGGGGCCATGATCGACCCATGCATGCCGGTGAGCAGCATCGACCGGTCGTTGGCGGCTGCGTTCCGGCTGCCCATCACACGGCTGGGAGACGACGAGGTCTGCTCGGTGACACTCCGGTCCCGAACAAGCACCTTCCAACTCAACGTCGTCCTGAAGATCGAGCCCAGCCTAAGGATCCGGACACCCATCCGAGCTCTGAGCGACGCCGCAAGGGCCAAGTTTGACGGTGTTCGTCTCGCGGACGAGCGCTTCCACCGGCCGGCCACCATCTCCCTCGTGTTGGGGTCAGATGTATATGCCAATCTGATCCAACCGGGGTTCCTAAAGATTGAGGATGGGATGCCCGTCGCGCAGAACACGGTGTTCGGATGGACCGTTTCTGGAGCGTGCACGGAGTGAATAGGCCGATCCTGCTGTCTAGCCGGCCAGGGATACCTTTGCCTACGCAAGGGGGGGGAGAATGTTCACGCCAGAAGGGCGCAAACAATTGAGCGGCAGTGTAAGCAGTGTAAAGCTCCTCCACGGCTCGCAAGCACCGCTGCTCGCGCTCTCCTTCTCTCCTCGCGCTCTCCTTCTCTCCTCTCGCTCTATTCACCACTGCCCAATGTTAATGCCCAATGTTAGTTTTAAGTTAGTCTAAAATTACAAGTGCTGAAATAAAGTGCGAATCTGAAGTCGATCCCGTGACGTTTTTTTTTTTTCTGAGGAATTTATCAGCAGCAGCCGCAGCAGCAGCCACAACAGCAACAACAACGACGTCAGAAGCCAAACGATCTTGGACAGAAAATCCGCCCACTCCATTTCACTAATCAAAAAGTAACAAATATTTTACTCAACATTTTGGAAAAACTGCAGAGGTATTTCTTGTGCATGTGCATTCCTGCGACAAAAGGTATGATAGAATTTTAGGGCATAACTTACAAAGAATTTGATTCTTTGCAGAATTAATTCAATATTCCATCAAAAATGTCTCCCATTTAATTAATTGTATTACGGGGACAGCACTCAAAAGGGCTGAATCCCATTGAACTTTCGGCCAGCTCTTGACCTCCCAGGGCGGTCCCAAAACACATGTGGATCAGGCCCAGACGAAAGACAGCCAAGGTCTGTGTCTCGCAGCATGTGGCCTGCTTTACGGCGCATAAGGGATACAAATTTTTTGGCTACTGCCGAATTGCTGGCTGAATGGCTTTGCAGGGAACTAAAGGGACTGCGTGTGGCATTCGTGGAATTGGGTAAATATGAATCGTAGGGACCTCAAGTGGCGGTGTGAGCATTTGGCTGGCGGGCAACTTGAAAGTTATCAACGCGCCACTTTTGGCGCTTGAATTAATTTTGTTTTCTTTTTTGAAGAGCGAGAAAGAGTGAGGTGGCGGAACGGATGTCCTGCCATAACGCGAAGCAAACCGGAAGCGCCAGCAGACGCTGCTGTTTGTCGTTGAAAGGAGCTCGGCTAAAAGGATTCCGCCGCAATTTGTTTGATGTTTGCTACGTGTTTTCAAATATGTTCCCCAGCTTCAGCTTCAGCTTCAGCTTCAGCTTCAGCTTCAGCTACCCTCCCGTCCTCGTTGGCTGGCGACATTCGGTGCCGGCCAATTGCAGCAGCAACGAATGCTGGAAAATGCTGGCAAGTATTTCATAGAAAATTCTTCAAACTTTCCCAGGCAGACTTCTTTTTATGCGACTGCGGAGGATGCTATAAGAAATGAGCGTCCCATGGCGTCTGAACATTTGTTTTTGTGTGCTGATGCTTGTCTAATAATAAACTGCGTTCCAAAAAAGCTTCGGAATAAGCTTGCAATAAAATATATATTTTCTTTTCGTGCCCGTTTGCCACTGTCGATAAGAAGAATATGTGGATAACTGAAATCAATAAGCGCGGAAATGTTTAATCCATTGGGTCATACCAAATGTTTATAAAACTTACGATTGGAAACCTTTTACTAAGCCTTTCTGTAAATTAACACACAATCTCGCCACACCAGTTAATTTATTATAAATGTATCAAACCAAACCACGCGATGGCGTACGGAAAGTAGAACCAAACCCATAACCGAAAAAGCTAACAAAGTATAATGCTTCCGGTTCGCACTTGCGGCAAATAAATGGTGTGAAATTTCCATAAAACAAAAGTAAATGCAAATGTAAATGTAAAAAAGGCACACACGCAGGAAGCGGAAATGAAGTTTATGGCTGCCCGTCTCCGTGCCCGTCTCTGTGTCGGTGTAAATGCGAGGGGGTGTCGGCAGGAAGTAGTAAAATCCCTAATAGAAATGAGGCGTGGCAGGGCAAGGAAAACCGCACAAAACTAATTTCCCCAAGGCGCGCTGCAAGAAAAAAATCACCTCAAATGGGAGTAGCACGCCCCTGAGCAGAAAAACACCAACAGCCCATTGAAGCAGACAAGATTAGCGCAGTTTTCCGCATTTTTGCGCATTGGGGGATCTAATGGGGCGTGTTTCTATATAAGCTATACTCGTATATGAAAGGTTTTCCCCCGCTGAGTTCTCTTTAGGACTTCAAGCTTCTAAGATGCTGAAAAAAACTCAGCTTTATAGATCATACTTAATTTAGTAGTAGAGACAAACATAAACAGAAATGCATCCGGATTTTTGCTATTACTATTGCATATTATTTCACTTTCCCTGTGCCTCTTTAATAAATTGGATTATAATTTATGAAAATGTTTATAATTGTGTACTATTTTAATGTCCATAAGCAAGTATTAAATTATTATTATTATTATATAATTATTTTTATCTCAATCTCAACTTAATCTAATTAATATAGCTTTAGGTAAACTGAACTTGCAACTGAAAACATTCTATAGTTAAATAAGTATGACGCTCGATGGTTAGTTAGCTACAATATATATATAATGCAAGTTAAATCCAATTCTCTCTGGTGCGTTTTAAGCCACAAGAACTTTTTGCAATTGTTTCATTTTCTCCAACGAGTGTTTATTCTCGCCCCGCCACTTTTTCACGCCTCAAAAAGTGCGACAAAGTATAAAAAATGTGGCTGCCGCACAAAGGATACACTTCGGGTGCACAACATGTGCCGTGTGTACAACTGGAACCGTACAAATATATATATACATATATAAATTAGCAACAATCCATCAACGACTTTTTTCCGCTGCTGCCTTTTTATTTCGTAACCCCGCTCTCTGTGCTGCCTGCTCCTCACTTAAGTGTTATTAAAGCCGACGACTGACGACTGACGACTGTCTGCCTCTTAGGCATAATTGTTGCTTTACTTAGCCCGCCCACTTAAGCCCCCCAACACCCTCCACCCAACACCCACATTTCACTACCCACCCACCCGTCAGCCTCGAAAGCTGCACCTTTTACGCTTTTGCCTGTAGTTTATTTCATTTGTCTGCCACTCGGCAGCATTTCGCTTATTTCTTTGACTTACATTTGCTTCTCCTTATTTTCGCTGAATTTTTCGTTCCGCATTTATGACTTTCGCCTTTTAGTGGCCTCTTAAGATGCCCAAAGTGTTTGGCAGCCCACGCCGCGTATGAGTAATGAGGAGGAATGCCGCACGATATTACTCATTCGCCCGTTATTCCCCTGTCGCTAATAATAAACACCTTTGGGGCCTATCAAATATGTGCATTAAGTGAGGAGCGGAAGTATATACTTGATAGCTTGACAAATGACTGGAATTTAGTGGTCCAAAAAAGTTCTCACCACCTAATTAATGTGATTCCAGGTGATTTCGGCTCTGGCGCAATAAGCATGGGAAAATGCGCCATTAAACTGCTGAAAATACATTTCAATTATGGCTTTCAATAGGCCTTCTTGTGTATGCACATACGTGCGATAGGCTGTTTGTTTTGGGTTACATATCGTGCTAATGCCAGTCACGTCATCTACATGTCGGAGGCTTATCAAGGTCCCAGGCTGGTGGCCAGGGACTTGGATCTGCTGCGCCCGTATTAGAATATTTGTGGGTTCTGCCCCGCCTCTTAGGCGAATAATGTTGCCACTGCAAATTAATTTCTCAAGAGCTCAAGAGCACATGTGACGAGAAGACAAACACGAATATACGAATATTCCCTTTTCTAAACACTAGCTAGGCAAACAATATCGTGCATATTTACTTGTACATATTTTGTAAATGCGACCGGCAGAGTCTCAGGCATTATGTCGTCGCTTGTTAAATCTGTTCAATCTGGGCGTGCGATGACATGTGTTTGCGTCTAGTCCTGGTCCTTGGCCCTTGGTCCTTGTTCTTGTTTTTGCAGCAGCCGACAACTTAGTTATGGCTGAAATTTGCATTATATTAAAAACTCACCCGAATTATCTGGTTGCTGAAGCGAAAGCGTTGGCTTACCTCAACCGTAGTAAATCTCCTTTAGCTAATTAGCACTATCAAACATATCGAATCCTTTGAAGGTTCGGTTTTTGCTCAAAGACTTGCCGGAAAAATTTTTCCAAAAAGAAAGAAATTATCTTAAATATTTAGAGGCGCCTTCCTTTTTTCACAAGCAAGGCAAGTAATAAGTAATAATTTTATTATTTCGGAGCGAATTAATTTTTCAATCATTTTGCCAATTTGTCCAAATGAAAATAAAGCAGGTCATAAGGAGATGGCAAAAATGAGAAATATTCTTTTCCACTTTCTACTTCTCGATTTCTGAAGATCCAAAATACGCATCGAAGCGTTTATTTATTTCATTTTCCATTGGGCACTTACGTATTGCCAGCAATTTTTCTGCATCAAATGAAATTGAAGTTCCGCTGCCCTGAGTCCTGCCAAAGTCCTTGCCACGCCCACCGATCAAGGCTATCAATATCCTGGCGTAAGAGCGGAAGAAAAGCGAGTGCGATTCGAGGCGAGGCGAGGCAATCAACAAAAAATACATTTACCCCGGCATTTGGCCAACCATTTTCCCTGCCGTTTTCCCCTCATGAAATTTCTCATGCTT